>NW_026571095.1:1869617-2064617 GCF_026225935.1 Boleophthalmus pectinirostris
ATCTGAGAACCCGCGGACCACGTCTCCTTCCGTAGTTACAGCGCGGACACCGACCGTCTCGTGCGCCGCGTGTGGACTGTGTTTTCTCGCGTAAACCGCACTTCCTCCTGTGCGCCTCTAAACCAGAACTAACACCAGGACTAAACCAGGACTAACCCAGGACTAAACCAGGACTAAAGCAGGACTGAACCAGGTTTAAACTAGGACTAAACCACGACTAAACCAGAACTAAAGACCTGGTCTAGACCTGGTCTAGACCTGGTCTAGACCAGGTCTAAAATCAGGAGTAAACCAGGTCTAAACAACATGACACCTAACAGTAGGTTGACATAATTTAATATAATTTGATCTCATATAAAAAATAATTTCTCTATCAATAATATTTTTTAATATGGTGAAGGAAAAGTCTGATCTTGTTACTGTCTTTTAACAGACAAAACCTCTTATATTAAGATCTCGTGGTCTTTGTTTCTCTACAGTAAACAGTTGCTTATTCATGGAGACTTGGGCTCAGACAATTTGAAGAAAACAAACAAGAATTTTCAGGATGTGGTTGCTACATTCATGTCGTTTAAAAAAACATGACAATATCAAGTAATCCAAAGTAATCAGATTACGTTACTCACTTTAAGTAATTTAATGGATTATGTTACAAACTACATTTTGGGGTATGTAATCTGTAATCTGTAGGGGATTACATTTTAAAAAGTATCCTTCCCAACACTGCACACAACACATACACGCACACACACACCACACACACCACACACACACACACACACACACACACACACACACACACACACACACACACACACAACACACACACACACACAACACACAAGCACACACGCACACACACGCACACACACACAACACACACACACAACACAACACACACACACACACGCACACACACACACACAACACACACACACACACACAACACACATGCACACACACACAACACACACACACGCACGCACACACACACACAGTCCCTTCCCCAGCACAAGTGTTTTCCACAGTGATCCTGCTCCACGGCTCTGGGTGGAGTTTGTGAGTTGAGGTGTTGAGACTGAACTTGAAATTCTCTTCAGGATCAGGGGAGTTTCTAATTGAATCTAATCATGTGAGAAGGCTTCAGTAGATGAGCTGCAGTGGGGTCAGGGTCAGAGTAAAAGAATGTAAGGGTCAGGGTAATAGAACTGTTTTTCTTTTTATCTTTGTTGTAACATCGTCATCACAGACAGACCTGGAGTTGTGTTTTTTGTTTTGATTTTACCACAGATGCCCTCCCCACGTACATGTGCCTGGAATGTGTAGCGAGATTAAAATATGCTAATTGAACACATATCACTGTCATCAATTATTCACTGCTTATATCCTCCTGGAAATGTGATATTTAAGAATCATGAATTTTAAATGTTGTTCTTTTCACTCAATTAAAAGTTGCACTGTGTAACTTTTCTGATGTAGGTTCTGCCGCCCAGGATGTTCCACAGTGCAGCATTAAACATCTGTCCAGCATTTCTTCATGTGCAGGTGTTTTGTTTTTTTTTGTTATGGGGCGACAGGAGCTCAGTGGGTAGAGCGTTTGTCCACTCATCCTAAGTTTAGTGGTTCGAATCCTGTTCTCGACATAAATATAACTGATGAATGCTGTTCTTGTGTCCTTGAACAAGACCCTTAACCCTCTTCGCCCCCAGTGTCTGTGTGCACTGGTGTGTGAATGGGTGAGTGGTTTCTTTTTGTAAAGCGCTGAATATAATGTGACCATTTACCAATTGCAAAATACCTAGAAAACTTGTTGTGATCGGACCTGCCTTTCCACAGATCTGACCTGTAACTAGAGGTCTACGCGGGACAGAATTTTCAGTTCTTTTCTGATGGGAGGAGGCACATATGGGAGGGGGCGCAGTGGGCGGTCCGGTGGCATGGTTAAGTCCTGGCTAAATCCTGTTTTAGTCCTGGTTTTAAACCCGTTTTAGACCCATTTTAGACCTGGTTTTAGACCTGATTTAGTCCTGGTTTAGATGGTCTGTGTTACGTACGGGACGGGGAGATGGGGGGGACGATGCCACCAGTTGTCTCTATGGAGTTAAATGAGCTTAAAGTCACACTGTGGAACATTACATGCATTCATTTTCTTCCTCTTATCCAGAGCCAGGTCGCAGGGGCATCAGTCTAAGCATGGACTCCCAGACTTCCTTCACCCTGGACACTTCCTCCAGCTCTTCCGGGGGTACCTTGAGGCATTCCCAGGCCAGCCCAGAGACATAGTCCCTCAAGCGTGTCTTGGGTCTTAAAGATGCAAAAAACCCAAGGCACTCACTGGTTCAAAATAAAATGCCTTTATTAGTTTACAGCATGTCTTAATGGACAACTTAAAAAGTCCCGACGCGTTCCAGCCTATGGCTTTCCTCAGGGGACAAACAGAACTGAGAGCAAATCATGTGAATTAAATACAAAAAACCCACCAATAGGGCGGCTCCACCTGGAAGAGGAGGAGTGGAGACTCACCTGTGGACACCACCTGATAACGCCACAAGATGGCAGTGTTAAAAACAGTGGAACATCATAGAGAATATAAAAACAAAATATTTACAAAAAAATAGATAAAATATATACAAAATATACCATGCAGTATAAAAAATGCCATGCAGTTATAAAAACACAGAGAAGTCCAAATCTTCATTAAGCCCAGGATATTTTGTTGCCTGCAATTTAAAAATCCAATAGGTTTCACATTGTTTGAGTTTAGCAATCCGGTTTCCTTTTCGTAACGAGTCTGGTATATGGTCAATTCCTTGTACCTGTAGATTAGATGGGTTACTGTCATGGAAGTCCAAAAAGTGTCTGGCCATAGGATAATTGGTATTGGCTGTGCAGATAGCATATTTATGCTCAGCCAAGCGGTCTTGTCGGCGTCTTTTAGTCATCCCTACATAGAACTCTGTCTTGGGTCTTCTCGGGGTCTCCTCCCGGTGGGACATGAACACCTCTTGAGGGAGGCGCCCAGAAGCCATCAGAACAGATGCCCTCCCCTCAGCTGCTCCTCTCCACGTGGAGGAGCAGTGGTCAGTGATCCGCCTGTCAATCTCATGCTCCATCCTTCCCTCACTCGTGAAGAAAACCCCAGATACTTGAACTCCTCCACTTGAGGCAGGGACTCTCCACCCACCCAGAGAGGGAAATGCACTTTTTTCTTATTGAGAACCATTCCAGGCAAAGCAACATCTCCATGGAGACAAACATGTGCCAGGTGCTCTACCAGAAAAGTTATGCAATGCACTTTTAACAAAACCAACCAACCATTTGTGTATTCCAAACACGTGTTGTATATTTAGTGAGCTTCTGCCTTCTGCTCTGTTCACATTATCATATCCACACAGAGGAAAACAGGCATTTCATCTTTTTTATGTAATTATTATGAAAGTTCAGGATGAGATTTGTAAAACTTTATTGGATAGAATTTTGTGCAAGTTTTTGTAAGTCTAAATATTTGCAGCGTACTAGAGTCTTGAACTTCCTCTGAACTTTTCCCATCCATTGGTTTCGGAGAGAAACAAAACTGCACTGTCGCCACAGAAATTCACAAACAGAAACAATGGCTCTAAATAGAAATATCCTCAGTAGTTCTGTAAGATTAATCTCAATGAAATCAAAACTGCAATTTGAATGGACACAGTATTCAGATCACAAAGGCTGCCATTTTTAAATCATCAAAATATAACCAAAATATTCAGCTGAAGATCTGCAAAAATGTGCTGAAATGTGATTCTTGTATTTGTTTGTCATATGTCTAAACACGATCGCAATGTTTGTCAGAAAAATTGCAATTAGAATTTTTGTTTTCACAAAACTTAAACATGTATTGTGTAACTTTTCTGGTGGAGGGTCCGTCAAATGTTTTCCCCCTTGTAGATGTTGTTGCTTTGTCTGGAAAGTTTCACAGTATGGCATTAAACTTTTCTATCTTCATGGAGACCAAAAAAGACCAAGTTACAGATCTGTGGAGAGGCGACCCTGCTCAGAAGACATATTTTTCTAGGTATTTTTGAACTATAAAACTACTTGTAATTGAATAAATGTAAAGTAGAGCTGTTTAATGTCAGACCATGGAACATTTTAGGGCGTTTTCACACTGCTAGTTTGATTATTTGGACCGCACCAGGCAATAAAATTGTTATTATGTAACAAATACGCTTCAGTGTGGTCCGCTTTCACACCGGCAAACGAACCAAAATTGGTCCGATTGACGAGCTTCCAATTATCAATACTGATGTTCTCTGTTAAGACCACGGGCAGTCCTCATCTCAAGTTATCACCATGAACTCATATAAGAGCATGTAGAACTTTATACAAACTCACCACATCAGCCCAGAGCAGAAGCTCTGAGTTCAGGCAAAAGCAGCAGCCAACAGCGGTAAAGAGGAGCACTCACCGGAGCTCGCAGCTCCTCAGGACGGGGCTGAGGTCTGGTCCTTGGTCTTCTGCCTTCCTCCGAGTGTGTTGATCAGGGAGGTCCGGAGGATCCGTCCTCCATGTGCTGATTCCAGACAGTGGCAAGCAGTGCCAATGTGCAGTGGACTGGGTCTGAGTGGGTACGTTCTGTCGTCTGCGCACTGGTTCCGTGAGGGGAAAGCGAGAATGCACAGTGGACTACAGGTCCGGGTGGGCTGCTCTGGTCCTCCGCTCTCAAGAACCGCGGCTGGTTCCGAGGTGTTGTAAAGCATCCGGACAGAAGCGTGAGTCCTGTTTGGTTGGTTATATGTTGTTCTGAGCATCTGGTCTCCGCGCATTTGGTTCTTTGCGGGGAAAGTTCTTCTCAGGCTGAGGCTCCTAACATCACTCCCCGCTCCAGCTGCTCTGAGCCCGACCTGAACCAGAGCTGCTCCCACTGGGTCAGGACTCTGGTTTGGATCTAGTCCGACTGTAGCATTTCTTACACTAGACTAAAAGCAGGGCTGTATCAATTGAATAGGCTATTGCCTATTGCCATAATTTTTTTGGTTACTTAATAGTCTAAAATAACAAATGCTGGGTCCTATGTGAACACATGAAACACCGGGACCTCTCTGAGCGTGCAGGTCCTGAACAGGAGTACGCACCCATAATTCTGACTCACTCTGGAGCCACACATTCAAAAATGAGTCACAGCTGCGTCTGGAGTTGTACAGCGTGTCATTTCAGGCAGAGGAGACGCGTGTCCTCCCATGATGCATTTCAAATAGTTCGTTTGGCCCTCCTGTCTATGGTTTGGACCCGAGTTCGTGTTCACACCAAAGGAACCGCACCAAAGTTTGGCATTTGGTGTGGATTCAAGCGAACCGAGACCACCTCTTTTCTAAGGTCTTGGTCCAATTGATTTGGTGCGGGTCCGAGTCCGATTGATGCTTTCAAAACAACAAAAACGAACCGAACTAAGAGCTTTTGGTTCGAATGGACCGTTTGTGTGCACCAACTACTGTCAGTGTGAAAGCACTCTAAGGCAGAGTAATGATATATCCATAGAAACAAGCAGGTGGCGGATCCCCAACCAAAAAGTTACACAATGCACCTTTAAAATCATTTCAATTCTTTTCCCTCTATATACTGTTGCATTCTGTCCAGGTTAATTGAAATGACTTTGTCCTTTGTAACAGAAAAACTTCAGATGAGCTGTTGTGAAATCAGTAATCAGCAAAACCAGAAATAAAAATGATGAGTGTTCTTAATATTTAGTCATTGTTAGCACATATTTAGTATTTCCTTATTCTTCAGATGAGGCTTTCTCAAAATGGAACTGACACACTTCCCACGCTGCGTTTATAAATTGTCCAAGAAATAGAACAAGACCCACATAGAGCGAGAACTGGGCGACGCGATATGGGCCAAGCAACGTCTATGTACCTACTTCTTTTCTATTACTGTATTTTTCATACTATAAGTGGCACTTTTTTTCATGGTTTGGGTGTTTGGTGTGACTTATATTTTTAAATATCAACACTGACAGCTGTGAGAGGCTCTAGTCTTGTGTGTCAGTATCTGCTGCTCCTGTTCCTCCTGTACCACTGTCACTTCACTCACATCTCCTGCAAAAAAAGCCGTTGTCCTGCTGAAAAAGTAGTGAAATATTCAGCCGAAAACGTTAATCGAGCAGCAGAAAGAAAGTTTGAAATGAGCGAGAAAATTGTGAGGGACTGAGGAAAAGCGGGGATGGAGAACACAGCTTCACGGTAACCAGGAGGATGCACCCTGCAACTTTCCTGGAAGTCACAGGATGGATGGACAAAGTCTGGACTTCATGGACCATCCTGTCAGGATTCAGAAAGGATGGAATAATTCTAGAACTGATGCTGAGTCTGACGACAGCGACAGAAGAGGAAGCGGTGCTCCGTTTACCTGCGAAGGTCGCGGAGTTGCCATGGATCTATAATAATTTATTATAGTTCTATGAGAGTTTCTCAGAAGTGACACCGAGGATGAAGAATTGAATGGATTTAGTGATTTGGAGTGAGATGGAGAGTTTGGTAAACTTGTTCTGTTCTGTTGTTTATGTTATAGTTTATCTGAAGAACTGTTCATATGTGATGTTAACAGTCTGTTGTTCTCTCTTCTATTGTTATTACTAGAACTTGACTTTTAACATGAAATGTCTATTCCTGTTTTCTGATTTTATAAAAAATAAATTTCTCCAAAAAAGTGCAACTTAGTCCGGTACGACTTATTTATATATATATTTTTTTTTCATCCCCTTTACGCATTTTTTGGCTGGTGTGACTTATACTTTGGAGCCACTTATAGTCTGAAGAATACGGTATTAGGTTTGTGGCCCTCTCTGCTGTTGGAAAGTGAATATTTCAATGGTATAGTTGCTGGTATGCTTTTATTTAGACAATGTATTCTAACATTACTGATTTTATAAAATACATTTCCCCAAAAAAGTGCGACTTACAGACTTTTTTTCTTAATTATGCATTTTTTGGCTGGTGTGACTTATACTCTGGAGCGACTTATAGTTCAAAAAATACAGTACGCAATTTTGACTCTTGTGACCTTTAAGCCATGTTATAATGTTAAATCATCACAAACAGACCTGGAGTTGTTTTGTTTCATTCACACATGTTTGAGTAACACTTTATTACTAGTCTGTTGACATCTCCAAAGCTCAAAACGCTCTGTTCCACCATGTGATGTCATGGTGTGATAGTTTTCAAGTGAAGCTCATTTAACGTTTGTGTGTCAAACATGCGTGAGAGAAACATGTATAAAGTCAGATCAGAAAACAGTCTAATGTGGGCCCTTTAATCAAATGCATGTGGATCTCAGGTACATTTCAGTAATGTTATTCCAACATCGAGCAATCAAAACATGCAAGCAGCTTTATTTATCATGCCGTTAGTGTAATTAGGAGCATTTATTGGCGCGTCTTAATGATTAATGATGGTGAAAACAAGTCTGTGTGTGTGTGTGTCATCAGATCTCAGAAGCCAAACAAGGTTGGGCCTGGTCAGTACTTAGACAGGAAACCGCTGGGAAAATCAGGTGCTACCGTGGGGCGTCAGTGGCAAGATACTGACGGCGTGTCCTTAGGCAAGACACTAACCCTAACCCACATTGGCTCTAGTATGAATGTGAGTGTTGGCGGTGATCTGAGGGGTGACATGAGCAGACTGACAGCTTCACTTTCATCAGTCTGTTGTCTAACCACCACCAGATATGGAATGAAAGAATAATGCATCACTGTGAAGCGACTTTAAAGGGACAGTCCTGAATTTTGGACATAGGGCCTCATTTCCTCGTGAGCCAGAGTGTTGGAGACGTGTGGAGACAATTTTTGAAATATTCCATCCAGTCCTTGTATTTGCAGAGGTCGCTGGTGCTAGGCTAGTGCATGTCAATGGCCATAGTTAGCCTGCCACTAAAAACAGTCTTACCCACTCCACAAAACACCCGAAACAAATCTATTATTACACCAGACTGTCCATGTAAATGTCTGTGTTGATAGAATTATTTTAGCTCACTAGGAAATGACGTCCTATGTCCAAAATTCCGAACTGTCCCTTAAAGCGTGTGGAAAAGCGTTATGTAAGACGAATGCGTGTATCTCTGTGTGTGTGAGTGTGTGTCTGTGTGTGTGTCAGTGTGCGTGTGTGCGTGTGTCAGTGCGTGTATGTGTCAGTGCATGCGTGTGTGTGTGTATACCAGGCTCTCCGCACTAACCTTCTCCTCCAGGATGGGTTCACAGTTGGAGTAATTGCTCTTGATGGCCCACGTGCCGTTCTCCATACACTCCCTGTACGCGCTCCCTGTGAACACACAACACACACACATCACACATCACACATCACACACAGGATCAGACATGAGCCACAACACACGTCACTGGTGAAATATACTGTCAGCTCTAACTACGACTTCAGTTACTCCGCTCCAAACGTCAAGTAAGGACAAGCAAAGAGAGACAGATGCTCCTAGATTACTCAAAGTAGACCCTTGTGAGTTTTAAGTTGTGATCTAATGCGGCTACCTCGTCAAAAACAAACCTGGAGTTGTGTTTTGTTTCACACACATCAGTACGCACAATAACACAGGCCCTTTAAAGACGCTATATGTAACTTTTCTGCTTGTCTCCATGTTTTGATCTGCCTGCATGTTCCACAATGTTTCCTTAAGCGTATATATTTTTCATAAAGACAAAGCAGGAGATGACATTATGCCAAGTTATAGGTCAGGTCTGTGGAGAGGTGACCCATCTCACTATAAGAATGTTACAGTGTTGCTTCATCATCACAATCAGACCTGGAGTTGTGTTTTGTTTCATTCTCACATGTTTAACACAAATCGTGCACATTTAGACTGAGTTCTTCTCAACAAAAAACACTCTGTTCCACCTTGTGATGTCATCTGGTAATACAGGAAGTGCTCCACTGTGTTTTTGTGTTAAATGCCATACACCTTCAATAGAATAGTTTGGATTATTTCAGATCTTGAATTGCCAATCTCTACTGAACTAAAGATTAAATGATTAAACTCCAGGTCTGTTTTTGAGACAGTAATAACATTCCTGAGTGGATTCAGTGTAATACAAGAGCTTTAAAGTCATCATCTGTACCATGAATGCTTCTGATGAATTAAAGCTGTAAAACAATCACAACTGAACCTGTTTGAAGACACTTAATGGGAAAGAACTGGATGTCAGTAAACAAGAGTAAAGTTTTAAAGTGCTGCTGTCACCTTTGTCAGTTGGGACTTGAATCCAATCAAGAATTTGTGAAAAGGCCTGAAAACTGGAGAAAGGGCAAGAATCCAAATGAGAAGTTAACAACAATTGTGCCAAACTTGTCACCAAACATGAAAAGAAAGAAAGAAAGAAAAAACTATGTTATCTACCTTCGTTTGTCTTTTGTCTATCGACCAATCTTCTCTCCATTCATTCATTTAAATTCACTTTGCTACAAGTCTCCTCCAACCCACTCCACTGCAGCAGCAGAATCACCAGCCACTTCAGCCTCTTCAGCTCCTCTTGTCACCACAGAATCAAACTCAAGGAAATCTGAAGAAACTTTAGGCTGCATTGTAACTAACTTCTGGTTGAAACTGCCTTAGTTCAATGTCTCTTAGGGTGCACTCACACAAGGACTTTAGCCCGGTTGGAGGACATGGGCCAAAAGCATGGCCCAGCTGCTCATGTACGCACACATGCACAACTTTAAAACTCAGCGAGTGGTGTGAAACTAACAACTTGGCACTGAATATCAAGACTAAGGAACTTATCCTGGACTTTCGGCGAAACAGATCCCCCCCCCATCCCGCCACCCCACAAAAAAAAAAAAAAAAAAAGTATGAAGCGAGTGGAGTTCTTCAAATTCCTTGAAGTTCACATCTCTGCGGATCTCTCCTGGTCAGTCAACACCTCAGCACTTGGTCAAAAATGCCCAGCAGTGGCTACACTTCCTGAGGGCGCTCAGGAAGGAGCAAATAAACACAAGCTGCTGGTGACCTTCTATCATTCCACCATTGAGAGCCTGCTGACCTCTGCTGTCACAGTGTGGCATTCTAGCTGCACAGAGGCTGACAGGAAGCATCTGCAGAGGGTCACCAACACTGCACAGGAAATTATTGGCTGCCCTCTGCCTTCCCTATCCACCATCTATGACTCCCACTGTCTCAGCAGGGGCTAAGAACATCATAAAGGACAACACACACCCCGACTTCCACCTCTTCAACCTGTTGCCTTCTGGCAGGCGCTTCAGCCAGTACCAGACTTAGGGACAACTTCTTTCCCAAAGCTGTCACCGTACTGAACTCAACTTTACACTGAGAACTGTTAATTTGTTTGGTTTTTTTTGCACTTTGTTAGAGCAGCTCTGCATCTCATCATACTGTATAATGACAATAAAGGCTTTCTATTCTGTTCTGTTGTTCTGTTTTTTACTGTACAAGCCCTGTGTGCGCTGATGTCTCTCATACGAGGAAAACAGTGAATAAAGTCGCTCCAAAACACACACTGAATCCCTGCTCACCTTCAATAAGGACTGTGGACAGGCAACAGAATTTTTGCAGCCTCATTTTCTGCCTCCTCTGCGCTGTTATTATCTCCATAAAATAACGGAGGAGCTTGTTTCGCAGGAGGACTCATATCTGCCTTATTATTAATAGATATTTCTGCCGCTCGATCTATTTTCTCCGCGCCGTGTGCTGACGTCATTGGGTTGTTTTGTTTTGCTTTTTTTTGTTGAGTTTATCTTTTCAGGCGAACTTTAAACTTATCGGACTGCGTTTGCAAACCTGTGCACAGTGTCACTACGGAAACTGCTGAACATTCCACCATAGACACGCATACTTGCATACAGAAACCCCCCACAACGTGATGTCTCGCCAAAATATCAACACATCTCACCGCCTATAATGGATTTTAATTTATAACAAGCAACAATAAAAACCCATTATGAACAAAAAGTTTCCTTGGAGACTCCTTTGTCAACTTCTTCTTCTACCACAGTAAACTTGCTTAAAAATCCATTTCTGTCCCGTTGACCACTACAATAGACATTTTTGACAAAGAAATCAATATGAGCACATTTTGGGGAGTGAATTTAAAAGTTGACAATGGCTGAAGCTCCAGAGGGAAATTCCAGCACAGAGAAAAGAAAGCCTCTTACTTTGTCACACTATTTGCATATTTTCAAAAACCCTCTTTCCATAATCACCTCTGAAACGTTTTGAGTGTTCCTTGTGCATTTTCACAACGCATACGTTTTCAGAAGAAGGTCTTATCTTAGTAAAATGTGAAAGAATTGAGGAAAGCCCAGGAGGTCGTATATACGCATTATATGTTTAGCTTCTTGTTGTTTTGTTAAGTCTGATGGCGTCTTTGTTCTGTTGTTGTTTTGGATGTAAACTTTATGACTTACGGCGCCTGCGTGATCTGAAAAAATACCTTCTAGTTTCTCTGAATTACAAATCAGAGTGAACAAAGGTGGACTGCGTAACTTTTCTGGTAGGGGGTCCGCCGCAAGCTTGTTTCCATGGAGATATAGTTGTTTTACTGCTCAAAAATACTACGAAAAAACCTGACTTCCTACACTGAGCCAAGTTCTACGTCTGGGTGTTTGTGCGAGTATTTTAGGAGAAAAGAAAATGTATGTAAGATTGAAATTTTAAAGGTGCATTTTGAAACTTTTGTGGAGGAGGATTTGTCGAATGCTTTTCTCCATGGAGATGTTATTGCTTTGTCTGGAATGTTTCACAGTATGGCATTAAACCTTTCTATCCTCATGGAGACCAAACCAGACCAGTTACAGGTCTGTGGAGAGGCGTCCCTGCTCAGAATACATGTCTCTCTGTGGAGAAGAAACCCCACTCACAGTCAGATTTGTTTTGGGCTACGTTCAGGGCTACGTTCAGACTGCAGGGCTTACGCTCAATTCTGATTTTTTTGGTGAAATCCGATGTTTTTGCGAGGTCGTTCACATTTCCAATTAAATGCGACTTGTATGTGACTCCAGTGTGAACATTAAATGGCCCAAAAGTGTCCCACATGCACACTGGAGACACGATGACGTTAACGAGCGTGCTCTGTGTTTACGGAAGTTGTCCAAACATGGACGCAGCATCGAGCACCTGGAGATTTTAAAGTTCCTCTTGTACCGGAGCCAGAACATGAACAACTTACTTGTTTTAAGGAGGAGATTGAGAAGGAGAAGGACGAGGTTTTTGGTCATGGTGTTTTGTGGGACAGTCCGTTGAAAGGAACGTGTGGATGTGGAGACGGAGCCAAGAGTGGTGAGTGGTGATGTGCTTCACTTCAGTGACACAGAGTTCATTAACAATTTTCACCTACTTCAGCGCAGAATAGTGACGTTTGTGTCTTGTTGATAACGTGTAGGTGGATGAATGCACTTTGACCGTTCAGACTAAAGTCACATGTCAAAAGATCAGATATGTATCGGGTTTAGGAGCACATATCCAAGTGGCCTTAGTCACATTTGAAAAAAATCGGATCTGTGTCGTTCAGACTATTAGTAAAAGATCAGATACAGGTCACATAGAGGCCAAAAAATCTGATTTGGGTCACTTCAGGCTGCAGTCTGAACGTAGCCTAGGTCATTGTTTCCCAAAGACTCGGTCGTGACCCTCAGGTGAGTCGCCAGAGATTTTTTTTTTGGGTCGCCTTGTCACGATCTGCGTGTAGGTCTGAAACATACAGTTCTCACACGAGAGAGTGAGTGAGTCAGCGAATATATTATCGTCACTCTGGATCAGCATTTTGTCAGAATATCTTGTCCTCAGTATGGCCCATATTTCTATGCTTATTCCATTCACTACTACATATATGTATGAACTGGGATTTTCTGTGCTCACAAAAATGAAGACAAAGTTCAGAAACAGACTGAATGCTGCTCCTGATCTGCATGTTGCGCCTGGACTGGAACACGCTACAAAAACGCAGACAGGCCCACCTATCTCATTAGAAATGTTGAAATGTTAAGACATGTTTTGTATCATTTCTAATCTTCTTGTAATTATTTAATTGACTATTTTGTTCCAGTATTGCTGGTTCAAATGAATGTTGAAAAGAAAACGATGTGACTGTGACTTAAAACTTGAGTACAGAGAGAGAAGATCACTCAGTCAATAATAAAATAGCCTCATTAATGTTCAATAATGGTCAAATCCACCTTTATTTTGTGATTTATGGATAATGTCTATTCTTGGGTTTGTGACTTTATAAATATGGGTCCCCAGAAAAAAAGTTTGGAAACACTAGTCTAGGTAACTGACATGAATATAAAGTAGAGCAATTAATTCCATAAACTTGACTTTTCTGTGTCCCCAGACATGAGGCACATGTTCAAATCAAATCCAGCTTTTACTAATAACAATTATAATGCTGATTTCTGGCATGTTTTGAAGTTATAATTTGGTGTTTTGGTTCTCAAGATGATTATCTAATCAGAAAACAGAATGAGCCTCACATGACCCTCACATTTGTGTTTCCAGTTTCCAGAGGTGGGACCAAGTCGTTGTTTTGCAAGTCTCAAGTAAGTCTCAAGTCTTTGACCTCAAGTCTGAGTCAAGTCCCAAGTCAAATACAGGCAAGTTCAAGTTGAGTCTCAAGTCACTGACCCATAAGTCCAAGTCAAGTCCAAGTCATCTGCTTTGAGCTTCAAGTCATTTCAAGTCTTTAAACCAAAAAAGTACCAAATCTAGCTTAGATTTTTGCAATTTATATGAATTTTAAACTAAATTGTGCTTAAAAACTCATGATATATTTATATATGAGTATTTATATAAGAGTTTTAGAAATGCAATTTTTTTTTTTTATGTTTTGACAAAATCTTGTGTGAATCATTACAGTCAGAATAGAAAGAATTCAGATTTAAAAGTGCTTAATAACAGTTTTTTTGCCATGTAGTTCTCTGTAGTTCCCTCTGTTTTACTGCATAGTACTGTGTATTACTGTAGTACATTTGAGGATACCACATCACAGCGCCACATTTATCAACTGTAAAGAGAAAAGTATTTTCTAAAAACATATATTACTTTAGGAGAAGCATCAAGTCTTCTCAAGTCACAGGCCTCAAGTCTGAGTCAAATCCCAAGTCACTGACCTTCAAGTCCAAGTCGAGTCCCAAGTTTTAGTCCATTTTATCAAGTTAAGTCTCAAGTTCTAAAAATATTGACTCAAGACTGACTTGAGTCCAGGTCACGACTTGCAAGTCCCACCTCTGTCAGTTTCAGTGTTGAAATTCAGTGTGTTTAAACCTAAAATGCCTTTTTCTGATCTGAATGGTCTCTCCCTAAACTCCAGCACCTGCAGCCAGTCTATCATGAGTCAGTGCTAGTGCAGCCTCTGCAGCTCAGGGAGGGAATTCTGGAGGTTCTGAGCTTCACATGAGACACAACCTTCCAAATGATACATGTATCATGTATCTGCAGATTAAACATTGGAACAGTAAGGGTACAGGTTATATACATTTCCTTTTAATAATAAAATAAGAAAACTGTCAGGTTAATCCAAACATCTTTTAAAAAAAAGAAATGTATAAATAAATAAAAATATAATCTATCTCTTTTAATCTGCCATATATTTTCAGTAGCTACTGATACTGCTGACAGATACAATACAACAAATTGAATAAATAAATTTCCATAGGTTCCATATTTGAGTATTTACCTTTCTGATATTTCATGATAAAGTACAATGTGATCAATAGGAAAAACTGTCTCTTGCCCCGAACTGGAAGAACTGTACGATATTATCACACCGTAGAATCTGAAAACTACCAATAGCTCACAAGATTCAGTTAATTCCACAAAGTTCACCGGGTTTTGCAGCTTCTCCTTGTATCATAAAGCAAAGCACGGAGACACAAGCAAAACAAGACATGAACTCACTGTACATTGATCTGATGTTGAGCTAAACAATAGTCCAGGGCACAGAACTGTCTGAACGCTCCAAACTCAAAGCGGGATGACGAGGCTGTGTGGAGAACGGGCTATCGACTTTACTAATGGGGCCCTAAACGTGTCCATTGATCAGGTGTCGTGTGGTATTTGTCGGGAGCGTGTGCGGAGGAGGGATCTGTTTAGAGCCAAAATGTCCCAGGTTCCCAGTCTTATTAACAAATCAATTTCCAAGACATCTCAGGGACTTTCTCTCAACAATTCAGGCCCGTATTGTGTAGTGACAAAGATTAGAAAAACATGGTTCAGCACAAAGACAAACAAGAAATAGATCATGTTGACAATTCACTTTTTTTTACATTATGACTTCATTTTCTATGCAGGATTTTCCCTCATGAAGTTGATTATTGCTTTGTCTGAAATGTTCCGCAGTGGCATTAAACTTATCTGTCTTGCATTTGTTCAACTACAGGTGTTTTTATTGTTTAGAAAAATCCTGAGCAGGGTCGCGTCTCCACAGATCTGATGTGTAATTTGGCTTGCTGGTGATACTTTTTAGACTCCATGGAGATAGATGCACATTAAATGCAATAACTGTGGCGCACTCTGGACAATCTCCATGGAGATGAGGGAGGTAAGTTCCACAGTGCACCTTTAACATACAAAAGTTTTATAGAAAATGTTGACAGATTTTTTCCGTTTTTGTGTTGATCATTTGAATTCCTGATGGGACATGAGCTGCAGACATGACATATGTACATGGGTCAAAACTTGTTTAACTTATTCAGTCGTTAGGATATTAAATGCTTCAACAAGACATGTTAAAGGCATATTGAGGAACATTCTTGCCAACATTCTTGGCTGCAGGTGCTGGGTTTATGCAGAGGCGGTGCTACCATTAGGCAAATGTAGGCAGCTGCTTACGGGCCCCAAACCTGGAGGCCAATTGCCCTCAGTGCCACTAATGACTGAGGCCAGTTATATTTTCTTTCAAAATGACATTAAATGAAAGTAGTTTAGTGTTACTGTACCAGCAAAAAAATAAAACTACTTTCAGTTCTAATTATCTAGTAGGCTACTTATGTAACTAATAACACAAGTTTCCAATCCAATCCACCTCAGTCTTTTTAGTTGTTTCCACTCATCATTCACTCACCCCAGGTTGTATTTGGGGTGAATTGTGCACGTTTGAGTCGTCTTTAGTTGCTTATTTTCAAGAAACCATAAAGACGATCAACCCTCTTTTCATTTGTGGTGACGTCAGTCAGAGGTGGAACTCGAGTCAATGTCTTGAGATTTGAGCCACAATTTAGGACTTGAGACTTGACTTGATAAAATAGACTTGGGACTCAACTTGGACTAGAAGGTCAGTGACTTGAGACTTGACTTGGACTTGAGCCCTGTGACTTGATGCTTCTAAAAAATATATGTTTTTAGAAAATACTTTTCTCTTTACATCTAATAAATGCGGTGCTGAATTTTACAGGAACAAATTGGAACATGTCCCTCCCATTTGGTACTTTGGATGGAACTGAAGTACTGAGATGGTAACCTCAAATGTACTACAGTAATATACAGTACAACACAGTAAAACAGAGGGAACTACACAGAACATGATCCTTCCATTTCAGTGCAGACTACTTGACAAAATAACTGTTATTTAGCACTTTTAAATCTGAATTCTTTCTGTTCTGACCGTAATGACTCACACTAAGATCTTGTCAAGACATTTAAAAAGGAAAAATTAGCATTTCTACAACTAAATAAATACTCGTGGTATATATAAATATACCACAACTTTTTAAGTACAATTTAGTTTAAAATTAATATAAATTGCAAAAATGTAAACTATATTTGTTACTTTGGTTTAAAGATTTGAAATGACTTAAGGCTCAAAGCAGACGACTTTGACTTATAGGCCAGTGATTAGAGACTCGACTTGGACTTGCTTGTATTTGACTTGGGACTTGACTCGGACTTGAGGTCAAAGACTTGAGACTTACTTGAGACTTGCAAAACAACAACTTGGTTCCACCTCTGACGTCAGCTGACAAATGACAACATAATGATCCGCAGATGTCACAGATCGGAGCTCTACAGCAGACACGATCACAACACGTCTTCTTCAAACGCTAATTAAACAAAATAGCCCCTTTAACCTTAAACTGTGTAAATATGCCAACCTCCCGCTTTTATTTTCCAGTCAATACAATCCTATGGAGACGTGCTTTAAACAGCTCTTTCATCTGTCTCTATTACTCTGCACGTTTATTTGGCCTAAATCTCAGCACGCATTGTCACCCTGCGCTCTATCCACAAGTGCTGTGTCTCTGCGAAGAAGACAGCGGCAAACAGCTTGAGCTAATTATACAGTAGCGGCTCTGTGTTTCCAGATAAAAGCACCCATTTCTGCAGGCATGGCTCCCGCTGTGAGAGGGGAGGGAGGAGAGGGGGGGTGGAGAGTATCCCGGAACATCGTCTGAGCTACGGCTAAACAGAGTCGACAACACACGGTCCACTGACATCTGTGCAGGAGCTTATTACGTCAGCAACAAAAACAAGGTAATAGCTTTAATTAACTTCACTTATTATATCAGTTTTCTGGTGGGGAGCCTCTGTGGAGATGTGATTGTTTTGCCTCGAATCGTCCAAGGTTTCCCCACAACATTTAACAGGCAGGAAGCAGAAGTGAACAAAGCCATCGTGTCCCCTTTGAATAAGGGACCTTGGCCAAATAGCTCGTGTGCATTGATATGTTTGTTCCATGGGAGTAAAATAACCCAAGAGGATGTAGTATTTCAACGGCCCCAGATTATTGGCACACATGTCCAGAAATGTTCTTTTCCATCCGTCCATATCCTTCTGCTTATCTGGGGCCAGGTCCCGGGCGCAACTGTCTACGCAGGGACTCCCAGGTTCCCTCACCCCAGACTCTTCCTCCAGCTCCTCCAGGGGGACCCCAAGGCGTTCCCAGGCCAGCCGAGAGACTTTGGCTACGTTCAGACTGCAGGGCTTAACGCTCAATTCAGATTTTTTTTGTGAAATCCGATGTTTTTGCGAGGTCGTTCACATTTCCAGTTAAATGTGACTTGTATGTGATCCCCTGTGTGAACGTTAAACGGCCCGAAAGTGTCCCACATGTGCACTGGAGACACGACGACGTCAACCTCAGCGAGCGTGTTCTGTGTTTATGGAAGTCGTCCAAACATGGACGCAGCATCGAGCACCTGGAGATTTTAAAGTTCCTCTCGTACTGGAGCCAGAACATGAACAACTTACTTGTTTTAAAGAGGAGATTGAGAAGGAGAAGGACGAGGTTTTTGGCCGTGGTGTTTTGTGGGGGCAGCAGCAGCGACGTCCGTTGAAAGGAACGTGTGGATGTGGAGACGCAGCCAAGAGTGGTGAGTGGTGATGTGCTTCACTTCAGTGACACGGAGTTCATTAACAATTTTCACCTACTTCAGTGCAGAATAGTGACATTTGTGGCTTGTTGATAACGTGTAGGTGGATGAATGCACTTTGACCGTTCAAACTGAAGTTGCATGTCAAAAGATCGGATGTGTATCGGTTTCAGGAGCACATATCCAAGTGGCCTGGGTCGTATTTGAAAAAATCTGATCTGTGTCGTTCAGACTGATGCAGGTCACATAGAGGCCAAAAAATCGGATTTGGGTCACTCCAGGCTGCAGTCTGAGCGCAGCCATAGCCCCTCCAGCGTGTCCTGGGTCTTCTGCTGGGCCTCCTCTCGGTGGGACATGCCTGGAACACCTCTCTGTTCACAACAACGGTTCAATAAAGCGACCGCATCACTGCCGACGCTGCACTGATCTGCCTGTCAATCTCTAGCATCACAGCCCCGAGGAACGTTGATGACATGAGCTGCAAAGTATCACTGAGAGAATTCTTTCTGAGCTGGAGCTGCAGCACCAGTGGAGCGACCACAAATCATGCCTGCATCTGGACAGAGCGGGAGTGCACCTGCGTGATGTTGCCCCCATCAAACACACACCTATGTCTATTGTTTGTGCTGCGTTTGTGCCAAAAAGTTTCATTTGTGCTGCTTTAGTTTTGAAGATATTAGATTCTTTTATAGGTCAAATTTAGGTCAGCGGCCCCCAGGAAGCTTCAAAATGCTCTAAAACAACACAAAATGGAGTCAATCATTTGTGCTCAGAAAGTTTGGTTTGTGAGATTATGATTCTTAAGGTATTAGCAGTTTTATTTTGGGCCAATGACGTTGCCAGCCCCTCAAAATGTTAAATAGTCTCAAAACTGCAGAAAATTATACCAGATATTTGAATTTCATTTATTCTGTTTTGTGCTGTGACAATTTTCATTTGTGCGCGTATATTTATAAAGTTATTAAGTATTATTTTTGCGGAAATTATTATATGAGGTCATTTCTGCTCAACTGACGGCAGTGACTTTAGCAAAACTATAATAATACCTACTTTTCCACAGCCTGGAATTTTTTATCTTCACTCAGAACTGCTAATATCTTTTTTGCAGCACAAACAAAGCACAAACGATTGACTCAATGTTGTGGCGTTTTAGAGCATTTTGAAGCTTCCTGGAGGCTGCTGACCCCAGTTTGACCTATAAAAGAATTGTTAATATCTCTAAAACTAAAGCAGCACAAACAGAGCAAAAACAATAGACATAGTTTTTGTGTAGGTTTGCGTTTGATGGGGGCAACTTCACGCAGGTAAGAAGTGCCTCATCCAGCTCTTATTATCGATACTCTGTCTGAAGCTCTGTTACTCAAGTTAGACTTAATCTGATCTTTATTTACCACAATCTAACCACAAAGACCTGACTTGGTTGGAACTACAACAGGTGAGATGATTTGTGCACTTAAAATTTCTGTGATGAGATGGTCAACAGTTTTTCAGTGAGTCACTCTCACCTCTTTTGTTGAAAATGCCCTAAACAGGACCATGAACACAGGCCTCTGAAAATGTGTTCTCTAAATCCATTTTGTATTTTCTTGAGTTGTCAGACTATATTAAAACATTTTTTTTTCTTTTTACAAATGTGTGCATTGTGTCACCATGGTAACTATTAGGGATTTAACAATATCAAAATCCCTCGATACGACATTTTCACGATGTGTATCTCACCTTCTGATATTTATTGCGCTATTGTGGAGGCTAATAAACTGATGAATATGATACTTTTTCTTTCTGAAAACCTTGGAAAAGCCTTTTAAAAGCCTTTGGTGCTGTTATAATATGAAGAATTTGTGGCCATACCAGCTTGTCAAAGCCTGATCCCGTCAGATCTCAGAGGCACAGCAGGACCGAGCCTGGTCAGGACTTGGATGAGAGACTGCTGGGAAAATCAGGTGCCACAGTGGGGCACCGGTCACAAAAACTGTCATTGTGTCCTTAGGCAAGACACTTCACCCACACTGCCTTGTATGAACGTAGTGTGTGTGTGAGTGATGGTGGTGGTTGGAGGGGCCGATGGCACTGATTGGCAGCCTTGCTTCAGTCAGTCTGCCCCAGGGCAGATGTGGCTACAGTAGTAGTTTACCACCACTGGGTCTGGAGTGAATGAATAATGCTCCAAAAAAGTACTATATAAAACTGATGCATTATTACTATAATATATTTAAAAGGTATTTCTTCATGTAGTCTGCACTGACAACAGCAAAGAATCATGGTCTGTGTAGTTCCCTGCAGCTACTGCTGCACCACACAAACATCCACAAAGTCATTCAAACTGTTTTACAGAATAAGAACAACATTCAAAATCACCATAACTATTCATTTAAGCTCAGAGACTTGATATATTGTGATGGCCTCTGATATGATTGTGAGACGTTTCACGATATTTTGCTTATTGTTACATCCCTATTAACTGTTGACCCTTCTGCCCATAGAGATACATGTAGAACCCCCCCCCCCCAGCATGACATCACTGCAAAGTATCAGTACCCACCATGATTACTTCTTTAAGTCATACTGAGAAAATCCATGATTCATAAATCTAACAAAAAGATGTAAGTGGGCAAACACTGTATTCTATTCCGATGCAAATACATCAGCCATGACATTTCTCCTTTATCTGGATGTTTTGTTTTTTTTAACCAGAGAACCAAATTAATAATTCAACAGTATTTATTATATATTACATTTTCAGTCAATCACCACTCACTCATTTGCATGCTGGATGGCGGAAGTGACACATGGCTTTTGTTCTCCTGAAAACAAACTAAAAAAAGAACAGACCCTGTGAAGTCCTCGCTCGATATTTGAGAATATGTTAATAACGTCTGACTCACCAACCCCAGACCCACTGCTGGAATGCCCCCAAGGCCTTTTGGAAATTATCGCCGGATCTTCCCCTTTTCTACAGGCTCCAATTTTAATGAAACTGAAAGAATAATATTATTAGGACGTACAATGCAAACCCAAGACTACTGCAAAAATAAAAGTTACTAAATTTCTTCTGCTCACTCGCCTCCATATCTCAAGGCTAAATGTATTATATTAAATGTGTTCATGTTTAAAAGTAATTAGAATAGTAACTGTTCGCAAGGTCAAAACACAAGACGTTTCAGATGGGTTCAGAGAGAAGAAAAGTTCAGTCAGTGAACTTCAAATACTGCTCAGAATTGACTCTTGACAGCTTTAAATCATGTTAGAATGGCTCAAACACAGACCTGGAGTGGTGTTTTATTATTAGTCTGTACATCTCCAAAGCTCAAAACGCTCTGTTCCACCTTGTTATGTCATGAAGTGGTAGTTTTTAAGTTAACAGCTCCTTTTACTTTTAGTTCAGTGGAGATTCCAGGTCTGAAATCATCCAAATGATTCTAGTGAAGGTGTATGGAGTTTAAAAACACTGTGGAGGACTTCCTGTATTACCACATGACATCACAAAGTGGAATGGAGTGTTTTCTGTTTGAAAACTCAGTCTAAGGCCCCGTCCACACTAGTACGTATTTGAGTCATTTTTGTTGTGGATGCAGTGTTCGTTCACACTAATCCGATGGAAAACGGCTCCAGAGACGGTACGATCTGATCCGGCACTATGTGGACGCCTGAAAACGCCGATACACTGACATAGGCGCTCTAGTTGCGTCCTTATTGGACCACATCAATGAGACTTGCACCTTCCTGATTCGCTGGGTTCGTGACATTGGTCATGTGACACTAGGCCTGTAACGATAACAAATTTTACTGGACGACTAATTAACCAAGAATTTATTGCGAAAAATGATAATAATGACATTTTGAGACCAATTTCAACTAATATAATGACCATGGAATAAAAATGCAAATACATCCTCTCAATGATCAATAAACTTTACTTTCAAAAGAACATTTAACACAGGAAGTGTAAGACAACCAAAAACAACAGGCCTAAATAAAAGAGACTTAACACAGGACTAGTCTAATGTGTCTGGCTCACAGCGAGGACTTGTTCACAAAAATGCACTTGAATAAACTATTGCTGAACCAAATCCAACCAAAGCAATAAATAAAATGGATTATTAAGTCTCTGTAACAAAATTGTCCTTAGAAGTTATTTTAATCACTGACTTACATTTCTCTGTGGCTGCTGCTGTGAGACTCGTCATTTTGGTCTTGAAGTGTTTGTATTAACCTGCGACACAGGACCATGTTTCTCTATGAGGGAGCCTCTGTTCCTGTCTGGTGTTGTGTCGGTTCAGTTTCAGGATTTCAGGTTCTCCTGGGTTCTAGACTAGTTGTGTCGCTCGGGTTTGGGTTTATGTCGGCTGTTGGGGTTTGGGACATTTCTTCTCATTGTTTTTGCGCTCGCTGCATTTGACACATGTGACTGTTGAGACGTGTCCCACTCACCAGTGTTGATTCGGCATCGTGACTTTTGGCGATGAACAGTTTTGTTACTCTGACAGCGGCGCTAGCTTGTGTTGCTAGTGCACCGCACGGACAGCGGAGTGCAAAAAGCGCACAGACTACACGCGCATCCGCTCTGTTGATAAACACAGCGCACGTTGGTTCAAGCGTCATTACACTTGTAAAACGGAGAGGAGTCAGAGAGCGATAGAAGACTTCTAATATTCAGTCTCTTTGAGAGCGTGAGAGAGAGCGAGGAAAACAAACAAGCTGCAAATAGAATTTATCGTGGCTGGAAAAGTTATTGAGTTCGTTAAATGTTATCGTACAATTAATTGATTTATAGGCGAGTTTCAGCTGACGTCATTGTTATTAAAAGCCCGCGTTGCATGCTGGGAAATATTTTGGTCAGAAGCAAGAAACACGACAGCGGTCAAACACAGTGCGTAACCTCGCGTATTTATCCCCGATAATGGTAAATTCCTGCTGCATTATCGGATGCACAAATAGAAGCACGGAAGAAGGAAAATGTCTTTTTCGTATTCTGAGTGAAAAGAACCACTAACGGTGAATTAAACGGCTTTCAAACATTCGCAGAGCAAACGTAGAAGATCCTAACAAACCGTGGACTCCAACAAGTTCAACAACACATCGAGACTCTTGGAGGTTTTCATCTTTTCTGCTGTGAATGGCCCAGGAGTTTCCACCAAGTCATTGTGGATATCGCCAAAGTGAATATTTGTCCAGGTAGTTGGTGATTCTGACCAGAAATTTGGTTTGGTCCACCTTTTGTCGGGGTTGAAAAGGGTGATTTGGCTCCATCGATGCTTTATGACCAATTTTCTGGTCAAATGGTCTTGGGTCCTCTGCCGTTTAGAGTGGATAAATAACCGGGATCAATACCCTTTACGTGCTTTCTCGCTCCGTCCGTCATGTTGAATTAGTCTTTCTTACCGCCGACCAAAATAATTCCCAGCATGCAACGGACGCTTTTGTCAACAATAAAACTCGCCTATTGATTATCGTTACAGGCCTATGTGACACTATTGCAGAAAACAGTTTAAACAAACCATAGACAAACGAGAATCAGCGGAACTAGAACTACTTTCACAGAACAGACTCACCATTAGCAGAACACTCCTCTGTCACAGAACACATGTAGTATCTTTCTTTCCTTTTTAAGTCCGACAGAAGCTGAACCGCATCAGCAGACAATAGAGAGCTGTTTTCTGAGCACTTAGGTTATGCAAATTACTCAAGTAGTTTTAAGTTTTGTTTCTGTAAAATGTAAACAAATATGCTCAAAGCTGTGTGGATAGAGAAGGCTTGCGGACACAGAAACAACGTGTCTGGACGCAAATTGTTTCAAATACGGTGATACGGTGATTCGTTTCAGTGCCGCCACACTCTACAGGATTTTTCCGTCTTAAACGATTTTAAAGCGTACGACAAAAAGCGCACACCGCAGACACGAGAAGAATCTTATGAGACTTAAAACCTCGAAGACTGCAGCGGGATGTGTCTGTTTCAGTGTAAACGTAACCTAAATGTGCAGGGTTTGTGTGTCAAACGTGTGTGAATGAAACAAAACACAACTCCAGGTCTGATTTTGATAAGGACACATTACAACATACTGTAGATCAGAAAATAGTTCCATCAGAAAATAACCCTTTAACAATTCAAAATAAAATGTTCGAGGAAAAAGCTGAACGGAAGCCCAGATACTAAAACTAGTTACTAATTTGAGCAGGTACCAATACTGACAAAATGACATAAAACCAAATTGTACCTTTCCTGAATAGATGTAGAATGAGTTATATCAGAACTAGTACAAGAAGAAACCACTATTGTTTGTTGAAAATTACAATTCTTTGTCCAAAAAGTACAGTTTTATTATCATTACGGAATCAAAATTTGTGTTTTTTTTTACGTGTTCTGATCCGTTTTCTAATGTTGTTTCCTCATTGCAAACAGACCTGGAGTTGTTTTGTTTCATTCACATGTTTAACACACAAACCCTGTACATTTAGTCTGAGTTTTTCTCTCAAACTGTTCCACCTTGTGATGTCATACAGGAAGTGCTCCACATTGTTTTTAAACTCCGTACACCTTCATTAGAATAGTTTGGATGGTTTCAGGCTTGGAATCTCTGCTGAACAAAGCTAAAAGGAGCTGTTCATTTGAAAATTACCGCTTCATGACATCACAAGGTGGAACAGAGCGTTTGGAGCTCTGGAGGATTACTCAAACATGTGTGAATGAAACAAAACACAACTCCTGGTCTGTTTTTGAGGAAAGCTTACAGTCCAATGATTTTTAATATTGAAACTTTAAAAGCCAATACAAGATTTAACAGTAATAAAGTAACATATTTTCTGGACTATAAGTTGTACTTTTTTTCATGGTTTGGGTGTTTCCTGCGACTTATACTCCGGTGCGACTTGTATATTAAACAATTTCAACCTGGATTATGCTTTGAGATTGTGACGGATGATGAAGGAAAATGATGATGGTGAAAATAATATATATATAAATATATATATTTAAATATAAAATATAAAAATGTATTTAAAAATGGGGACAAAAAAAAAATGCCTTTAAAATTATGATTTGCGTTGAGTTAGTAACAAATGACAAAAAATTATGAAAGGAAATGATGATAGTGGAAATAATATTAGTTTAAGTTTTGGGATTGTTTTTTTATTTTTACAAAATTACTTTTGTTTAATTTGGCTAGATTTGTGTCAGTGTGTGTGGTCGGGGGGAAATGTTTTTTTTTTTGTTTTTTTTGTATTTGTTGTGGGTGTTGCTTTATGTTTTTGTCTTTTGTTTTATGCTGATTATTGTAATTGTTAAATGTTTTATCATTGTATTTTTTTAATGTTATATTCAGTTGTCCTTAATAAAAAAAACAACAAACAAACTGACAGCCATGAGAGGCTCTAGTCTTGTGTGTCAGGATCTGCTGCTCCTGTTCCTCCTGTACCACTGTCACTTCACTCTACTGCACATGTCTCCTGCAGAAAGAGCCTCTGTCCTGCTGCAAGTAGTGAAATATTCAGCTGGAAACGGTAATCGAGCAGCAGAAAGAAAGTTTGAAATTAGCAAGAAACTTGTGAAAGACTGGAAAAGCGGGGGTGGAGAACACAGCTTCATGGTAACCGGGAGTGTGCACCATGCAACTTTCCTGGAAGTCACTGGATGAATCAACAAAGCCTGGACTTCAGTGACACCGAAACCATCCTGTAGGGATTCAGAAAGACCGGAATAATTCTAACTGGAACTGACGCTGAGTCTGACGACAGCTACACAGAAGAGGAAGCGGCGCTCTGTTTAGCTCCGGAGGTCACGGAGTTGCTGAGAAGTGTCACCAAGAATGAATTCAGTGAATTTAGTGATCTGGAGTGAGATGGAGAGTTTGTTAAACATGTTCTGTTCTGTTGTTTATGTTATAGTTTATCTGAAGAACTATAGGCGAGTTTCATTGTTGACAAAAGCGCGCGTTGCATGCTGGGAATTATTTTGGTCGGCGGCAAGAAACACTACTTCAGCTTGACAGACGGAGCGAGAAAGCACGTAAAGGTTAGATCCCGGTTATTTATCCACTCTAACGGCAGAGGACCCAAGACCATTTGACCAGAAATTGGTCATAAGCATCGATGGACGCCAAATCACCCTTTTCAACCCCGACAAAAGGTGGACCAAACCAAATTTCGTCAACTACCACTAAACATTCACTTTGGCGATATCCACAATGACTTGGTGGAAACTCCTGGGCCATTCACAGCAGAAAAGATGAAAACCTCCAAGAGTCTCGATGTGTTGTTGAACTTGTTGGAGTCCATGGTTTGTTAGGATCTTCTACGTTTGCTCTGCGAATGTTTGAAAGTCGTTTAATTCACCGTTAGTGGTTCTTTTCACTCAGAATACGAAAAAGACATTTTCCTTCTTCCGTGCTTCTATTTGTGCATCCGATAATGCAGCAGGAATTTACCATTATCGGGGATAAATACGCGAGGTTATGCACTGTGTTTGACGCTATCGTGTTTCTTGCCTCCGACCAAAATATTTCCCAGCATGCAACGCGGGCTTTTAATAACAATGACATCAGCTGAAACTCGCCTATTCATATGTGTCTGTTGAACTCTCTTCTATTGTTATTACTTGAACTTGCATTTCAACAGGAAATGTTGGTTCCTGGTCTCTGATTTCATAAAATAAATTTCCCCCCCAAAAGTGCGACTTGTATATGTTTTTTAGCTGGTGCAACTTATATTCCGGAGTGATTTATAGTCCGAAAAATATGGTAGTTGAAAATTGAAAGTATGCTTTAGCTCATATTAGTAACTATCCTTTAAAATGTTCTTATTTGCCCCGGCAGGAGTGAAGATGAGTGGGTGGAGCAAAGAATAGAGCGATCGCATTAGAGAACACTCTGGGTGAAACAGCCCGTGCTTTAGTGTCATTATAATGTATTAAATGTGCTTTAATTGAGCTAGGGGGCGCTGACGTCACACGAGGGCAAAGGAGCAGAGTCACCACGGACAACATCAGCATCACACCAAAAAAATAACAACTCTGAATACAAATGAAAGGTCAAAGGGCGGTACAAAGAACTACTTTACTACTGTACTTTGCAATGAAGTTAGGCCAAGGTACAGGTCAGATCAGTGGAGAGGCGACCCTGCTCACAGTCAGAATGTCTGGTTTTTGAGGTATTTTTGAGTTATAAAACCACCTGTAATTGAATAAATGTAAGGCAGAGCTGTTTAATGTCATACTGTGGAACATTCCAGGTAGAGCGGCTTTAAAATAAGACCTCAAATCTTTCAAAACATACACTTGTAGTAGGTGGGATCACTGTATTTACTGTAAATTATTGTTTCATGTCAGTTATAGATTCCACACAAAAAAGAAAAAAAAAAAGCAGTGTTTTTCAGTCCTCTGATGTTGTTTATGTGAGTCTCTTAAGCATGAATGGTGTCTTAGAATTACATATGCCCTGCCTGTCCTTGACCTACTTCTCATGGTCCATTGTTATAACCAAACAGCCCCCTCCTCATTTAGAGAAGAAGACGACAGAAGAAGAACAAGTGGCTCTTTTCAGCTGAGACGTTTGGGTGTTTGGGTAAACTCTCCAGCATGGTAGAGCAGTGCTTCCTCTGTCTGTCTCTCGTGGTTTGGGTGATGCTGCTGCCAAAATCTCACCTCTTTGACTGACTGGAGGTGAAAAACCCTGACCTAAGCGCTGGCCCTCTGCTCACATCCTGGTCACGGACACGGGTTCACACAAAAGATGGAGTGGGGTTGTAACATTTGTCCTGCTTTTGGGGCAGATAACAGATATTTGCAGATGATTATATTAAAGGAGTGCTATGTAACTTTTCTGGTTGAGAGTTTGTCACCTGCTTGTCTTCATGGAGACTGTTTTGCCCTGATTATTCCACAGTATGGAAATAAACTTGGTAATCACAATGGAGACAGCTTAATTATCAGATCTGTGGAGAAGCGAGCCTAACCTGACTCACAGCAGACTTAAGTGTTTCACTCTGAAGTGAGTTCTACACTTTATCCATCTGGAACAGCTCTCACTGAAAAAGTTTAGAAAAAGGAGGGACTTGCAGCAGAATGCCATGAGCTGATTGAGCGAAACACCCCGAAGTGCCCGCCCACCAGTTTCGTTTTAGCCAACTGTGGCAAACCTGTCAAAATGATGTATCCCACTTGCAGCAGGTCAAACCAAAACAAGTGTCCTTCTGCAGAAGAAAGATGTCCATAAACAACTTAATGTTTTCGCAATACAAACTTGTCGTTATAAGCCACCATCACCATCCGCCGGTGTTTGTTTTTGCCTGTTATTTGGGGCTGTCGTCATGTTGCCTGATCAGGGTCTAATTTAAAGCGAACAGAGGAAGCACCTCAAGATGGATTCAAGGGAGTTTGTGAACTGACAAATATCAAGAAAATCCATCTTACTGTGCAAGGTTAAAGCAATGCACACGGTAAGAATTAATGTTTGAAGGTGGATTTTGAATTATTAAACATGTCATTTAACAAAGGGATGACAAGATCACAAGGGAGATATTAATGCCCTACTACGGAACATCCCAGGAAAAGGTATAACATCTGTCAAGTAGCAGAACCTCCACCTTATAAGTTACAAAGTGCACCTTTTAGCTTTAAAAGGCCATAATTCAAATCAAATTGATGTGAAGTTATCATCAAGTTTACAAATGAACTTATCATAGCCCTTAGCTCTTGGGAAAATGATAACAAAATGTATTTATGCAAAATATAAATTCATATTTTCACTCATTATTTCTGCTCCAAAAAACAAATCTGGTGCAGTGCAAACTGGGACGAGCACACAGGCTCAGAGACTGGACACACAGAGACTGGGCACACAGAGACTGGACACACAGAGACTGGACACACAGAGACTGGGCACACAGAGACTGGACACACAGAGACTGGACACACAGAGACTGGACACACACACACAGAGACTGGACACACACAGAGACTGGACACACAGAGACTGGGCACACAGAGACTGGACACACAGAGACTGGACACACACAGAGACTGGGCACACAGAGACTGGACACACAGAGACTGGACACACAGAGACTGGACACACAGAGACTGGACACACAGAGACTGGGCACACAGAGACTGGACACACAGAGACTGGACACACAGAGACTGGACACACACAGAGACTGGACACACAGAGACTGGACACACAGAGACTGGACACACAGAGACTGGGCACACAGACACTGAGACTGGACACACACAGACTGGGCACACAGAGACTGGACACACAGAGACTGGGACACACAGAGACTGGGCACACAGAGACTGGGCACACACAGAGACTGGACACACAGAGACTGGGCACACAGAGGGACACTGGACACACAGAGACTGGACACACAGAGACTGGACACACAGAGACTGGACACACAGAGACTGGACACACAGAGACTGGACACACACTGGACAGAGACTGGCACACAGAGACTGGACACACAGAGACTGGACACACAGAGACTGGGCACACAGAGACTGGACACATGGGCACACAGAGACTGGACACACAGAGACTGGGCACACAGAGACTGGCACACAGAGACTGGACACACACACACAGAGACTGGACACACAGAGACTGGACACACAGAGACTGGGCACACAGAGAGGACTGGACACACATGGGCACACAGAGACTGGGCACACAGAGACTGGCACATGGGCACACAGAGACTGGACACACAGACTGGGCACACAGAGACTGGACACACAGAGACTGGACACACACAGAGACTGGCACACAGAGACTGGACATGGGCACACAGAGACTGGGCACACAGAGACTGGACACACAGAGACTGGACACACGGGCATATAGAGACTGGACACACAGAGACTGGTCACATGGGCACACAGAGACTGGGCACACAGAGACTGGGCACACAGAGACTGGACACACAGAGACTGGACACACAGAGACTGGGCACACGGGCACACAGAGACTGGACACACAGAGACTGGACACACGGGCATATAGAGACTGGACACACAGAGACTGGACACACAGAGACTGGACACACAGAGACTGGACACATGGACACACAGAGACTGGCACACAGAGACTGGGCACACAGAGACTGGACACACAGAGACTGGGACACACAGAGACTGGACACACAGAGACTGGACACACACACAGAGACTGGACACACAGAGACTGGACACATGGGCACACAGAGACTGGACACACAGAGACTGGACACAGAGACTGGACACACAGAGACTGGACACATGGGGACACAGAGACTGGACACACAGAGACTGGACACACAGAGACTGGACACATGGACACAGTGCATAGAAAATGTCAGTCCCAAAGATCAGCTCTATTCTTCATACTGGACACAGACTGTGGTTAGAGCAGTGATCCCCTAACCCCAGGGGACACCAAAGACTGACGGTCAATACCTGCTCAAGCAAAGTCATTGTGTCCTTAGGCAAGACACTTCACCCACATTGCTTAGTATGAAAGTGGTGTGTGTGTGTGTGTGTGTGGTGGTGGCGCAGATAGACAGCCTCTCTTCTGTCAGTCTGTCCCAGGGCAGCTGTGGCTACAATAGTATCTTACCACCACCAAGTGTTGAGTGAATGAATAATGAACTGTAAAACACTTTGGGTCTGTTGAAAGGTGCTATATAAATGCAGTGCTTAATTAATTAATGCCACGTGGGCAGATTCATTTGCTTTCACGGCTGATGAGACTGGTTTATATGAGATAAATGATGACGGAACACAGAAGCAGACGCGTTTTTGGTTCACTGCAGGTGGATAATTTAAGATTGGATTTTTATTTCCTTCACGGACTCAAATAGACATTGAGTATTTCATTTGAAATGAGCATCGACAGAGTGTCTTTTTTTTTTCCAGAGTTCAAAATGTTTTTGTTAAATGCAGAAATACAACTCCGTGTTCTCTGTGATATTTCATTGATTTCATAAATGCAACACTCTAGTCTTTTATACAGAGCCACAGGTGAATAAATGATCCGCTGCGTTCTCATTTTAGATTTAAAGGATTTTGTGACTTTGGTGTTTTCTTTCCTGTGGGAGACGCTCCAAACGGCTCTTTGAGTATTTAAGGCTGTCGATCCCGCTCTGGAATGTTCCACAGTACAGATCAAACCTATTTATGATGAGGGAGACAAGAGGTTTACAGCATTACGCTACATTACAGTTCAGATCTGTGGAAAGTCGCCCCTATTCACAGAAGGACTCATAGTCTTCTTGAGCAACAGAAACACCTGCAATGAATAAATGTAGGGGTGTGCAAAAATATCAGAATATCGATATATTGTATCGTTTAATGTGATGATACAGTATCGATATCGTGGGCTATTGTATCGATATATCAGCAAGAGTATTTTTACGTGGGTTTTACTAAATTATTTTGTTACAGTGCTACAGTTTTGTGGTTTGTGGAGTGAAAGGAAACTCATTTATGCAACACATTTGACATTTTCACTGTTTTGATTAAAATGTTTGTGTTTCATATGAACTTTGCACAAGAAGTGGTTTAACAAAGACTTTAGTATCACAGCCATGATTTAGACTTTATTTTTTATTGAACCGTATCGAATCGATTTGAAATATATCATATCGAATCGAAAGTGCACTGTATCGAGATATGTATCGTATCGTGGCCTGTGTATCGAGGTATGTATCGTATCGGCAACTTCTTAATGATACCCAGCCCTAAATAAATGCTAGATGTATATTTTAATGTCATACCACGGAACATTCCAGGCAAAGGATTAACATCTCCATGGAGACAAGCAGGTAGCGGACCCTCCCTCAGAAAGGTTACACAGTGCGTCTTTAACATGTTGGTGCAATCACATTCATTTACAGAAAGTTAAGTGTCCCGAGGATCAGGTATCGAACCATCATCCATCAAGCGAATAACAAATGTTTTTCTCCTGCTCCAAAACCTAAACTAAATTGAAAATCGCGATCATAAATTGCCAGATAAAGATAATAAAAATTCCAGTTTGTGTGGTTTGGAGCCGTGCAGGTGGCAGTGTCAGAGCGTGATGTAACTAGTATGAAAATCTGCATAGGCATTTCTGCGGTTGCATCAACATTTGTGGTGGTGAAATCGCGAGGAACGGATGTTGTTTCAGTTTGGGAATATTGTGGTGTTTGGAGTTGTGATAAACAAATGGGCTGGAAATATCTGAGGTTTACGTCTGTGCTGTCAAAAGGAGTTTAAGGCGGTATAAATAGTAATGCATTGTGTTGATTCTGTTTGTGTAATCCTGTTTAATTCTGCTACAAAATTACAAAAATTCAAATTCACAATGAAAATTCTAACTTGATTTCAATATTCAAAGTCCTACATTAGGCAAAATTGACTCTTGCTGTGTTGTTTCCTCATCACAAACAGACCTGGACTTGTGTTTTGTTTCATTCACACATGTTTGAGTAACTCTTTATTATTAGGCTGTCTGTATCTCCAAAGCTCAAAATGCTCTGTTCCACCTCGTGATGTCATGAAGTGGTCATTTTCAGGTTACATTTTAGATTTTGTACAGTAGAGATTGACAATTCCAGAGTTGAAACGATCCAAATGATTCCAGTGAAGGTGTATGGAGTTTAAACACACAGTGGAGCACTTCCTGGATTACCACATGACATCACGAGGTGGAAGAGAGTGTTTCCTGTTTGAGAGCTCAGAGTCATATACAGGGTTTGTGTGATAAACATGTGTGAATGAAACAAAACACAACTCTAGGTCTGTTTGTGATGAGAAAACTACATTATAACAGATTTTTTAAAACAGTATAATATGGGTCCTTTAAGGAATAGGCTTGATACTCCAAACCAGTTTTGATAAAGAGGGAGTATTTTACTTCTATGGGGTATTAACTGCTAACACATAATATATTTAGATCAACATATTACCTTTTATTGTTTTGAAAATGCTGTATTCGCCAAAAACAACATATTCAAATGCTTAATTAATTTCAATTTTGTTTTTCGTTTTCCACCTAGTGCCTCCGCTCCATTTCATCAACAATTCCCGAGATCGAAGATTTAAAGTCGGAACAAAGAGAATGTTTGGTGAATTTTATCAAGGGGAAAGACGTTATTGTCCTTCTTCCTACAGGATTTGGGAAAAGCTTAATATACCAGTTAGCCCCGTTAGCGGCTCACAACGATTGGTTAAATAAAAAAAAGTACCATCATCCTACCTACCATCATATCATCATACCTACCATCAAGCGAACAAATCCTAATGCTGCGAGGTCAGACAATTTCCACAAAATGGAACCAGGCTTGGAGAATACATGTTGCCAATGTATATGATAGTTTTAGACTGACTGATGTTAGACAATTTGTGACAAAAAGTTGAAAAATATGTTGAAAATGACAAGAAGTGGAGAGTTCTACATTGATGATATTACGGTAGATTCAGAAAGATTCAGACAAGGTATCCGGAAATTACTAACAATTCGCGCCCTAGAAACGTATTTTTCTGTTCTTTAAACATCATTTAAATTCATTTCTGCATACATTTAAGGAGTTACAACTTTGAACCAGGAAGTCAAATATCAAACCTGAAAAAATTGCCAAAATCTTCAAATGATTTTACATGTGTTTTAGTAAAATGAGAAGTCCAACATGTCATAGGTACTTTAACTGTGGCCGGAACTTCTGACTGACCATGGTATGATCTATTTGTATGTTTGTGTTGTTATGATTTAACTTTTTGTTAATGAAAAAAAATTTAGATGAGACAGGCCGAGTCTGTACCTGTTTTTAAATCACTCCTAAAAACTCTCCCTTTGTTTCACTGGCTTTAAGTGACATGTATATTTCTTGTTGAGTATATTACTGTTTTCTATGTTTTTTTGTAGCTGTATTCTATGTGTACCATATATTTTCTTCAACTGCGATTGTCATTGTCTGTCCTGTGTTTGTGTACAGCACTTTGGGTTTCTGTAAAGTTTTTAAAGTGCTTTATAAATAAAGCTGGTATGGTATGGTAAAAAATATGAATTATCAAAATTACAAAATCCAAAGAAGACAACAATTTACCACTGCTGAAGTACAAAATTAACGCTAACTGCCCAATGAAAACAAAACAAACAAATAAATAATCTTGTAAAATGGGCAGAGAATACGTGTCCGCCCAACGTGCCAGTTTTGTCGGCTCCGGCACCTGCGTCTGAATTCACTTTAGAGCGCGTGAATTTCAAAGGCACGACTCTGAAAACTAGGACATGTCCAAACAGCCCCGAATTTTGTCACTTTTAAATGTGGGCCGAGGTAAATGGAGCGAAAAATAAAAATAAAAATCCATGTTTTAAACGGTGAGGTCAGGGTTTAGTTCAGGACACATTAAAGATGCATCATGTAACTTCTAAAGAGGAGGGCCGGCTTGATTGTCTCCATTAGACTTAGACTTAGACAGACTTTATTGATCCACAAGGAAAATGATTTGGACACGGGAGCTCACACATCACAATAAATATAATAACAAAGAGAAAAAAAGAGAAAAAAAGAGCAAGAGACAGGAGTCAAATAAAACATAATTATATACCGTATTTTCCGGGCTATTAGTTGCTCTGGATTATAAGGCGCACTGTCATTAAATGGTCTATTTTCGAACTTTTTTCACAAATAAACCGCACCGGACTTTAAACGAAACACAACAGTTGGATGGGTGAGTGGGACTTTTTGTTTGTGCGTTCACTGGTGACTCTGGGCTTTGTTCAGTTGTGGCGTGTAGGGAGGGTGCTGTCTGGGACCGCTGGATTGTCGGCGTGTTCACAGTGACTCAGTTGTTCAGTTGTGGCTAGAAGTGGCACATTGCACTCGCTTTTTCAATTCGTTCCTCCGTTCCGTTCCTCGATGAGTGTGGCTGTGGGTGTTTGTCGCTGTGCGGTCGCTGTCTGCTCCGTGTGTGTTTGTGTGTGCTGCTGGTGGTGTGCGGCTTTGTAGTTTACTGAAGTCGTGCTGGGACACCCGAGTGGATTCGTGTATAGGGCGCTCTGGATTGTGTCGTATTTTGATGCATTTAGAGGCTTAAGAGTGTGTCCAATAGCCCAGAAAATACAGTAACTGTAAATGTACAAGCAGAGGTGGAGACTTACAAGTCGTGACTTGGACTCGAGTCAGACTTGAGTCACTATTTTGAGACTTGACTTGATAAAATGGACTAAGACTTGGGACTCGACTTGGACTTGAAGGTCAGTGACTTGGGACTTGACTCAGACTTGAGGCCTGTGACTTGAGAAGCACTTTTAAATCTGAATTCTTTCTATTCTGACTGTAATGATTCACACTAAGATCTTGTCAAAACATTTAAGAACATTAAAATACACATTACTACAACTCGTATATACTCTATAAATACTCATATATAAACATATTATGATTTTTTTTAAGTACAGTTTAGTTTAAAAGTGATATAAATTGCAAAAATCTATTTGGTATTTTGGTTTAAAGACTTGAAATGAGTTTAAGCTCAAAGCAGACGACTTGGACTTGCCTGTATTTGACTTGGGACTTGACTCGGACTTGAGGTCAAGGTAGTCCTGGTTTTGACCTGGTTTCGACCTGGTTTTAGTCCTGGTTTTAGTCCTGGTTTTAGTTCTGGTTTAGTTCTGATTTAGAGCCGCGGCGTACGGGAGAAGGGATGGTCCACAGGTTATGTTTACACTGAAACATATCACTGTATCACCGTTTCACCGTATCGGAAACAATTTGCATCCAGACACGTCGTTTCTGTGTCCGCAAGTCTTCCCTATCCACACAGTGTTGCACATATTTGTTTACATTTTACAGAAACAAAACTTAAAACCATATGGCTAATTTGCATAAACTAAGCGCTCAAAACTTCAACACAAGTCCAATGTCATGAACCCAGCGAATCAGGAAGGTGCAAGTCACAGTGACGTGGTCCAATAAGGACGCATCTAGAGCTCCTACGTCAGCATATCAGCGTTTTGAGGCGTCCAGCTGGAAGCACTAGGTCGTTCCGTCTCTGGAGCCGTTTTCAATCGGATTAGTGTGAATGAACACTGCATCCACAATGAAAACAACTAGTGTGACTGGGGCCTTAGGCTACATTCAGACTGCAGGGCTTAACGCTCAATTCAGATTTTTTTGTGAAATCCAATCTTTTTGCGAGGTCGTTCACATTTCCTATTAAATGTGACTTGTATGTGTCTCCAGTGTGAACATTAAACTGCCCAAAAGTGTCCCACATGTGACACTGGAGACACGATGACATCAACCACAGTGAGCGTGCTCTGTGTTTACGGAAGTTGTCCAAACATGGACGTGAGCATTGAGCACCTGGAGATTTTAAAGTTCCTCTCGTACCGGAGCCAGAACATGAACAACTTACTTGTTTTAAGGAGGAGATTGAGAAGGAGAAGGACGAGGTTTTTGGCCGTGGCATTTTGTGGGACAGCGGCAGCGACGTCCGTTGAAAGGAACATGTGGATGTGGAGACGTAGCCAAGAGTGGTGAGTGGTGATGTGCTTCACTTCAGTGACATGGAGTTCATTAACAATTTTCGCCTACTTCAGCGCAGAAGTGACGTTTGTGGCTTGTTGATACCGTGTAAGTCGGATGGATGGGCTTTGACCGTTCAGACTGAAGTCGCATGTCAAAAGATCAGATATGTATCAGTTTCAGGAGCACATATTCCAAGTGTCCTGGGTCACATTTGAAAAAATCGGATCTGTGTCGTTCAGACTGTCATTAAAAGATCAGATACAGGAACATAGGGGCCAAAAAATCTGATTTGGGTCACTTCAGGCTGCAGTCTGAACACAGCCTTAGATAGATAACAAGAAGACAAGGAAGTCACTACCCCAGATCAAGAGACAGGTCATCATTCTGGAGCAGTGACCCCACTCATAATAAGATTGCACTTTTTTTTTCTTTTTTTTTTTTTTAAATAAATACAAGATATACACAGTTAATGCTATATCATGGAACATTCTAAGCAAAGAAATAATATAGAGACACCATAGATACAAGCAGGTAGTGGACTCCTACTCCTACTAAAAGCAATATAGTGCATTGTCAAATTTGAGTCTAATAATAATCAAATCAAACTTTTCAAAGCTTTACACTTTAGCCATAGCCGCCCTGGGGTAGACAGAGCCTGCCGGTCCGCACCATCGACCGCCACCACTTAATAACTCACACACAGCACTCTGGGTTAAGCGTCTTGCCCAAAGACACAACAACAACAACTACAGGCTACATGCACCGATCGAAGCACAGACTTTCAGGATGTTGGACATAAAAAAAAAAAAAAATCCATACTCCACAGTTCATCTTAGGATACAACGCGGTACTTTTTCAAAAGCAAAAGCACTGTAGTACGATTCTTCAAAGCAACCCTTCCACATATACAGCCCACCGTAATTCATGGCAACCTTTGTAGTTTAATATGATCCAAGTAGTGAAAGCATCTCAAAGCAGCCAAACAAGCACTTTCCTCGGCAAAATGAAGGCCATGGCGTTGCGTCATGAAATTTCTGTCCCTTTTGTTCCCGCGCTTGGACATGTGTGTCTTTTTGAAAGGGCACGGCACTCTTTGGTATTTATTGTCTTTAAGGGTGAGTCCAACAGACGAGCAGAGCCACAGCGCACACAGAGAGAGGCTCCAGCTCAAATAATGACATGGAATTATAGTCAAGCACGGACCGAAATGGATCAAAACAGAATCATAAAAGACAAAGAGGCCATAGCTTCAATCTACAGAGCTCCCATTTTCATATATAGGAATACTCTACCGGTCAGAAGGATGGAAGCACCTTCTCATTCAGTGTTCTTTTTCTTTGTATTTATGACCTTTTACATTTTACATTTGACGTCAAGCTGGGGGTTTTCTACATGAATCCCTATTAGAATGTTCATGAGTTACCGTGGTGACACAATGCACACATTAAAACACAGGCAAACATTTTTAAGATGATAATTTAAGTAAAAATACCCAAAAATAATTGAAACGACACATTTTCAGGAGGATCATTGGGAGAGTTCATGGTTCTGTTTAGCGTTTGATTTTCAGCAAAAAGGTGAGAGTGACTAAATGAAAAACTGCTGGCTAGTGTTGTAGTTCCAGATAAGTCGACTCTTTCTGGTCAGATCGTGTAAAACTAAAGCTCAAATTAAAGTCTAACTTGAGTAACAGAGCTTCAGACAGAGTAGTGCTTTCAGTTGGCTTCATATGTAGCAAAGAAAAAGAAATAAATAACGCATAAATAATAAATACCTGAAATAACGCAACTTTTTTTTTTTTTAGATTCTATTGAAGGTGTACCATATCAGGGTCAAGACATGCCAAGTGTTCAAAACCATGTGACCAAAGCAAAGGGTGGTTATTTCATTAGTCAAATAAAGGCAAACGATGTCACTTTTCTCCTTTTAAATTTTTTTCCCCAAGTGTATTTAAGGCCCCATCCACACCAGTACATATTCGAGTTGTTTTTGTTGTGGATGCAGTGTTCGTTCACACTAATCCGTTGGAAAACAGCTCCAGAGACGGAACGATCTGGTGCTCCCATGAATTCATCTGAGTACAGATCTGATCCGGCACTGTGTGGACGCTTAAATACACTGACATAGGAGCTCTAGTTGTGTCCTTATTGGACCACGGCACTGTGACTTAGGCTATGTTCAGACTGCAGGCCTTAACGCTTAATTCAGATTTTTTTGTCAAATCCGATGTTTTTGCGAGGTCGTTTACATTTCCAATTAAATGTGACTTGTATGTGACTCCAGTGTGAACATTAAACGGCCCGAAAGTGTCCCGCATGTGACACTGGAGACACAATGACGTCAACCACAGTGAGCGTCTCTGTGTTTACGGAAGTTGTCCAAACATGGACGCAGCATTGACACCTGGAGATTTTAAAGTTCCTCTCGTACCAGAGCCAGAACATGAACAACTTACTTGTTTTAAGGAGGAGATTGAGAAGGAGAAGGACGAGGTTTTTGGTCGTGGTGTTTTGTGGGGCAGCGGCAGCGACGTCCGTTGAAAGGAACGTGTGGATGTGGAGACGGAGCCAAGAGTGGTGAGTGGTGATGTGCTTTGCTTCAGTGACACGGAGTTCATTAACAATTTTCGCCTTCTTCAGTGCAGAATAGTGACGATTGTGGCTTGTTGATAAGGTGTAGGTCGAATGAATGCTCTTTGGCTGTTCACACTGAAGTCACATGTCAAAAGATCAGATATGTATCAGTTTCAGGAGCACATATCCAAGTGTCCTTTGAAAAAATTGGATCTGTGTCGTTCAGACTGGCATTAAAAGATCAGATACAGGTCACATCGGGGCCAAAAAATCTGATTTGGGTCACTTCAGGCTGAACGTAGCCTTAAACCTTCCTGATTCACTGGGTTTGTAACATCGGTCGTGTGAAGCTATTGCAGAAAACAGTTTAAACAAACCAGAGACAAACGGGAAGCAGCAGAGCTAGAACTACTTGCTAATACACGGTCCACGAAAAGTTTTTACACTTGCCGTCTTCCTTCTTCTGCAACTTCAGACACGGTGCTCCACTTCATTTTTTTTAAAGCCCACGTGACATGACGAACAGACTCACCATCAGCAGAACACCCCTCTGTCACAGAAAGAACACTCATATTCCACTGAGTCGTGTCCTTTAGTCTGACAGAAGCTGAACCGCATCAGCGCACAAGGAGCGAGCAGTTTTTTTGAGTGCTTAATTTATGCAAATGAGTCATGTGGTTTTAAGTTTTTCATAAAACGTAAACAAATATGTGTAAAGCTGTGTGGATAGGGAATACTTGCGGACACAGAAACAACGTGTCTAGACGCAAATTGTTTCCGATATGGTGATTTGTTTCAGTGTAAACATAACCTAAATTATTTTGTCGTGTGCGTTTTTAGAAATAATAATGTTAAAGGAGCACTGTGAAACTTTTCCGGAGGAGGGTTGTCAAGTGCTTTTCTCCATGGAGATGTTATTACTTTGTCTGGAATGGCATTAAACCTTTCTATCTTCATGGAGACCAAACCGGGCCAAGTCACAGGTCAGATCTGTGGAGAGGCGACCCCGCTCAGTCAGAATGCCAGTTTATCTAGTATTTTTGAGCAATAAAACCACCTGTAAATATAAAGTAGAGCTGTTTAAAGTCACACTGTGGAACATTCCAGGCAGAGCAATGACATCTCCATAGAAACAAGCAGGTGATGGACCCCAAAATTTACACACGGCACATTTAAGGCAACACTATACAACTCAAGTTAAAAAAAAAAAACCTTTAGGACTTGAAGTAGTAGTAGAAGTGGTAAGTATTAAAATGTAAAAATCTAAATATTTCCAATGGACAAATTAAAAAGTTAGACATTGTAGTTTTTCCCAATTTACAGTTCACCACTAATATGAGTTTCTTTACTATTTTTGCTTGTCAAACTTGTCAGTTCATTAGACTTACTGTCAGGCCTGCAAGCAAATAGCCCAAGGAGTACCCATGTTTAACTGTCAAAAATACTACTACTATTACATCAGCCAAAACTTTCAGTAGTCTATGTATAACCAGAAACTTTTTTTGTTCCTATATCTTCTTTTACGTGCCTCCGCTCAATTTCATTTCTCTCCAGCGACTAGGTCAGGAATCGGAAAACACTAGACGGTTCGCAAAAACCCTGGAAGTGCGAGTCCAGGCACCAGCCAATCAGCGACAAGCCAGACATTCTGTGTTGGCAACGATTCCTGAGATCGAGGATTTAAAGCCAGAACAAAGAGAATGTTTGGTGAATTTTATCAAGGGGAAAGACGTTATTGTCCTTCTTCCTATGGGATTTGAGAAAAGCGTAATATACCAGTTAGCCCCGTTAGCGGCGCATTACATACATCACGACCAAATAGCAGCGACTGGTTAAATAAAAATCCTAATGCTGCGACGTCGGTTTCTAAGAAGTGAAACTGGTTGATGATTATTTTATGTATTTATTTATTTGAAAAGAGACAATGCACATGAATCAACATCAAAACAATGTAAATGTGCCCGAGTTAGCTGATAAGAGTTAATTTGCATCGGTAGTCCCTTTGCCAGATGTCAAAAAGGCATCCTAAAAGAAAATACACTTCCAAGTTACACATCAAAAATTACACAAATGTAAAATAAGATTGCAAAAATACAATAAAAGTTTTAGTGTTCACACATTTGCGTTTCTAAAAGCCACTTCTTAGCATTCTTTTTAAAAGCAGAGAATGAGGGAGATGTTCTGATGGCTTCAGGCCCAGAGTTCCACTGATGGGACGCTCTGAGGGAGAAAACACACTGACCAGACTGATCTTTTACCTAATGATCTTTTAACTGCCTGTCACTATCAACCAATCACAACCTACTTCCTGTATCTCTCAGACAATGACCTCATGTTCTATTTAGACAAGTTTTTTTTTTTCTGTTTTCCTCTTTTCACCCAGCGCAGCAGAAACTTCAGCCTCTTCATCTCCTTTTCATCTATGATCTGTATTGTGTATGTGTGTATACCAAAAGAATTAACTACATATTCTTTCCTGCACTCATAAAAGATGAGTTTTGTGTTGTTTTCTGTTAATAGGGTTTGGCAAAATAAGTGTTAAACTTCAGTGTAAATCCCTTCGGTCTGTAGAATAACTTTAGTGAAATGTATAATTTTTTTGTGTTAAATAGTTGTAATATGATGTATGATTATGTTAACTGACCAAATAAACTAACTAACTAACTACCATGGACAGTCTGGCATAATAATACATTTTCTTCGGGTGTTTTGTGGAGTGGGTAAGACTGTTTTTAGTGGCAGAATAACTATGGCCATTGACATGCACCAGCGACCTCTGCAAATACAAGGGGGTCCGGTCAAGTGGTAACGGAGGGAAACAGGGGCAGATTTTTGACATTCAAATGTCTCTTATTCAGAAACTAGAGGAACTATTGAAATAAGTAAAGTATCAGAATGTAGGAAAGAGTTACACTCCAACAGGGTCAAGTTAAACCTCTGATATTCTTTCAAGTTGTTGACAAAAAATTTAAAAACTCATGTCGGTAACGGAGGAAATGAAATATGCAGCACTTTTTGGGCAATAAATCCAAACAGTGATAACTCTTGGTTCTCACTTCCATATCCTTAACAAACTGGTTTGAATATTTGCTTCATATAGTTTTCTACCATATGGTACAAGATTAGGTTGAAAAACCTCTGACTTTTTGAGTCATGAGATTTTTTATTAAGAAAGGTCATGGTAACAGAGGGAAAAGTAACGGAGGGAAAATTGTGCAAACAAGTAGAAGGTGCAGGATTTTACATCATTTGTCATCTTATTTCTTCCAAATACTTTAATATTACTTCAAAATGAAAGGAAACTATTTCTATAAAAGTCCTTCCAAGCAAATTTTTATCATTTTAAATACTTTTTTTTTTTTTTTTTTTTTAAATCATGTACCTTCATCAACAGTTCAAAGATGGAATAACACAAGATATGATGAAATACATCCATTTATTTACATGATTTTCAGGTCTTTGAAATTTGGGAAATAATTTTTGTTCCATGTTTCATACATGGTCTGTTTAAAACATATGGAACTTTAGAACCAAAAATGGTACAGAAAAAAGGTCAACAGTTTCATAAACTAGAGTACATATGTATCTGTTCAATACATTTTTATATCAGATGCATTAACTTACATTTTTGGCCTTGCTGTTTACTTCTGCTTGACCGGGCCCAAAGTCTATTTATTCCTCAAATAACTACAGAACTGCTTGGTATTAAAAAAAAAAAAAAAAAAAAATCAAACATTATCAGTATTTCTGGTCCAACTATGACCTGTAAATAGTCGTATTACATCAATTTATTTCCAACAAAGATATCAACTGAACCGATATTAAGAAGCCGATATCTGCTTCAGCAACATTTTCATTTTTAAGGCCAATATCCAATCCCAGTATCAGATCGGTGCGTCCCTAGTCAATATAACCCAGCTCTGACAAATGCATCTTAGCTCTATTTCTTGCTCTGGTAATTGCAGACACAGTTTGAAGTTGCTTGAACACTTCTAACAAAATGAGATGAGTTGAGCGTGTGTGGACCTGACTCAGACCTGGACTCTGGACTGTGCCTGGGGCTGGTCCTTTTATAGACGACATGGTCTGAGTCAAAGGTCTAAAGAGGAAGCAGAAAAAAAACCAACTGAGATCTCACATGTCAGAGGTGTGAGCACAAAGTTCACTGTGCTCAAGAATCATCTGGTTTACACTGTCACTGAACCAGGACCAAACCAGAGCTAAACCTGGACTAAAACAGGACTGAACCAGAACTAAACCAGGACTGAACCAGGACTGAACCAGAACTAAACCAGGGCTAAACCAGGACTGAACCAGAACTAAACCAGGACTGAACCAGGACTGAACCAGGACTAAACCAGAACTAAACCAGGGCTAAAACAGGACTGAACCAGGACTAAACCAGAGCTAAACCTGGACTAAACCAGGACTAAACCAGAGCTAAACCAGGACTAAACCAGGACTGGACCAGGACTGAACCAGGACTGAACCAGAACTAAACCAGGACTGAACCAGGACTAAACCAGAGCTAAACCTGGACTAAACCAGGACTAAACCAGCACTAAAGCATGATTGAACCAGGACTAAACAAGGACTGAACCAGGACAATCAAAACTGCACATAGACTTCGGGAGTGTGCAGTTATTAATAGAATACAAGAATGCAAAGGGTTTGCCTGTAAAGAATGATTTAAAGGTCCTGTTGGTGCATCATTCGTGGTCGCACTTGGTCTAATATCTATTTTTGTTCTCTGTTTATCATTAGTGGGATAAAGGGGAGATAAAGCATGTAATCCCCTGTCCCAAGACAAATTTCTCCCATGGGAGACAATAAAGGATTATCTTATCTTAAATGAGGACTGAACCAGGAATAAACCAGGACTAAAGCAGGACTAAACCAGGACTGAACCAGGACTTAACCAGAACTAAACCAGGACTAAACCAGGACTAAACCAGGACTGAACCAGGACTGAACTACGACTAAACCAGGACTAAACCAGAACTAAACCAGGACTAAACCAGGACTGGACCAGGTTGAAACCAGGACAAAATGTGGAAAACACTAACCCTGGACCAAAATAAGCCCAATACAAAGACAAAAAAACAAGACTGACGTGTGTATTCCTGAAGTCTGTTTTGAACAAGTGACTCCCATAGAATTCATAACTTTGAGCGACGTCCTTTGAGCCCAGTGCAGCATCAGCACAGCAGCGGACACTTATCCTGCTCCAGCGTATTTACATCAACACCATTTTTATTTTTAGATAATCCGCCGTATTATGTGAGCTGATCATGAGAAAAACTGGGACATGTTTGTGCTGTAAAATGAATCAGCACCTCTGCCAGCATGTCTTTACAAAGTGAGAGAAAAAACAGGACAGTGGCGCTCCGGAGGGGGCTGTGGCTGCCGTTTTGGATCTCATCAAACACGGATAGTTCAGTCAAACAGCGTGAGGTGTGAGGAGGTGGGTTTCGTCATTTATTTTAAACTGTGTTATTTTGCACTTTCCGGACAGAGTGCTCGCATCTTAAAGCAGACCTAATAAAGGGACAGTCAGACGGTTTGGACATAGGGCCTCATTTCCTAGTGAGCCAGAGTGTTGGAGACGTGTGGAGACACTTTTGAAAATATTCCATCCAGTCCATGGGCCCGGTCAAGCAGAAGTAAACAGCAAGACCAAAAATTCAAGTTAATGCATCTGATATAAAAATGTATTGAACAGATACATATGTACTCTAGTTTATGAAACTGTTGACCTTTTTTCTGTACCATTTTTGGTTCTAAAGTTCCATACGTTTTAAACAGATCATGTATGAAACATGGAACAAAAATTATTTCCCAAATTTCAAAGACCTGCAAATCATGTAAATAAATGGATGTATTTCATCATATCTTGTGTTATTCCATCTTTGAACTGTTGATGAAGGTACATGATTTAAAAAAAAAAAAAAAAAAAAGTATTTCAAATGATAAAAATTTGCTTGGAAGGACTGACATATTTTATAGAAATAGTTTCTTCCGAATACTTTAATATTACTTCAAAATGAAAGGAAAAAAGCGACAAATGATGTAAAATCCTGCACCTTCTATTTGCTTGCACAATTTTCCCTCCGTTACCATGACCTTTCTTAATAAAAAATCTCATGACTCAAAAAGTAAGAGGTTTTTCAACCTAATCTTGTACCATATGGTAGAAAACTATATGAAGCAAATATTCAAACCAGTTTGTTAAGGATATGGAAGTGAGAACCAAGAGTTATCACTGTTTGTATTTATTGCCCAAAAAGTGCTGCATATTTCATTCCCTCCTTTACCGACATGAGTTTTTAAATTTTTTGTCAACAACTTGAAAGAATATCACAGGTTTAACTTGACCCTGTTGGAGTGTAACTCTTTCCTACATTCTGATACTTTACTTATTTCAATAGTTCCTCTAGTTTCTGAATAAGAGACATTTGAATGTCAAAAATCTGCCCCTGTTTCCCTCCGTTACCACTTGACCGGACCCTTTATTGATCCACAAGAGAAATGATTTAGACTGAGTAGCTCACACAGCACAATATTATCTCATAACAAAGAACAAAAATATAATACGTTCAAAATAAGTAGCAAAACAGCAAGAGACTGGTGTCCAATAGGCACATTGACATCTACATGATGCATTTGTCTGTTCTGTTTTGTCTTTTTTTTTTTTTTTTTAGTTTAAAGGAAATTAATGCTATATGAGCCTCTGCACTGGTATCGGTTGATATCGGGAATAGGCAGATATTTAAAGCTGGAGTATCGGTATCTGTATCAGTGCATTTCTAATATTGACAAAAGTAAGTATCTAGTAAACACATGTTATATTCATGTTCACATACAAATGAAGGGTTGTCAAAAGTGTCAAAAATCAGATACTAATTGATAGTTTGACACAATGCAGCGTGTGGTTCACCTCAGGAAATACTAGCAACATGACAAGTCACTTGATAAGACGACACATGCTGAAAATTTTCAAGAATGTGTTCAGAAAATCAAGTTGGGACAAAAAAACTATACATGAAACATTTACAACAGCACTGCCTCACAACAGCTCAAGAAGTGAAATACATCGCAGAATATAAAGCGGGTGATTTGCACCATTTTCCGCGGTAGATGGCGTCGGATTTAAAAGGTTAGAGGCCAAACTGGAACTAAAATATAAAATGCCATCGCATTTAAGTTTGTTTTGTTTTATTTTCTTTCAAGGAGGACTCAGATATACATTGAATAATAATGTGTTTAATGCAACTTTGTCATATTTGTTTATGTTTTACAGAAACAAAACTTAAAACCACATGGCTTATTTGCATAATCCTGAAAAAAACTGCTTGCTCCTTGTGCTGATGCAGTTCAGCTTCTGACAGACTAACTCTGCGAGGCTCTTGACTACAGTAGCCATAATGGTGGTCAGCCTTATCATCAGAAGAGCCTCTAGTCAGAAAATCCATGTTCAGGTAGTGTTACAAATTGTTACAAATGAAATTGTATTTCAAGTTTTAAATATTTTAAACAGTAAATATTAAAAGTAATAAATATATTAAACCCTTAAAATACAGCAAAAATGTTTGAGGAAATAATGATTTGGGTGGAAATGTCTGTCTTAAGTGTAACAGGGTTAATAATTGTCTAATTTTCAGGCAACAACTTGAAAAATGTTCAGTAATTCGAGCTCTACAACCTTCATTTCAATTTTATTTTAAATCTTTTTCTTTTAAAATAGCATTGGTGGGTGTGTAAACCAACAAATTAAGTAATGCTGGTCTTAACTAAGCTGTTATGCATGATTATGTGTTTTCCTGTCAATATCTCTAAAAATGTTGATGTTGCAGCCGTTTTTAAATTGGTATACATCCAAAAGTTTACTAATTCTTCCCTGATATCCAGGGATTATTCCCTGTTGCTTTCATCAAATATACATTTAGCTGTTCAAGAGAAATGTTGCTGACAAACCAGTAGAAGAAGTAATGATTTTCTGCCGAGTGGGCCTTCTGATGATAAGGGTGTAACCGCCATAATGCTCAGACAGTCCATCAAACGGTACAACTTCGTAATTTACCAAAATGTTCAAAATATCATTGATATGAAAATGACAATAAATGTTTTACCAAATGATCCATAAAGCATTTTATAATGTCACTCTTGTTATTATGTAAAATCGTAATATCGTGAGCTTTCACAATATCACAATAAATATCGTACCGTGAGGTTCATACCGTGACGATATCGTATAGTGTGACTTGGATATCGTTACACCACTACTCATCGATACTAAAACTAATACCAAAACTAGATACTCATTTGAGCACGTTTGTCATTTGGAGCTTTGTCAGAATGAATATAAGACTAAATAAAGAGAGTATTATGATTTGGTGTATGAAAATGACTTTCGATTACACAAAAGGAGCATCTTCATTGTGGTTTCGAAACATGTATCAAGTACTGAGTTAATTTCATAGCACTGAAATCAAGTTTGAAAGTATGTCTACAACACTATTCACAGACTTTTAGGAATCTAGGAAAGTAGATTCATCAATTACAGTCAATCAGTTACCAAAATAATAATTACAGCCACCTACTTTATAGTAAAACACAGAAAAAAAGCACAGATGAATGGAAGACAGTGTTTGTAATCTCACTTTTGAATCATTTTAGTGCTTTCACGTTTGCCTGATACTTAAACCACAACTACAAGTGCACGACTGCAAGATAATGCAACGATTTCAGACACATTTTAGCACATTTTTACTTTATTACTTTTTTACTTTTATTACTAGAAAATCTTTCCAAATATCAACATATCATTTTTTCTTTCAGCCCTACCTGAGTGTTACACTATTTTCTGATCTGTTCGAACACTGTTTCCTTGTCACACACAGACCCGCAGATGTGTTTTTGTTTCATTCACACACAAACCCTGCAGATTTAGAGAGAGTTTTTTTTCTTTCTCAAATTCTTCTCTCAAACAGAAAACACTCTGTTCCACCTTGAGATGTGAAGGAAGTGCTTCAGTTGCCACGTTAACATGAGAGCTTTAATTCTGAATAAAAATGAATGAATTAAAAAGACCATGTAAACACTTAATTCCTCATTAAACTTAATTCCAAAGTAAGTGTGTGGTTTATTCTAATTTTAAAACCGAATACATTTTGTCCTGGATCATGTAAACATTTATTCTTCTTAAAGCAGAACTAGGTAACTTCAGCGGTAGGTTGCTTGTGAAAATGAACTGTCGTAAATCCTCTCCCCACTCACATTTGTTTTCATAAAGCTGGTGAACATGGTACGCAACAAAATATCTCAGGTGGGTAATGTTACTTTACTCTTTAAATAAATAATATAATTTAAAATTCCACTCGAAATTTCAAACGGGCTGATCCAACACAAATGCGTTACTAAACATTCGGGCTGATTTAACATCTGGGCTTGAACAGAACAGACTCACCATTAGCAGAACACCCCTCTGTCACAGAAAGAACACATATATTTCACTGAGTCGTGTCCTTCAGTCTGACAGACGGACGATCCAGCTCCACCAGTCCTGGCTTCGGACTTTCATCCACGTCTCTTTGGATTTGTGAGCAGGATGAGGTAGAGCAGCTTCAGACTTATTAAGCCAAAGATGTTCATTTTGTCGTCTTATACACTTTAACTTCTTGGGTTCTTTTTAAAGACAATGCAGTAAAGTGTGTTTCCCTTGTTGACATGTTTGGGCTGCTGCTGCGAGTCATCTTTAGAACTGTCACCGGTGTTGGTGGTGACGTGTCGTTTATCAGCTGTTGTTACTTCCTGTGGGCGTGGTCAGACCTGATGGACCTGCAGGTCACTCAGACTGACCACGCCCCCGTCGCCCGGTGTCTCTGGAGGAGGGTGTTCCAGGTGTGTGAAAGGAGGAACGCTCCGTCATCTCGGTTAATGCTGTCCGTGCCTCGTTTCCTGATTTCAATGGCCTCCTTGATCCAACGTTTGAACTTGTTGTTTTCTGATCCAATGACCCGAGCCCCGTCCCAATCCATAATGTGGTTGTTCCTTTTACAGTGTCTGATATGGTGGATTTTAGGTTTTCCTGTTCTGCTTTATCTTTTTGTGTTCTGGTGAGTCTCCCTGATGTTTCAGGGAACAACAAGTTCAAACGCTGGATCAAGGAGGCCATTGAAATCAGGAAACGAGGCACGGACAGCATTAACCGTGATGACGGAGCGTTCCTCCTTTCACACACCTGGGACACCCTCCTCCAGAGACACCGGGCGACGGGAGGCGTGGTCAGTCTGAGCGACCTGCAGGTCCATCAGGTCTGACCACGACTACAGGAAGTAACAACAGCTGATATACGACACGTCACCACCAACACCGGGGACAGTTCTGAAGATGACTCGCAGCAGCAGCCCAAACATGTCAACAAGGTAAATACACTTTACTGCATTGTCTTTAAAAAGAACCTAAGAAGTTAAAGCCTCAGAAGCAGTTTGTCTTCTTCCTCCTTCTCCGACACTCTTCCCTTCTCCTCCTCAGCTGACAGACGTAAAGCGTGATGAGACAATTCTCCAGCTGTTGCGCAAATATCATCAGAACGACTGCGGGAAAAGTTTGGATCATGTTTGCGTCAGTGGCGTAACGACAAACCGAGATGACAGAAAAGCCGGTAGCAGCTGAAGTGTGTTTTCTTATGTTGGTGTCTTTGTCCAATCAGAACCTTTCCCCAACCCCAGACGCTGAGTGGAATTAAATTAAGCTGATTTAACGTGTTTTCTATGTAAACCTCAATTCAGAATGATTATTTCTATGTAAACTCCAAGGAGAATATTTTAATTCTGAACTATTTAATTCACAACAATTCATTTGGAATTAAAAATCATCATGTAAACGTGGCCAATGTGTTTTTAAATTCCATTACACCTTCAGTAAAAACATTTGGATTATTCCAGACCTCTCTACTGAACTAAAAGGTAAAAGGAGTAAGGCTCACTTGAAAACTACCACCACATGACATCACAAAGAGATGTAAACAGTCTAATAATAAAGTTACAGGTGACTCATTTAGATCACTAAGTTCACCTTTTGCCGTTTTGAAAATGCTTTTACCGGAAACCCCGTAGTCACTCTATACAACTCCAGGTGTGTTTTTGAGGAGGTAACAACATTATAACATGGTTTAAAGCTCACAAGAGGCTCACAAGAGAGATTTTTGTGTACTATAGGACCTTTAACACATTTCTCCAAAAGCCAGGTCCAAACCCTCGCCCCACCTCCAGCTGACAGCAGGTGAAAAGCACACATTTTGTAGCTTGACTTTATCCTCGATCAACAAAAGGCCCCGAGCACAGACTGACTACATAACAACTCCGATCACAGCTATTCATTTGCACACGACCTCTTTGGCTCGATAAAGGGAAACAATTCTAGTTACAGCTGTGCTAAATGGGGTCAGAGGTCAGTGGGAGCTGCTGCAGTGTTAATGAGGCGAGCGGAGCATTTACAAACAGCAGTTTTCCACCCGCAGGCCTCAGGGACTCAGTTCAGTGTTTACCACAGAGATGTTCTGTGCAGTTTTATCGTGATTTCACTTGTGGACTGTTTGATTTTGGCCTGGGAAAACTGCTTTATGGTAAAAAGGAAACGAGTTACGACATGTCTTGTTAATCTGTGTATCATTCGTTCATTCGTTTTTCAATATAAAACCAAAGATAAGAAACAAAAAAACAACTATTTTCTTCATTATTTGTCTCCAAAACCAAAATGAAAAAAAAGATAATGATAAATTTGTTCTCTTTTTAATTTTGTTTTTAAATGAATAACGGAAAAAACAGATAACGGCTGTTTCCCGTTTCCATGACTTAAACTGCGATGCTGGACTTTTGCGCCGCATATGGACTATGTATATTATATGGAGTCAATTACCGTATTTTCCAGACTATTGAGCGCACCTGAATATACGCCGCATCAACTAAATTTTAACAAAATTTTAAAAATTGTACATATAAAGGCCGCATCTGAATATAAGCCGCAGGTGTCCATGTTGTTACAACCCAGCTCACTTGAGGTAAGGGAAGTAACAAAAATAACCAAGATGGAAAATGGAATAAATTAAATAATGTTTAATTAACGGGGTGTAAAAGGTAAAGTAACAAAACAGACTAAAATATATACAGAAAATAACCTAAACTAAAAGGGGTCAAAAGGGGTCACGCAGGCTTACACAAAACGAGTGGTAAAACTAAGGGACACACACGAAACTAAACCACAAGTTCCTCAAATTAAACCACATAAGCCCACAAACAGAATCGAGTGACCAAATAAAAAAGGCACAAAACAGAACTAAACTACAGATCTACACACACATGAACACAAACACAAAATGGCATACCGACCACCAAGACCAGCAGCCCCGATCAGGTGCTGATAATCTCCTTAAATAGAGGGCGGTGGCTGCAGGTGAGGTGGGCGTCGACCTGCCCCACCAATCACAGGCCAGGGCTCCCACAGCAGGAAACCATTGGAACAAGGAAAATGACAACACACTCAAAAAAGTTAACAAATTGGAGGCCTGGGGCAGTAATAATGTCTTCAAGAACGTTTTCAAGTTTGGGTCATCTGCTTTTATTGTCTCTGAAAGTTTTGGTCATCTTTTTGAGTCAGTTCGTCACGCTGCCGTCACCAAAATCTCACAATTGACTCACTGATGTCGAGTTCACGTGCAGCAGCTCTGTTGTCACATCAGTCGCTGTTAATTTAAAAGCTGCATCATTTGTATTTCTTCGTGTGTGTTTTCCATGAGGAGAGTGTGTGTATGAAGCACAAAATAACTGTTCAAAACACAATCAGACAGCATCTTCCTCGGCGCATCACCCCGTCTCTCCCTGCGCTCTACTGTGCATGTCTCCTGCAGAAAGAGTCTCTGTTCTGTTTGTATCGTGTCAGTGTGTTGGAGGATTTCAGCAGATTTCAGACTCTCTCGGGGGCGGGGCTAGTTCTATCAATCAGGTATGAGTCTATGTGGTTTACATCTGGTTTAGACCCGGTTTAGTCCTGGTTTATATCTGGTTTAGTCCTGGTTTATATCTGGTTTAGTCCTGGTTTAGACCTGGTTTAGTCCTGGTTTACATCTGGTTTAGACCTGTTTTAGACCTGGTTTAGTCTTGGTTCAGACCTAGTTTAGTCCTGGTTTTAGACCTGGTTCAGACCTGGTTCAGACCTGGTTTAGTCCTGTCTGTATCATGTCAGTGTCTTGGAGGATTTCAGCAGATTTCAGACTCTCTCGGGGGCGGGGTTAGTTCTGTCAATCCAGTATGAGTGGATGTCCGGCTACTGAAGTTTGAGATGTTTCTTCTCGTCATTTACACAGATGGGTAAGACGAATCCCCTCACTAATGTTCATTTAACATCATAACTTATTTTATCACACATTGATAAACTATTTGAGTGCACTGACAATATCACGAGCTCGTGCAGCAACTTCACATGAACCCTAGATCCATGTGCAACCTGCACTCAGGCTGCACGTATCAAACCATAGACCGTAAATATGAACGGACAATGTGCCAAACAAAGAAGCCGTCGATATATTCACCGCATCGTTTTATTAGCCGCAGGGTTCAAATTGTGAGAAAAAAGTAACGGCTTATAGTCCGGAATTTACAGTAATCAACGCATCACAAGCAGGATAAGAAAAGCGATATAAGTAAGAACTTCTCATGTCTATTTCTTAAAAACGTCTGCGTTGAAGGAGCCCCGCATACATCAACAGAGAGAAATCCCACACGGTCTCACTTGCAAAATGTGACAATTGCCTTACATATTTAAATGTTATAATAAATTCACACATTTACTTTACGCAAGCGAGTCGTGTAAGGGATTTCTCATGTTTTTGGGTTGTTTTATTTATTTTTTTTTTTCCAGCGCTGTCCCTGAACCCGGCATACACCTGTCTTTAAATCCTCTGGCAACAATTAGACAACCATTAGCTCTTACTTTAGTTTTCAAAAAGCGTTTTAGACCCCACTTTGAGTCACACCTGCCTTTCTTGGAGGTTGTGGATGTTGAATTTCAAAGTGCAGGTGCTGGTCGTAATGTGCTTGAATATTGCTTTTTTGAGTTAAACTGTATATCTTGGTTTTGCACCTGCTCTTTTTTTTTTCTTCAAACTTCATGAAACTTGTGTGATTCGTTAAAAAAAAAGCTGTTATTTACCAACTTTCTACATGAAAAGACGAAACAGACGCACAAATGCAGATAAAAAGACAAAAAGAAAGAAACATGCATGACTCATTTAACTCCTCATTTCACTAAAACATAGTTAATGCTGCACTGGGTAACTTTTCCGGTAGAGGGTCCGTCACCTTCTTGTCTCCAAGGAGATTTTACTCTTTTGCCTTGATTATTCCACAGTATGGAAATAAACTTGGTAATCACAATGGAGAGAGTGGTGGTTAATGGTCAGATCTATGGAGAAGCGAGCCTGCACATGGTAAAGGTTTGTGTTTTTTAAGGCAGTGGTCCTCAGCCTTTTTTGCACCAAGGATCGGTGTTATATCAGACAATATTTCATGAACCGGAGGATGTATGGGAGGAGGTGTGCAAAGTTAAGTTAAGTTTGGGCAAAATTCTGTTTTAGTCCCATATTAGTCCTGGTTTTAGACCTGTTTTAGACGTAGATACCTGGTTTAGACCTGGTTTAGACTTGGTTTAGACTTGGTTTAGACTTGGTTTAGACTTGGTTTTAGTTCTGGTTTAGAATTGGTTTAGACCTGGTTTAGACCTGTTTTGGACCTGGTTTGGTCCTGGTTCAGACCTGGTTTTAGTTCTAGTTTAGATCTGGTTTAGTCCTGGTTTAGTCCTGGTTCAGACATGGTTTAGACTTGTTTTAGTCCTGGTTTAGTCCTGGTTTATCTTGGTTTAGACCTGGTTTATTCTTGGTTTAGTCTTGGTTTAGACCTGGTTTAGTCCTGGTTTAGAGACCTGGTTTAGTCCTGGTTCAGACATGGTTTAGTCCTGGTTTAGTCCTGGTTCAGACATGGTTTAGACTTGTTTTAGTCCTGGTTTAGTCCTGGTTTAGTCTTGGTTTAGTCTTGGTTTAGACCTGGTTTAGACCTGGCTAAAACCAGGGTGACGTCAAAAACCCCTTCAGGCTTCAGGTTTTTGGTGAGAGAACAATTTTATGAGATGGTGGAAAGCCCCAAAAAGTTGATTATGCATAATAACCCCTTTAATCTGTGAATGTGCTCCTCTGAGAGAAACTGCCTCAGATGCAATTATCAGTGTTGATGACTTGGGTAGAAGTATTTTGTTATAGAACTCACTGCTACTTCTTGTTGTTTTAAACTTTTCTTCTCAACTTTTTTTTACACTTAACTGTGTAAAACTATAAATGTTTAGCACATATACTATCCCACTAAACCAAATAATAATTATGAAAACAATGAAAAGCACCAAGTACATTAAAGATGCACTACGCAACTTTTCTGGTAGAGGTTGCTCTACTGGGTTAGGGTTGCCAGGAATGTTCCACACTGGCATTAAACTTATCGATCAAATATTTATTCCATTGCATGTGTTTATTGCTCAAAAATACATTCAACAAGAGCGGGCTTGCCTCGTCACAGATCTGACACATAACTTGGCGGGATTCTTGTCTCCATGGAGATAGAAAATGAAGACGGGCAGGTAGCGGACCCTCCACCATAAAAGTTACACAATGCATCTTTTAAGTCTCCTGGAGAGTGAGAACTAAATACTGACTGAAAAATATATCTTTCTTTGCAAAAATTCCAGGTTCTTGATCAAATTCGGGTATTTTCAGCATCACGACACGTATCACTTCAACATAAATGCACAAAAGAAGTGAGTTTAAATGAAGTGTCAGGGTGTTAACCCCCGACAACTGCACCTCACCTAATTAACATCCTCTCAACGTTACACCTGACATTTCAGACAGGTGCAATCTGACAAGAGCTGAGCTACTAGAAATGAAATACAAGTTAGAGATATTCTTCTGTGTTGTTCTATTGTTGTAAGGAAACAACACAGAGCTCAACAGTGATCACACTGCTCGCCTTCAGACAGTTTCCCATTGTCACTCTGTGGTCACTTATGATCACAAAACTTTATTTAACATTTATTTAAAGGAAATGTATCATGAAAATTGACTTTGAGCTTTTAACCATGTTATATTTGTTTGTCATTTATCCTGTTGAAGTTGTATTTGGATTTGTGCCTGTTTGAGGAAGAGTTTATTTTCATAATAATAATAATGTATTAGTCTTATACAACACTTTTCCAGTCACTTTAAGTCTATTCATTCTGTATCCAGAGGTGGTACGCTACTATTGTAGCCACAGCTGCCCTGGGGCAGACTGACAACAGGACACAATGACAGTTTTTTGCCACTGGTGCCCCCCTGTGGCACCTGATTTTCTTTCGATCATCTTCCGTCCAAGTCCTGACCAGGTCCAGACCTGCTGTGCTCCTGAGATCTGATGGGAGGTTTGGTCAGAAACACGGAGGTACTGCAGATCAACTCCCATTATCACCACCACAGGCATACTCCCACTGCTCTGTACTTACTTAGTTCTCCAAATAGTTTTTCTTAATCTGTGATACACATACAATTTGGCAGCGTTGTGCAGTCGTTTTGGTACAACAGAAAAAAATCCACTACTCTCTAGTGTGATGTGCAGCTGTCTACAGGAGCTGCTGACAACTTCAGCGCTCTTTGTTGTGGTAATGTTTGCGTCAACGTCAAAGTTGACATTTTAGATGAATATTGTGATTTCAAATGTGTAAATGATAACATAATGATCCATGGGTGTTATAGATTATAAACACAGAGCAGATACAAGCACAATAAGTCTGCTGCAAGAAAGTGTTTCTAAAACTTCAACAGTTGCAGAGTTATAGAGCTCGGGATTGAGTCGTTACACAACATCGATTTTTCAGTTAGAGATTTTAAAATGCTCAATACTAAACTTCACATAAATTCCGACACTATAGAGTGACTGATGTATTTATCATTGAGTCGTTCCACAGCTCTTGTTTCGTTTTGGTTAATTTATCTCTAAGTGTTTTCCACTGCTGACAGAAACGTGGTGGATTTCAAAAGGACTGGGGCACTTTTTTTTCATCTCACAAGAAAAAAACCTTTAATTTCTAAATCACAGGTGCACCAGCTTATGTCCCTAACCAGGCGTTTCATTACAAACAAGGGAACATCAGACGTCTTAGCGAGGAGGTAACATATGGACGTGGTCACGGTTATCTGCCTGCGTCGTTAACATTCTCTGATTACATGAGCGTCCATTAGTCCAGTGTGCACAGATTAGCACACAAATGAGTATTGATTCTGAAAGAAGCTTCACACACTTGTGATCAATTACCCTTGTGTTTAGAGACGCTTCATGTGCTACTGTATTGTGCTTGTGTCGGCCGTGTACTTATAATCTATGACACTTGTGGATCATTATGTTATCATCTGAACATTTTCTATTGCAATATTCATTTAACACAACTTCATAAAACAAACAAGGCAGCTGATTTCTGAGTTACAAAACAGCAGTGTCCAATGGGAGCTGACATCGCTTAAATGTCTGCAGATCACATTAAAAAATTAAAAAATCATAGCAAAACTACGCGTTGCTGCCGAATCCTATGTGACAATGGTCGTCTATCTTGAAAATAAGTAATTAAAGATGCACAAATCAATGCTCCAAATGCGACTTCGGGTCAGTAAATAGTGATGAGAAACAACTATAACAGTGTCAAAAACTCTAGAAAAGTCACTTGTGCAGAGTAGGGCTGCTTTAAGGAAGAGGAATCCTATGCTTTCTAAACTGTACTACTATATCGACTATATTGCGGTTCACCTTTTGCGTTCTCGCTGTTTCGCAGATTTTATTTGTGCGATTTTGCATGCTTTTCTTTTACAGTGTATGAACGTGCATTGTGTTCCTCCCCCTGCGTCCTGATTGGCTAAGGGACTGTAGACCAGGAGTGTCAAACTCAAATTCACAGAGGGCTGAAATTAAACTGGGACCAAGTCATGGGCCAAACTACTGTATTTCCCGGGCTATAGGACGCGCTCTTAAGCCTCCAACCCCATCAAAAAACGACCGCGCGCCCCACAATCCAGAGCGCCCTATACACGAATCCACTCGGGTGTCCCAGCACGACTTCAGTAAACTACAAAGCCGCACCACCTGCAGAACACACAAACACACACGGAGCAGACAGCGACCGCACAGAGAAACACACCCACAGCCACACTCATCACTCCACGCCGACGAGGAACGGAACGGAGAAACGAACCGAAAAAGCGAGTGCAATGTGCCACTTCTAGACACAACTGAACTGAACAACTGAGTCACTGCGAACACGCCGACAATCCGTTGGTCCCAGACAGCACCCTCCCTACACGCCACAACTGAACAAAGCCCAGAGTCACCGTGAACGCACCAAACAAACAAAACCACTCACCCATCACACTGTTGTGTTTCGTGTAAAGTCTGGTGCGGTTCATTTGTGAAAAAAGTTCAAAAATAGACCATTTAATGACAGTGTGCCTTATAATCCAGAGCACCTAATAGCCCAGAAAATATGGTAAATATTTACTGAAAAATTTCAACAACATCTGCATGGAATGTTAAACCTTTTCTTATTAAAATAAATGTTTAACAATAGTTTTGCTTAAACACTGAATCCAGAACAAGCAGAATATAAAATAATAACAACATTTATATAAATGTCTCTATAGTCTATCTGTAGGCGGCGGGCAGCTCTAATACACATTTGATATGCTCTTGCAGGCCAAATATAATTATATCGCGGTCCAAATTTGGTCCCCCGGGTCTGAGTTTGACATGTCTGTTGTAGACCATTGTCAATCAGTCTCCTGTACAGTACAGAATGTGTTCAGCTGTCAAATTTACATACATACAGACATGCAGACATAACATACAGACATAACATACAGACATACATACATACAGACATAACATACAGACATACAGACATAACATACAGACATACATACATACAGACATACAGACATACATACAGACATAACATACAGACATACATAACCATACAGACATACATACAGACATAACATACAGACATACAGACATAACATACAGACATACATACATACAGACGTACATACAGACATAACATACAGACATACATACATACAGACATACATACAGACGTACATACAGACATAACATACAGACATACAGACATACATAACATACATACATACATACAGACATACAGACATAACATACAGACATACATACATACAGACGTACATACAGACATAACATACAGACCATACAGACATAACATACAGACATAACATACAGACGTACATACAGACATACAGACATAACATACATACAGACATACATACAGACATACAGACGTACATACAGACATACAGACATAATATACAGACATACAGATGTACATACAGACATAACATACAGACATACATACATACATACAGACGTACATACAGACATAACATACAGACATACATACATAACATACAGACCATACACTACATACATACAGACATAACATACAGACATAACATACAGACATAACATACAGACATACATACAGACATAACATACAGACGTACATACAGACATACAGACATAACATACATACAGACATAACATACAGACATACAGTCGTACATACAGACATACAGACGTACATACAGACATAATATACAGACATACATACATACTTACAGACATAACATACAGACATACATACAGACATACAGACGTACATACAGACATAACATACAGACATAACATACAGACATACAGACATACATACATACAGACATACATACATACATACATAACATACATACAGACATACACATACAGACATACATACAGACATAACATACATACATACATACAGACAGACATACAGACATAACATACAGACATAACATACAGACATACATACATACATACATACATACAGACGTACATACAGACATAACATACATACAGACATACATAACATACAGACATACATACATACATACATACATACAGACATAACATACAGACATACAGACATTACATACATACAGACATACAGACATAACATACAGACATACATACAGACATAATATACAGACATACAGACGTACATACAGACATAACATACAGACATAACAGACATACATACAGACATATTTACATACATATTTACTCTATCAGTGTGATTCTGAAGTGTTGTATGTTTGCAAGTTTTCTCCCCGACAAAACCCACAATGTCGACGAAACGTTCTGCACCGACAAAGGCTCCTGTGGTCACACCCAAAAGACAGAGGAAGATGCAAACCATCGCCTAAAAAGTTGTACTTCTGGACACACTGAAGGAAAGGAGAAGCTACACGGCTGTAGGCGCCATTACGGAATAAATGAATGTTCGGTTCATTACATAAAGAAAGAAGAAAATAACATAAGGACGACAGCAGCAATAAGTTTTAAGAAGGATGCAAAAATTATTCTAAGTGTCCTGTCTGAGAAGAGTGTATAAAATGTGTGCTAAGGGGTTTTACAGCCTTAAAAGAGATAATAATAAAGCTGATTACTTTGTGGATTTCACCTATTGTGGGTTATTTTAGAACATAACCCCCGCGATAGAGACTCCACTGTATAGGAGTATGACATTTACTAAGTCACATTTTTGTCTGTTTTGACTTTACAGCCTTGCAAGTTTAATCCCAACTGAAATCATAATTTGCATGGTGACAATAACTAAATGGTAACGACTGCAATTATTTTCTGAAAATTGTGGGTCGTAGGTCTCACAAAGAGAAACGGACAAAAACAGAACAGAGGCACAATCAAAGACAAGTGGCAATTCAAATGAAGCAGTGTCTGATATTTTGGACTTTTCATCACAGACTGAGTGCTCTTCAGTGTCAGTGATCAGTCTCCGTAAAACACATAAATGGACAGTGCTACCCAATAGCCACCTCATGCCTATTACGACTCTGGCTCCATCGACTCTGGCTCCAGGTCGCTTTGTCTTGAGAAACTGTTGCCTCTTTCTCTGTAACTGCTGTAGTCAGGGTTGACATTTTGGTCTAAAAACGTCCGTATTACCCCCCTCTACATGATCCTGGTGTTTTTATTTCACTATTTTGTTCGAAATTCAACATTAATAACAGAAAAATCAGGCGTCATCTTTCCCCAAGGTCACTCCCACACGCCTTCGCAACAGATTTGATCCAAAAAATTTGTCCCAGCATACGTAGGAAGGACACGGAAACAAAGTTAAGGATTAGAGATGGTTTTTATTTTTCTGACTTTGTAGGTGTTGGAACCGGAAAAGAAAACCCTTAACCCGTGCTCAAAAAACTAACAACAGAAAGGTGGACCTGATGAGACGGCCAAACAGAACAAAAAGGTTGCGACACCGGGCCGACCCCATACAGTGTGGGCTCCGGTACAGCGGAGGAAGAGGAGGAGGAGGAGGAGAGAGCGAGAGAGTGCGAGGTGGCTCCGGGGTCGCACATTTAACAGCTTCTGCCGGAAATGAGGGTAAAAATCAGCTACAAAAACATAACTAGGGAAAAAATGCTACAAAAAACATAGTCAATAAAAAAGGGGAAAACAAAAGGTGCTCAAATTTAACAGCGGGAAGCGGCGTTACCTTCAACAGTCTCGCTCTCGATTGGCTCTTTGCTTTCAGTGACACCAGCAGTCAGAATTCCAAATATGGAACTAGGCTCAAAATTCGCTCCCTTTAACTGCTAACCTCCATGAGTTTCTTTTGACTGGAGCCGAATGCTGTGAGTGACAACACACTCACGAAGTCCACTCTGTTTACAGTGGTCCCTCGTTTATCGTGAGGGTCACGTTCTAAAAATAACCCGCAATAGGTGAAATCCATGAAGTAGTCAAGTAGTTTATATTTTACAATTATTATATCTGTTTTAAGGCTGTAAAACCCCTCTCCACACATTTTATACACTTTTCTCACACAGGACAGTTAACGCTTTTTGCATCCTTCTTAAAACTTATTGCTCCTTTATGTAACGAACCAAAGATTCATTTATTCCGTATTGGAGCCCTACAGCGCAGAGTCCTGCATGGGTCCATTTTTGGAGACCCGCACCTGTGCAGTACAGCATCGAACCTGCCTATTAACCCAAGATTATATCAAACTTTTGTGCTGCATACGCCACAGATTGAACAAAACTAAACTAATCCAGGACTAACCTAGAACTGATTCCAGAACTGAAACAGGAGGACTAAACCAGGACTGAACTAGGACTAAAACAGCAGTAAACCAAGACTAAACCAGAACTGAAACAGCACTCACTATCAGGATGGGCTCGGAGGTGACCACACAAGAAAGGACCGGCTCAGCTCCACACCTCACGAAGGTAAGCGCGGCCGTCGTCCGATCACACTTTGCGGACACCCTGCTTTGGTGTTCTCTCTCTTAAGTCCAAGATTAGTCCAAGATTAGTTCTGGTTTAGTCCTGGTTTAGTCCTGCTCTGCCCATGTGTAATTACTACCCACCCGTTTCAGCAACTATTTGCCCGTACCCGACCAGTGCAGCCGCGTAACTTCTCCCTTCCTTCAGCATGTCAGGAAGTCCAACTTTTTGTGCGATGGTTTGCATCTTCCTCTGCCTTTTGGGTGCGACCGCAGGAGCCTTTGTCGGTGCAGAAAGTTTCGTCTACGCTGTGGGTTTTGTTGGGTAGAAAACTTGCAAACATACAGCACTTCAAAATCACACTGCGAGAGATACAACATTTATGTCAATTTGTCAAACTGAACACATTCTGTACTGTACAGGAGACATGGCACAGAGGAGAGTGAGTGACAATGATCTACAGTCCTTCAGCCAATCAGGAAGCAGGGGGAGGAATTCTATGCACATTCATACGCTGTAAAAAAAAAATAAATAAATCATGCAAAACTGCACAAAAAAAATCCTCAAAACAGCAAAGCCATGAAAGGTGAACTGCGATATAGCGAGGGACGACTGTATAGTCTGTGGTAGGGTGACCATATTTCCGTTTGGAAAACCCGGACACCTTACTGGGGATTGGAGGTGGGGCCTTGACATTGAGCTACTCTCACCTCGTAACCTGTGCACATGGCCTCCCACTTGTCCCGACCGGGAAGGAAATGGAGAATTTCTTGTACAAGTCATTGTTAAATGCACAATTCGGCATGTTACAGACTGACCAAGGGTTTGTGTCTGCTCGCTCCTTCTGAGTGCACAGAGAGCTACGAGAGACTTTCAGTTTAATGGCACCAATGAACGGTAATGAAAACCCGGACATTTCCATCACTTGCCGAGGACAGGATACAAAAAACTGACATGTCCGGGGAAAATCGGATGTTTGGTCACCCTATTCTATGGTCAAAGATGTGATCAACAGTGTGATGCAGCTAAATATTTTTTATCATTATAAATTAAAAAAGCAGATTAAACTAATGATTCACAAAACTGAGATTATAGGCGATTTATGTTTTAATAATAGGATTATGAACTGACAAACTAATGCAGTACTCACGCTGCACACTATGCTTGTACAGATCTAAACATGAAAAAAGAAGAATAACACAAGAGGAAATGGTGGTACTTCAAAATTTGCAGCCTTTGCGATTTCCTCGTCTTGCAGCCTGTTTTGAAATATGAATTGCTATGGTTACGTCGCAACATTTTCATCACTCTGAAAGCCACGGATAAGACGTATGAATATTGACATCACGTTGGGGGTGTTCTAAATGTATCTCTACTGGTGAAATGTTCAAGAGTTACCATGGTGACACATTGCACACATTAGCAAAAACTAGTCTCAAAACTCAAGAGAAAAAATCTTTTTCAGCAGCCTGTGATCAATACGGAGTGTTCACGGTCCTGTTCAGGAGTTTGATTTTCACAAAAAGGTGAGCGTGAAAATCTAATAGCGAGCTTGTGACTTGAATTTTACATGTGGGAGATTTATTTAAGCGCACAAATCATCTCTCCTGTTGTAGTTCCAGCCAAGTCTTTCTGTTCAGACTAACTTGAGTAACAGAGCTTCTAACAGAGTAGTGCTTCTAGTTAGCATCATGCCTCCACGGAATGTGAATGACACGTGTAGCAAAGTAAGTCTGAAGTGTAATATTATTTTGCATGTTTAAACTTGATAGGATTATGAACTGACAAACTAATACAGTACAATACTTTGCAGGGAGCATCACACTGGGGGTGTTCTACATCTATCTCTATTGGTTACCATGGTGACACAATGCACACATTACCAAAAACTGCCAAAAAAATAAAATAAAAAAAAACTCAAAACACAATACTCTAAAATCAAAACAACACACTAATTCATCACCTGTTGAAGTTCCAACCAAGTCAGCTCTAAATCAAAGCTCAGATTAAAGTCTAAGTTGAGTAACAAAGCCTCAGACAGAGCAGTGCATCACACACCCAGGCAGTGCTGACGGCATCAGCCGCAAAGTAACTTGGTCTATGAGTGTGTTTACATGCACATCAGTATCTCGGTTATGATCGGGTTTTTTGAGTGTCCCGGTTTCGTCATAGTGCAACTATACGCAGTATCCCAGTTTCTGTATCCGAATAAGGCAGTATCTTGATTATGAGAAACTGGGATACTGTAGCTGGGATATTCTGATAGTAACAGGGATACTGTGGCATGTATACACAGTATCCAGGTTACTGCTACATAAAGTTGAGTGAAATGACTGTTAAATAAAGAGCTGCGCTAAACCTGCACATGTACAATCTGCACTCGTATGACCTGCACATGTATGATCCCTGAAAAGTTAAACATGAAATATCTCCTACGATATACACACAGAACAGACTCATCATCAGCAGCACATCCTCTGTCATAGAAAAAACACATATATTCCACTGAGTCGTGTCCTTTAGTCCAACAGAAGCTGAACCGCATCAGCGGCACAAGGAGCGAGCAGTTTTTATCAGCTAACAGTTTATGCAAATGAGTCACGTGGTTTTAAGTTTCGTTTCTGTATAAATGTAAACAAATGTTACAAAAGCTGAATTATATGATCAAAAGGGCTGATGTGGTTCTATAGCGGTTATAGTTTATATGTTGTAAAGTTGACTTTATTTATGTAGAAGATTTTAATGAAGAATCTGTTGGGTTTGATCTGTGCAGTGGATTGTGGGAGATCTCACAGCTCCTCACCGCTGGTTAGGATCCTCCCGAGCTTCCTCTGCTAAAGGAGCACATGGTTGTTTGTATTTTTCCTGGTTTATTAAATTAAATAAAGTTCAATTTTGCACTTGTGCATTTGTAGGATTATGTCAAGAAACCGGGATACTCCATTTGTTCATGCACACAGGGATATGAGTATCCCGGTTTCTCAGTGCACATGTAAAGGCAGTATCCCAAATACTGACATAACCGGGATATGGATACTAACCGGGATACTGATGTACATGTATACACACTCAGTCTCTACTCTTCAGCTACTATCAGGTCAGGATGAACTCAAATGTGAAACGAAGTCTTTGAATCTGTTCCGCTTTTATCTTTTTTGTTTTTTTTGAGTCTTTGTGGCGGCCGGCGGCTCAGCGTGTACATTCTGTCTAATAGCTCTGTGAATCTGACATTTCCTCAAAAGGTCAAACTTCTAAATTGGCCTATTTCTTAACCAGCTGTGTTGAAAAGAGGATTGTGCGGGTGTCAATCATTGGGAGAATTCCCGTGGCGCTGTCCATCTCTAAAGTCTAGTGAGGATCTCTCTGAGAGCACTGGATTGTGTCACTGTGAGAGGTGACACAGGGTCACTTTAAAAAGCAACACTTCTGATTTTAGTATCATTCTAACTGTGGGATCAAAGGTGCACTGCGCAGCTTTTCTGCTTGTCTCCATGGAGATGTTATTGCTTTGCCTGAGATGTGACACAGTGTGGCATTAGGCTTGTCTGTTTCCTTAAAAACAAGCATGTGAGCTAAGTTACAGGTCAGCTCTATGGACAGATGACCACACTCAGTCAGGACGCATGTATTTCAGACAATAAAAACAACTTGAATTGAACGAATACAAGATATATATGTTTGGAAAGTTACACAGTGTTTCTTTAAATTAGTGGGTCTATATTACACTGTTTTCTAACCAATTATAATGTTGTTTTCTCAACAAAACCACATACGGACTTGTGTTTTGTTTCAGTCAAATCCTGCATATTTAGGCTGAGTTCTTCTCTCAAACTGAACTGACACTTGGTTCTACCTTGTGATGTCATCATGTGGTAATACAGTAAGTGCTCTACTGTCTACTTTACATTTATTCAATTGCAGGTGGTTTTAATGTTCAGAAAACAACATTCTGACTGTGAGTGACCTGAGTCCTGGTCCAGTCCTGGTGATCAGCTCGATGGCTGAGGTGTTTATATATTTACAATCCACTAAAGTTTATGGCTCCCAGTTCCATTTTCTGGTTCTTCCTCTTTCTTCTGTTTCTTCTCGATAATAACGTTGCTGTCTCTGGACAGTCGTCTCTAACTGGTTGATGCTGTGCGTCCAATGTTAAAAGTTCAGCTTATTCAATTTCTGACAGTGACTCCCTGAACGCACATCCAGAGCATCGACGCCTGAACGCTCAAGACATCAATGCCAAATTCGCACCACGCTGATGGCTGAAGACACACCGCAAAAACGCAGGACGTCCTGGACACACGTTGTCCACATAGATTCTGCATGTGAAGTGGACGCCTTAACGCCTCCGTCTGAACGGGACTTAACCGTGACTAAAGAAGTGAAACGAGATCTGTAAACACACAAGTTTCCCGAGTTCAGAGTAAAGTTTGGTCGTCTTCTACTGTCTAGAAAGTAACAGACTGCAAATGAGAACACTGGGAGAAATACTTAGGGCCACTCACACACTTTTTGAACTGTTGCTGTGGAGAAAATAAACCCAGTGGAATGAAATATCTGATATTGTGGGGCAGATATGAGTCCTGCTGTGATGTGCTCCTCTGTGATTTTAACAACAATGCAGAGAAAAGAAAAACAGGAGGAGAGACTGCAAAACTTCTGTCGCTATCCACAGTTGTATTCAAAGTAAACATGGGCCCCTGTGTGTTTTGAATGTTTTACAGTAGATTCTAAGGAGCTCTATGGGGAAGGGCGATGTTTGTGGGTGAGTTCACTGAAGATTTGGTCTTTTTTGGTATTTATAGTATATATAAAAAGGAGATTACACTCATGATCCACAAGTTTAATCTTTCTTATTTAATAATACACTGTATTCTTGTACTTTTTAGTAGTTATTTTTGCATGAAATCCTGACCAGGTGTAGTCAGCAGAAGGGCTAAAAGTATCAATAAGATCTTATTCATATGTCACATCTGCTGCACATGTCCAACAAAGAAGTAAAATGATAAACTTCACCAAAATAGAACAACTTTTTAATAATGATGTTCACAGTTTAGTGAACAGTCTAATCTGTGGGACTCTTTAGGGGTTCTGGCTGCACTGAGGTCTTGTCCTTAACCACAGCAGACACTGCACGGCTCTGCTGACAGCTGTCGACTCTGAAGTCATCAGATTGAGCTCCTCTCTCTGGGTGAGGAGGAGGGAGGGGGGCTATTTTCAGACAAAGACAAAGACTGAGCAACTTTGAGAAATGGAGCCACTTTTTTGAAGACAGTTTCCATTTTGGGCCATTTGAAAAAAGACTTGAGGAAAAAGTGAAAAATTGTATCATGGTGTTTCTTTTTTTTTTTTAGTTCTATCAGCAGCAGCAGGTTACAATTGGAAAAGAGCGGTAAAGAGTAAAAGTGTGGTTACTTCAAAACTATTATTCAAATTAGGCCTGTGCAATTAGATTTTAATTAAGATAATTGAGATAATCAGTGACTAAACTTGGGTTTGACTTTTTAATGGTCTCTGTCAGTGAAAGGACGTGGTTTGGAGCAGAGTTCAGAATTTAGAGCAAGATTTGACTGTTCTGACTTTTGCCATTTGCCATTCTATAAAACCATGAAACATCAGAAATGGAAAATCATATTGAAAGTCATTGTATGTAACTTTTTAATAGACTAAAATAAAAGCATGTTTTTTTCAGTTTTTTTCATCTCACAAACCTGTAGGACAGCCTCCTCCTGCTTGTTTCCATAGACATGTTTTTATTTTGGACTTTTCTGTGCTAACTCTTCCAGACTGACATGTTTTATATAACCACACAGAACTTTCCAACCATAAGAGATAGAAATGTACTTTTTCCCTTGAAAAGCTGAGAGCTGTGGCTTTCTGAGCATATTCCCGACATTATCCTCCGTCACACGCTGCATGATGATGTAGGGAAAACAATTGTCCAATAGGAACTTTGTTTTTGGTTAAACGCATATGCTCCATCCATTTTGGACCAAACTTTGCCAAAGAGTGTAGTGAGTCAAGATGGTCGATGCTCTGAGCGTCTGTGTTTGTAACAACTGAAAAAGTCACTCTAAGTGCAGTTATTTCTCAAATAAATGGCAAATTACGCATCTTGGTCTCTGTAATTGTGCGTCCCTTGCTATTTTTATTTTATTTCAGTCCAAATGTCCAAATCCAAATGTTGCTGTTTCCATGACTGACACCAGGAAAGTCAGTGGATATTTTGAGTTTACTTACAGACTTGATATTTTGCACTTTTGTAGCTAAGACCCTAAATTAAGCATTTTTTTGTAAAAAAAATTTTTTTTTTTTTTAAATTTGTATTTCTAATCCTGTAGCTTTTATTACAGCCATATGATACAACTACAGCAGCAGATTGTGAAATAACAGGTTGTAGTGAAAAAAGGATGTATAAGGGGCAGTTTTAATAGAAAAATTAAGAAAAAAAAAAAAAAAAAAGCCAGGCAAAGACAAACATACTAAAATTTCCCTTTGGTCTTAATATTTGACAATATCACATAAAATATAAATGATCACTGGTCTCAAGGCACTCAAAGCACTTTTACATCAAAAAACCACTCACCCATTCACACACACATCCATACAAGGTGGGTTAAGTGTCTTGCCCAAGGACACAACAACAGCATTCATCGTGCCAGCGGGAATAGCACCCCCAACCTGTGGGTCACTGGCTCTGACTGTTCAACCAAAGATGTTTTTATATCGCTAACAAATCTGTGAGTATACAAAAAGTTACACACTATGACTTTAATCACAGAGTACTTGTCAGACTTTGGATAAAAATGACAACTGGCCGTACTGTGTTGAAGATAAAAAGTTGAAGTTGTGTTAAACGTCTAAATGCTCGTGTGTTGTGTCTGCTCCATCATAAAGTTGCAGTGAAAGTTGCTGTTGGTTGGATCCTATGGAGAAGGCTGGAATGTGACGTACGACCAAACGCTCCACTTTACATCAGTCTGAGAGACGCACAATACTGAGCGGCCCATTAGCGAAGCATGATTATACAGAACAGCATGTGCTTATTATTACAGACATGACATGAGATGTATTTGAGAGCTCGGTTTAACGTTTGATACATTAACAAGAGTGCACTGCCGTCCCTGGTTTGTCAAACATGTCCGTCGGGAGCTCTTAGGAAAATTTGCAAAGGATGTAGCTCTATCAAGTGTTAGTGTTTTTTTTTTTTTCTTTTTCAGAAAAAGAAAAGGAGTATACAGCTCAGATCAGAAAAAATAAATAAATTACGGTGGCGCTACGAGAATAAAGTCATAACATTTCAACATTAAAGTCGTAATATTAGGAGAATAAAGTCAAAGTCAGAAAAGGTTATAATTTTACGAGAATAAAGTCATAATTTTACAAGAATAAAGTCGGATTTTTACAAGAACAAAGTAGTAATTTTATGAGAATATAGGCTGGTGCACGATGGAGAATTTGAAGCATTTTGTAAAGGAGAAGAATCCGTATATCATTCGTTCATTCGTTTTTCAATATAAAACCAAAAATAAGACAATGAAAAACAACTATTTTCTTCATTATTTGTTTCCAAAACCAAAATGAAAAAACTGATAAGTTTACGTGACTTTCCGTGAACTAAATGAGAAATAAAACAGGACTAAACCAGGGCGAAACCGTTTTCAGTCCTGGTCTAGTCTCGGTCTAAATCACAGTCTGGTCCCGGTCCCGGTCCTGTTCCCGGTCTCAGTCTTGGTCTCAGTCCCGGTCCTGGACTCAGTCCTTGTCTGGTCCTGTTTCTAAGTCCTGGTCTCAGTCCTGGTCTGGTCCCGGACCTGGTTTACTACTGGTTCAGTTCGTATGTGGCGCAAAATTCCAGCATCGCAGTTACAGAAATCAATGGGAAACGGCCATTATCCATTTTTTCCTTTTGGTTTTGGAGACAAATAATGAAGAAAAGTTATTTTTTTATTTTCTTATTTTTGGTTTTATATTGAAAAACGAATGAACGAATGATACACGGATTCTGCTTCTTTACAAAATGCTCCAAATTCTCCATGGTGCATATTACGACTTTATTTTGACTTCGACTTCGACCCCAGTGGTGGATGAAGTAGAGACTCATCTACACTCACCTGAAAACTCACCTGTTCAAACGTGCCTGTACATAAAAACTGCATCTCCTGTTTCTGTTTCTTTCATGTTTGTGTCTGTCCTGATCTGTGTGAAGCAGGGACACTCATTATGTGGCTCACAAGCTCGCAACCAAAAATACTAACACAGCCAATATATTTGTTCAAATGTGCAGATAAACATAAGAGTGAACACTGCAAGACAAACATGTGCATTACACAAAGTATAAATCAAGACTTCATTAATGGTGTTTCCTAAAGGGGGCGCCGTGACACCAGCAACCAGTGATGCACAGGTCCATGTAGAAACAACCTGTACACCACTGATGTTTTCAACTAGCCCACCCACAACTCCGACCGCAAAAAAAAACCTTTGAACTTGACTTGTACTTGACAAAGCAGAACATGCTCTTGATTAACATCATTGAAATAAAGTGACCAACATAAATAAAGAGCTGCACTAAACCTGCACATGTCTGATCTCTGAAAACATGAACCATCTCCAACATGACACACACAGAACACACTCACCATCATCATCACCATCATCATCATCATCCCTCTGTCACAGAGAACACTCATATTCCACAGCTTTTTTTTTTTTTTTTTTTCCAGGCTCACAGTTTATGCAAATGAGTCATGTGGTTTTAAGTTTTGTTTCAGTAAAACAAACAAATGTGTCAAAGCTGAATTAAACACATTATAATGTCAAACGGGCTGATGTGGCTCTAGAGTGGTTACGGTTTATATGTTGTAAAGTTGAGTTTATTTATGCATGATTAGTAATAGTAATAATAATGATGATCATTTTAATAGAAAAATAATGATTTTTAAAAATAAAGTACTCTTTTTTTTTTTTTTTTTTTTTAAACTTAAGTAAAAGTTATTCATGTAAAAGTAAAAGTATCTACTTAAGCAAAAGTATTAAAGCCCTGAAGTATTTGCAGAGATTTTTAGAACAATTAAAGGATGAAAAGTAGTAGGGATGTAACAATATCCAAATCTCTCGGTACAATAGGCAAGGCAAGTTTCTTTGTATAGCACAATTCGTACACAAAGTAATTCAAAGTGCTTTACAGAATAAGAAATACATTAAAATCATAATAAAAACAAATCAAATCATAAATAATCATGAAGATTAAAATTAAAAAAGAGAGACCCAATATCGATTGATTGATTGATTGATTGATAGCATTTATATAGCGCCTTTCAAGATCCCCAAAGTGCTTTACAGTTCATTATTCAGTCACTCCACACTCAGTGGTGGTAAACTACTACTGTAGCCACAGCTGCCCTGGGGCAGACTGACAGAAGCGAGGCTGCCAATCTGCGCCATTGGCCCCTCCGACCACCACCATCACTCATGCTTACACCACTTTCATACTAGGCAATGTGGGTGAAGTGTCTTGCCTAAGGACACAACGACAGTTTTTTTGCCACTGGCGCCCCACAATCATTATAATGCATCTCACAGTACGATATTTACCGAGATATTTTGGAGATTCTGATATAATTGTAGATAGGACACATTTTTGCTTTTAAAATACCCTGACAAGAATTTGGTTATTGGTTGGTTGGTTGTTGGTTTATTTATTGGTTTATTTGGTTATTGGTTTGGTTGGTTATTACTGTCATAATCCCAAGAATTCAAGTAAAAAACATATCTCTTCATTGTTGTCTGCACTGAATGAATCATGAAATGAATGAATCATGGGATATGTAGTTCCTGATGTTTATAAGACATTGCTTCTACAAAACCATGCATTTAAGCAAAGGAACTTGTAATTCGATATACTGTGATGCCCCATGATATTATTGTGAGACATTTGACGATACGATATCACGATATATTTGGTTGTTACATCTCTAAAATGTAGTGATTTTCTCACCACCGTCAGTCAGTCACTCTTACACTATTTACGACAGGCAAGGTAAGTGAAGTGTCTTCCCTACACACTGGTGCACCACTGCGGCGTCTGGTATTCCCAGTGGTCTCCTAATCCCGGTATTACCCAGACTCAACCCGGCTTAACAGACCAGATCCGATTCTCAACATGGTACGGCCAATTTGCAATTGAATCTATTTCACCAAACTACCAATTGAATGAATAATGCACGACATCGTAAAAGCGCGGGATCAGACTAATGCATTGTTAATGAATTCATTAAAATGGCTTGCACACACAGTTAAATACAGTGTGCGTTAATATGTGTCGTATCTGCTCTGAACCAGCGAGCCGACCGGTTTCATACAGTAATCTGCACTCATCTTTAGCTGGCACAGGCGTTAGTTTGGCACAGTCTTTGGCGAAGTTAATTAAACATGTTAACGTTAGCCAACAAATGTCTGCTGCTCTTTTGGCTGCCAGGTTTTAATGACTTGGCGTGGAATTAACAAGGCTGCCGTTGGCCGTCGTGCTCCCTGCCAACCACTAGAGGGAGTCAAGAGTAATAACTAAGTGTGGGAGGAAGCTGATGTTTCACCTCTACACGAGTTCATCCACAAGTCAATCAGAGATGTTATTTTATCCAAGAATCTTTTTAATATGTTGGAAACTGGATCAAATGATTTAGTTCAGTGTCGAAACCACTCAAACAAACAGGAATTATATGTCAGATGCCCTTCCTGTTACAGCCACAAACTATGACTGGAATGTACAATGTTTATTAAAGGTACTTGTTTCTTTCTTTGGAATGTTCCCTAGTAGTTGAGTTTATTCAGTTACAGGTGTTTATAGCTGAAAATCCCTTGAAAAACATGAATTCTTACAATGTGCAGGCTTGCTTCTCCATAGATCTGACCATTAATGGACAGCGGACCCTCCATCAGAAAAGTTACACCATGTACCTTAACCTTAACCAGGCTGGCGCCACCTAGTGCCTCCACTCAGTTTAATTTCTCTCCAGCGACTAGGTCAGGAATCAGAATACACTAAACGGTTTGCAAAAACCCCAGAAGTGCGAGTTTGGGCACCAGCCAATCAGTGAAGAGTCAGACATTCTGTGTTGTCAACGATTCCCGAGATCGAGGATTTAAAGCTGGAAAAAAGAGAATGTTTGGTGAATTTTTTCAAGGGGAAAGATGTTATTGTCCTTCTTCCTATGTGATTTGGGAAAAGCTTAATATACCAGTTAACCCCATTAGCGTTGCATTACATATGTCACAACCAAATAGCAGTGATTGGTTAAATATAAAAAATATCCAGCTACCGCCGAGCGAACAAATTCTGATACTGCAAGGTCAGACGGTTTGTACAAAGTGAAAGCGGCTGATGAATCAGGCTACCTTTAAGTAGGACTGTTAAATAAATAAATTCAGGGACATGAAATCGGCACTAAACAAAATAATAATTAGAATATTTGACAAGTACCAATATTGAGGAAAAAACATGAATAGACATTGTGTGAATAGTTTTATAAAGGTCTGGATCTACATCAGAGCAATAAGACAACACTACAATTACTAAATATGATATTTTAAAGTCAGAAAGTGTCATTATAGCGCTAGTTGTACTGAGTATGAAGCTTTTTCCTTCGCATCAAAACTGACTTCCACATTTTGGTATTGTTCTGTCTCACTGTTCTGTCTTACTGTGAAAACACCAGGACAAAATGTCTTGCCCAGGGACACAACGCACCAGGGGAGCTTGGAACTGGTTTCCTTCTGGTTCATTGGCAAACGCTGTACCCACCAGGCACCTGTTCTCTCTGTGAAATTACCAATGAAAAGCAATCTGCCCCGAATCACCGCAAAGAAGAACAAAAGTCAGTCATGTCATTTAAAGGCGCTGTGTCGGATTTGAAACCGTGACAAACAAAACAAGTTCATTTGAAATGTTTTGCAGTGGCCAAAGTTCTTCCTCTCTCACATTATGTTTCCGAGCGTCCTAATTAATCCCCATGGTCTATAAGCACTTTTCACAACATTCATTCACATTTGTGACACGAGTCTAGAAAGGAGAAAAGGTGACGGACAAACAACAGACAGTGTGCAAACACTGTCAATGCAGCGTGCGGTTCACCCTGGGAAATACTACAACATGAGAAGACTCGTGATAAGCCGTCACGCCGAAAATGTTCAAGAATGTGTTCAGAAAATCAAGTCGTGATAAAAAAAAGTAGCCCTCAAGAAATAGCAAAATACATCGCAGAATATAAAGTGAGTGACTTTTCACGGTGAACGGCGTTGGGTTTAAAAGGTTAGAGGCCAAACTGGAGCCAAAATATAAAATGCCATCACATTTAAGTTGTTTTTTTTATTATTATTATTTCCTACGAGGAGGACTCAAATATACATTGAGTAATAATGTGTTTAATGCAGCTTTACCACATTTGTTTACATTTTACAGAAACTAAACTTAAAACCACATGGCTCATTTGCATAAACCTGAAAAAAACAGCTCGCTCCTCGTGCACTGATGCTGTTCAGCTTCTGTCAGACTTACTCTGCGAGGCTCCTGACTACTGTAGCTGTAATGCTCAGACAGTCCATCAACCGGAGCAGCTTCACAGTTTACCAAAGTCGTACTAAAACATTATTTAGTTGTTACTTGAATTTTGCACTTCAACTTCAAATGCTTTTCAACCTGTTCAAAATGTCACTGATATGAAAATGATAAATGTTTTACCAAATGATGCTCAAAACATTTTATAATGTCACTCTTGTTATTATGTAGAATATTGTGATATCAGAAGCCTCCCCACCATATCCTGACCTTTCCCACAATATCGCAATAAATATCGTACTGTGAGTTTCATATCGTGAGACTTGGATATCGTTCCACCCCAAGTAACCAGAAAGAACTGACTTAGGTGGAACTACAACAGATGATTTGTGCCATTACAAAAGTCTCTCACACAAAAAATTGCAATCACATTAGTCACTCACATCTTTTTCCTGAGCCGGATCATGAACGCTCATAAATCATCATCACAGGATCCTGAAAATGTGTTGCTTAAATCCAGTTTTTGCAAATGTATGCATCGCGTCACCATGGTAACTGTTGAACATTCTGCCAAACACATGTATAGCACCCCCAGCACGATGTCACTGCAAATTATCAGTGGAGAAAAATAATCGAAAACAGGCTCTTTAGCAAGAAAGTGCCAGTCTTGTGTCAGAAATGGACTGGAAATGTGTCTTTAGCACCGGCCTCCTGACACATTCGAAATCCGTTTGGTTCAGGGCAGGTCAAACGCTCCCAACGCGAGTCCATCTCTCACCTCTTCGCTCGCTGGAGCCAGTGGGTTTGAAGAAATATTGAGTAAAACAAGTCCAAAATACCTCAAGGCCGAATCAAGCAAGAACCACACAAGTCTGAAATCAAGTCAGGTCAGGATTCTCTGGTTAAAGGTTTGTATCTGAGCAGAATATAACAGTACAGAATAAATATAGGATCAAAAATAAGTTGGCTGTGAACTGTCTGCATCTAATTATAAAGCACTTTTTGTCTGATAATTACTGTAAAATTAAATAGTTCTGTTTTTCCACAGTATTTCATCTTTGCACTGTTTTTCATTATACCCTCTTGTATATGGCAGATATATATTTGTATTACTATAGTTCTACATTACATTTTTATTTGTACATATACATTTATATACTTTTGTCACCAGTCTCTCATTATTTTTGCTGCTGATCTACAATTTATCATAATTAGAGCCAGGCACGTTAATGCATTCATTTTGCGTTAACTAATTAATTCATTATCACTGACAATTATTTTTCTTCCTTTAGTTTTTATTATTTATCATTTTTATTGTAAACATCTGTTGCTCACTGGCTTTTATTTTGAAAAAGTCAATGATGAGCGAGTTAGAATGTTGCTGCTGCGGTGCTCACAGGAAACAGAGAGAAAGAAAGCAGGATAAACAAACATGGAGAAGGGTTACGAACTTAGGAGAAGTCGACGCAGACAAAGTCATTTCTAACACTGCAACACTGAACTGTTTTATCACGAGAGTTTCACAAGTCTGAAATATCACGTAAATGTAACACAGTCTGATGATGCAAATCTTTCAGTGAAACAAGTGGAGAGAGGCTTTGTCCGACCACGTGAGATGCAACATGTCAGAGCCGTCGCTCCACACACACACACATTACGCGCAGCCTGTAGGGCACCAAGAGCTTTCGGGGGAACCACTGCACAGTCCATCGCTCTTTGTCACAACTTTCATTTGGTTACTGTTTTTTGACTGAGATTCTCATTTTTATATTAAACAGGAAACTTTAAAACCTGGCAGTGGCAATACATTTAAGTTTTGTATTTGGTTTGATTTGATTTTTTCAGTTGAGATTTACACTGAATGCTTTATTTTACTGCTGCTGATCACATGCACTTTACTTTTCAATTCAATTCATTAAGTCAAATTCTAGGAATTGACAAACTGCACTGAAATTGTTTCTTTTTTTGAGTGAGATTCTCCAAAGGAAAAGTATAAACATGGACTTTACAGACTAGTGTCCTGCTCCTGTAGAAAGAAATGCTGCTTGTACAACAGATGTGACACTTTCATTTACATTTCCAATAAAAGTCACTATATGCTTCTTTTCAGTTCATTAATTGGTTTTGTGTATAACATGTGATTAATCATGATAAATCACAGGAACTCATGACATTAATGCAATTAAGATTTTTTTTTTTTTTTTTTTGCCCAGCCCTAATATTACCATTTATATGTTTGCTTTTTGTTATTATATTTATTGTGATGTGTGAGCTCCTGGGTCCAAATCATTTCCCTTGTGAATCAATAAAGTTTGAATAAGTCTAAGTTTGAAGACACTAAAAATCAGTCCATCATCCATCCTGGTTTAAAGTTAAAGGTGCTCTGTGGAACATTTCAGACCTGTGCTTGTCTTTGTGGAGGTTTTGCAGCTCTACCTGGAATGTTCCACTATTAGGCATTAAACATTTCTATCATGCATTTACTCAGTTACAGATGTCATGAACCATTTTGTGTTTTTCTTGTTTTCACACAATCCAAAACCTTTTTCACAGTCTTTGCTTATGTGCGCTTTGTGTCACCATGGCAACTGCAGAACATTCCAACACAGACTTGCACGTAGATCACCCCCAGCACGACGTCACGGCAAAGTATCAGCGACATCTCCACAAAGTTACATGTTGAAGCTTTAATATCGCTGTAATTACTCAGTCTGTCTACAAGAAAGCAAAACTTGTTCACAAAGTTCAAACTCTTCTGTCAGTAAATCGATTTTTTAGAATAATAGCTTCAATTCTTCTGGTTTTATTCAATCACAAAGGCTTGATTGTTGTCAGTTGAAAGAACTTTAAGACAAGTTTGTGAATCGATCTTTAAGAAATAATGATAAGGTTGAAAATGTATGGATTTTCATGGATTTTTTCAGACAGTGAATAGGCCGGAGAGGTTTACAGGCCCGTGCCCTCCATCTGAAATTCTCTTATTGCAGAATGTCGTGAGCGCAGCCTATAATTTGAGACGGGCTACGTGTGTTTCGCTCAATAACATTCATGGAAAGTCAGAGAGGACAAAACCACAAATCATTTACTCAAAGGCCACAAAGCAGGATGGAGTCAGAACACTTAAAGAGGTAAAGAAACACGGAGTAACTTTTCTGGTGGAGGGTTCATCACCTGCTTGTTTCTACGGAGATGTCATTTTTCTGCCTGGAATGTTCCACACTGTAACTTTAAACAGCTCTACCTTATATTTATTCAATTACAGTTGAGTTTATAGCTCAAAAATACTTAGAAAAACAGACATTCTGACTGGGGTTGCCTCTCTACAGATCTGACCTGTAACCAGTGTTGGGAGTAATGGGTTAAAAAAGTAACAAATTACTGTAATGCGTTGCTTTTTGCTGTAACACAGTAATGTGGCATTACAGGGAAAAAACTGTAATATTTTACTCGGTACAAATGTCAGTAACGCGTGTCATAAAGCTTTTTAACCTGGATTGATGTGGTGGGTTTTTGGTTTTTCTTCATACAAATTCGCTAAAATCACCGCGATATCAGCAGCGGTGAAACGCCATCATTATGGTTCCGAATGTCGGGACGGGCCCGGAGGTGCGCCCCTGTAGACCGTCGGGTGACCACGGGAGAAAGGATAGGCGCAGAAAATGCTCGACGGGGCTAATCGCAGCTGACGCCCGATCTCGCTTTGAGGCACCCAGCTCCACGGACTCAAGGTTCACTAATGGGCAGTTCTAGATTCCAAGTCCTAGTCCAAGATTAGTCCTGGTTTGGTCCAGGTTTAGACATGGTTTAGTCCTGGATTAGACATGATTTAGACCTGGTTCAGTCCTCCGTTCAGTCCTGGTTTAAGTCCTGGTTCAGTTCAGGTTCAGTCCTTTGTTCTGTCCTGGTTCAGTCCTGGTTCAGTCTTGGTTCAGTCCTGGCTCAGTCCTGGTTCAGTTATGGTTACGTCCTGGTTTAGTCCTGGTTCAGTCCTCGGTTCAGTCCTTATTAAGTCCTGGTTTAAGTCCTGGTTCAGTTCAGGTTCAGTCCTTAGTTCGGTCCTGGTTTAGTCCTGGTTCAGTTCAGATTCAGTTCAGATTCAGTCCTGGTTTAGTCCTGGTTCAGTCCATATACGGTGCAAAAGTTCGGCCTCTTCACAGTTATTATATAATATTGTAATGTAGTGAATTACTCTGAAATGACATTAAAGGGATAGTTGGGATTTTTTTTACATAAATCTGTATGTCATCCCCGTCATCAGTGTCGTGCATCCACACCGACTTACCCCCCGAAAGCGTCCGGTGAGCCGAGATACTGGACGGTTTTGGTGCTGAGGAAAGTAGTTCAGGCAAGTTGTGTGGGGACTGTATACTAAAGCGTTTTTCTTCTCAAAGCAATATGTGTTCAAAAGAGGGCATCACAAAACCATCGTCCTCTAAAAAGTCAGACCTCATAATCGCTCTCCGTACATACCACTGCGCACGAATCCATCACTTTGTGCAGTTGTTCGGCAGTGTTTACATGCACAGACCGCCGCCATGTGAGAGAGCTAACGTGAGAGCTAGAGCCATAAGTATATAAGCTTGTATAAGATATATAAGAATATATCTAAAAAATGGTGCGAGACTCTTGATTATCCAGGCTGTAACAATGAAAATCTGGCTGAATCTCCAAGCACATTTCACCGTTTTCCTGTCACGGACTTTGCGCTGAGGAAACTTTGGCTTCTTGCCTTTGGCTTCAATGTGGAAACCAAACCAGGTAAGAACGAAGAAGTGCCGCTATGTTAACAAGAGAACAGACTCAAGAATCAGCTGTAACTCTGTGTGCAGTAAATCACTCAGTGTCATATCACCAGTGAAGCTTCTACAAAACCTAACTTTATAAGTCGACTGTTACTACTGTTGTAAATGTCACGTACACTATTGTCAGCAGCAACGTGGACATGTGGATGATTCCATGTTTCTATTAGTCGTCCATTCTTCAGTCACAGTGGAGGCTCTATGTTCACTGTATACGAGTTTATAAATGACGTGATGGTGATTGTCGCTCACTCGGTCTCTCACGGCTCCAGCTTCAACTTGTACCACTTCTCTGTCTCTCTTCTCTCTCTGCCCGTTCTAACTCCATCTGGTGAATTTCAGCATCAGTATATTCGGGTTCATAAAGATCTCCCCTTGGCTTTGTGGTAAAGGCAAAGTCTTTATTGTCGGTGTCATAATCAGACATGTTGTCGCTAACATTCCGAGCAGTAAACAAAGTGAACCAGGCTTATATACTTATGGCTCTAGCTCTCTCGTTAGCTCTCTCGTTAGCTCTCTCTCGCGTGGCGGCGGTCTGCGCATGTAAACACTGCCGAACAACTGAAGAAACAGATGGATCCATGCGCGGCTGTCACCTGGCGGCCGCGCGCAGTGGTACGTACGGAGAGAAAATAATGCCAAGCAATTATGAGGGTTGACTTTTTAGAGGATGATGGTTTTGTGATGCAAATGTATAACTATTTTGAACACATATTGCTTTGAGAAGAAAAACGCTTTAGTATACAGTCCCCACACAACTTCCCAAACTACTTTCCTCAGCACCAAAACCGTCCAGTATCTCGGTTCACCGGACGCTTTCGGGGGGGTAAGTCGATGTGGATGCACAACACTGATGACGGGGATGCCATACAGATTTATGTCAAAAAATCCCAACTATCCCTTTAACACGTCATAAATAACACATTATAGTTTTGAAGTCACTTGCCCAACAGTGCCTGTCACCACCAGAAAAGTTACACAATGCGCCTTTACGGTTAGTCTAGAAAGTGTAGAACGTTTGGTGGGGTGAAGTCAGCCATGAGGAGAGGAAACTTGGACCAGTTCAATACAATACTGGTGTTGTGCTCTTAGGCAAGTGCCTGCATTGAAAGTCAAAGTAAAGTAAAGTTTACTCAAGAAAAAGTTAAAGTATCACATGAAAAACATACCTACTTAAGTCAAGGAATCGAGGAATTAAAGGATTTTGAGGTCTTATAAACTTTCAAATGTACTGACTTTGAGCCAAATTTGTGCTGAATTTTGTTCAACAGAAACAATTGAATCAGTCATTTTGTTCTAGCTGTTTTTATTTATATATTTTTGTTACACTTGTTATAAAAAATAAACCCTCAGCCTTTTCAGCAGGTGTCAAACAATAATGAAAAAACACTTTCACTTTTCAGTCTGGTTAAAAATGTCGTGAAGTAGAAAGTACAGATACCTGCTTTCAAATTTAAAATAAAGATGGAATTATACTAAAATATACACTTAAGTAGAGTACACAAATACTTTTACTTCATAACCTTCCAGCTGCGTCAGTGGGAGTGAGCTTGAGTGGTTGGTGTCTTCAGAAGGAACTCATTTGAATCCAGTGAATAAATAACGTCTGAAGTTTGTTCTATTCAAATCTCACAGAACTGTCTTCTTCATCTAGCCCAGAACAATTGCTGTTTTTTGCATGATGCATTGTGGGAAATTTGGAGTGGCCTGTTTTTGAGTGCAGTAAACATTCACCCTCCAAATGGCGTAATCACCATTTAGAATTGGGCCTGGGAACTTTTCATGTTTTTGAGGGACCATTACTTGAACAATAGCTCATTTTCAGTGCTCCTGAACAGAACTTTTTTGTACCTACTCCTGTATTACTCATCATCTAGAATGACACAAAAGCTGGCCCCAAGCCTTTATGGGGACGAGGCTGTTTTTTTGTTGTTTTTTTGTTTTTCACTTGGGCTGCAGTCGACAAAATACATTTTTGTTGGACTAAAAACATGTCCCGCTGATCGATTAGTCGAATAAAAAGAGGGTTTGGCACAATTACATACCTCTGTGTATGTGACCCACACTGCACACACAACACCACACCTGACTGGATTTAGACGGCACTTTCTTGGACACTCAACAGAGCACAGCATTATTCTCAAAGATGCTTTAGAGTGCATTATTCATTCAGTCTACACTTGGTGATGATATGGATTGTACCACAGCGCCCTAGTGCAGACTGACAGAAGAGACGCTGCCAATCTGCACCATCAGCCTCTCTGACCAATATCAACACACACACCACATTTATACTGGGCAGTATGGGTGAAGTGCCTCGCCTAAGTGCAGTGTCTTGCACTTTCTCCTGTGGCTCAGAAAGTGGCTCTGCTTGTGCACAAGTCTCTCTATGGCCGAGCACCAAAGTCCATCTGTGACATGTACAGAGCTGAAAAAACTGAGGCACTCAAAAGGTACAAAATAATGAAAAGCCTCTAATAGCACATGGCAGATAAAGTTAAAATCATGCCAACGAGTTTGCCCTGAGGAAAGCTGAAGTGCTGAAAGGCATTGGCGTGATTTTAACTTTATCTGCCGTGTGCTATTAAAGGCTTTTCATTATTTTGTACTTTTTGACTCTCAGGTTTTTCAGCTTTGTATTTGAGATTGGTCCGTCACTGAAGAGCACCAAAAGTTCTGCTCAATCTCTGTACATCCAAGCAGCACTCCTGCCCCCTAAAGTTTTACATCTGTGACATGTTAGTGCCATTTGAACAGGAATAATTAAAAATCCGCACACTCTTGTAAACCTCCCAACATGAAATTTATTGGCACAACATTTAGGTCTACAAGTCCTTCATCAGAGTGGAATGTAGGACAGGTGTAGGGGGTGGGGTATATATCTGCCATATGAACCAACTCACACTCTGAGGAGCTCAGGGACCAGCCTCCTGCTTTACCCAGAGTCACGACTAAACACGGGGAGTCAGAGTTTCAGATTCATGCAGCGAAAACCTGAACAGTCTGAACATGTGAGACAGACTCTACTGTGACTCTGTTTAAATCCAGGCTCTAAATGGTTCTGTTTAGCTGCGTCTGACTGAAAGGTTTTCATTTTTCATTCTTTCTCTCTTTTTTATTTTATGATTGATGTTTTGATTTGCTTGTAGTGTGATTTTAATCTGTTTCTTATTCTGTAAAGCACTTTGAATTACTTTGTGTAAGAATTTTGCTTTACAAATAAACTTGCCTTGCCAAAGGACACAACAACAGTTTTTTGCCACTGTGGCACCTGGTATTCCCAGTAGTCTCCCGTCCACTGAAATGTTTCATCTGCCATTTTGCAAATAAATACTAAAAATACCCGATCTTCAGGTAACTCACTCACTCACAGATGAAACCTTGTAATCTAAATAAAAGGATCAGATGATTAATACAAATTGTGGTTGATAGAACTGAAATATCTGGAACTGGTACGTGACCCCATCTGATTCCCACACTACCTGGGACCTTTCGTATATAAAACACCCCCACCAACAGGAGGTGCTATTTTTAAGAGGACGCACATAATTTCGCACCCACCTCTGAGCGATAAAGTACATCTATTTTCACCCATGAGTACACAACCAACACTCACGTACAGCTCAGAACTGCATTTAGACCTACTCTAATCTGTCCCATGTCATAATTAAGTGTGGGAAGAACACTCTGTGTACTAAATCATGAAGTAGTGATGTATTATTACTGCACTCATGCCTCACGGTGGAAGTTCAGAGGTTCCAATTACTAGATGTGTGTAGGTTTCGTAGTACTTTTGAGCTGGTCCGAGTCTGAGTGATCGGAGTGAAGTAAATTACACAATCAAAATTAACTTTGCTTTGCTGTTCTACTACTACTACTACTTTGCTGTTACTGTTCCTTTAAACATATTGCCCAAAATGCTTTGGAACATGGATTCTTTTTTTTTTGGAATTTTTTTCTTTTCTTATTAAGTATATACAAAATTTTTTTTATAGTTTTCTTTCTCAGAACAAATATGACCTGTAACTTGTCTGGTGGCACTACTTAATTTTCTCAGTGTGACATGAAACAACTCTACCATACATTTATTCAACTAGAGGTGGTTTTATAGCTCAAAAAAACCTAGAAAAACGACATTCTGACTGTGAGCGGGGTCGCCTCTCCACAGATCTGACTTGTAGCTTGGTCTGGTTTGGCCTCCACGAAAATAGAAAGGTTTAATACCATACTGTGAAACTTTCCAGACGAATCAATAACATCTCCATGCAGAAAAACATTTGATGGAGCCTCCAACAGAAAAGTTACACAATGCAGCTTTAAAAATGTATTAAACATCAAAAGTAAATGTGACTCGCGGTGCTGTTCTGGTCTCGGTCATGGTTTGATTTTGATAATTGCGTCTGAATTTCAGCCCCGTGAGCCTTTTTCCTCTCTCCTCTTTCATTGTCTCTCTACACTGGAGCTGTCTGATCCTTCGCTCCGACATGTCCAATCTTATTTGTCGATATCTGCGGAGAGCTTGTTTTGTGAAGTGGAGTTTGCACACAAAAAAAACTCATCAAGACTTTTCATCTCTGGAGTGATCTTTCTGTGTTAGCCCATGCCAGGTTTGGAGCTTCAAGTTTGGTTGTAAGATTCTAATTTAAGCAAGAAAAAGTGGGTGAACGGACTGACATATAATGAAATAATTGCTTTTCTCTGCATTTGCAATGTTTCACAGTATGGCATTAAACCTTTCTATCTTCATGGAGACCAAAACAGATCAAACTATGGGTCAGATCTGTGGAGAGGCGATCCAGCTCACAGTCAGAATCTGTTTTTATAGATATTTTTGAGCTATAAAACAACCTGTAATTGAATAAATGTAAGGTAGAGCTGTGTAATGTCACACTGTGGCATTTCAGGCAGAGCAATGACATTCATAGACGCAAGCAGATAAAGGACCTTCAACCCGAAAAGTTACACAGTGCACCTTTAAGGCCACAATAAATGTTAAATGTGCCACAAAAAGTGTTAAAAGTATCGATTATTATCCGATTTGTAATACTTTTGACAACTCTGAATGGCATTAAACTTATCTGTCTTGCATTTGTTTGTTTACAGGTGTTTTAGGCTCCATCCACACTAGTACATATTCGAGTCGTTTTCATTCCAGATGCAGTGTTCGTCCACAATAATCTGATTGAAAATGGCTCCAGAGATGGAACGATCTGTTGCCTCCAGCTCCCATGAATTCATCGGAGTACAGATCTGATCCGGCACTGTGTGGATGCCTGAAAACATTGATACGCTGACGTAGGAGCTCTAGTTGTCGTCCTTATTGGACCACGCCACTGTGAATTGCACCTTCCACATGAGCTGGGTTCATTACATCGGTCATGTGACGCTATTGCGGAAAACAGTTTAAACAAACCAGAGACAAACAGGAAACAGCGTAGTTAGAATTATTTGCTAGTACACAGTCCACGAAAAGTTGTTTTCACGCTTGTCATCTTCCTCGGCTCGAAATTGGCTGCTGCAGCTTACTGGCGTTTCAGGCGGTTTCGCGTTAAAGGGCGAAGTATAGTTCTACAGGTCTATGTGTATGACCTGCAGACTTATAATCTCTGAAAAGTTTAACATGAACCATCTCCAACGAGACAGAAGCACAGAACAGACTCACCATCAGCAGAACACCCCTCTGTCACAGAAAGAACACTCATATTCCACTGAGACTACGTTTACACTGAAATTAATCATCGTATCACCGTATTGGAAACGATTTGTGTCCAGACACATCATTTCTGGGTCCACAAGCCATAATACACACAGCTTTGAGCATATTTGTTTACATTTTACAGAAACAAAACTTAAAACCACATGACTAACTCAAAAAAACAGCTCGCTCCTTGTGCGCTGATGCGGTTCAGCTTCTGTTGAACTAAAGGACACGACTCAGTGGATTATGTGTGTTCTTTCTGTGACAGAGGGGTGTTCTGCTGATGGTGAGTCTGTTCTGTGCTTCTATCGCGTTGGAGATGGTTCATGTTAAACTTTTCAGAAATTATATGTCAGGTCGTACACACAGACCGTATATATGAATGGACATACATTCTAGCCTCTTAGTGTTTTGGCGGTGAATTACTTTGCAGCGCACAGACCTACATCAGCATTTTCACTGTGCCGGATCACATCCATACTCAGATGAATTCGTGGGAGCTGGCGGCACCAGATCTCTGGAGCCATTTTCAATCGGATTAGTGTGGACGAACACTGCATCCACAACGAAAATGACTCAAATACATACTTGTGTGGATGTTGCCTGAGTCATGTCCTTTAGTCCAACAGAAGCTGAACTGCTGCGCTCAATCTATGCCAAACAGTCATGTGGTTTTAAGTTTTGTTTCTGTAAAATGTTAACAAATATGCTCAAAACTGTGTGGATAGGGAAGGCTTGCGGACACAGAAACGATGTGTCTTGACACAAATTGTTTCCAGTGCAGTGATACGGTGATTTGTTTCAGTGTAAATGTAACCTTAGAGTGGGGTCACATCTCCACAGATCTGACCTGTAACTTATCTGGTGATGCCATCTGCTTGTCTCAGTGTAGATATGGTTTAGTTTGAAGCAATACTGTTCTCGTCATCAGTGCTGTTTCATGCATTTGCGAGTAACTCCGAGTATATTTACCACCTAAAACAAAAAAGTTATGAAGTCCTTTATTGAATTTGAAAGAAGCGTCAAATCCTGTTCTCTATAACTGCACGACTCTCTCAAGAGGATCCAATGCACCAGAGAGCGAGGGCACATCTGCTGTGAGTACTGCTCCTCCATATTTACTTCAGAGACCATATGTTGAATGTTTATTTCCTGTTCCTCCGGGGCGCAGTTATCAAGAGAAGTACCATATGTGTTTTGACATTTTATGATTTTAAAGAAAGGGGCCATATTGCGCGATTTTCTGATGTATGTTATAAGGTGTCCGGAGTTTTGTTTTTGGTTTCATTCATGTTTAACACACAAACCCCGTATGAAACTGAAAATACTCTGTTTGACCTTGTGATGGCATGTGGTAATACAGGAAGTGCTCCATTTTATTGTTAAACTCCATACACCAGGGGTCTCCAACCTTTTTCCTCTGGTGAGCAACTAAAATGCCAGAGATCTACTCATTATCGGTCGCAAGATATTGAGGCTACGTTTACATGATGACGGTCTGAACAGAAGATGCAAAAGTGGCGTCACGTCTTCACTTTTTATTCTGCGTTTATTCTTCACACAACGGTAATTAATCTAATTATTTATTAAGTGTCGCATTTAGATCAGAAGTAGGGCCCAAAATGCAAGACTGCATTCTGAAGTTGCTTAATAAAAACAAAGAATGAGCAAACACAAAAATCCAGTCAGACATGAAACTGAAAATGACAATGAACCAACACAGGGTATATATGCACACAAATGAATGAGACACAGGTGAGAAGCATGAGGGCGCGGCAAACCATCAATACAACAGGAAATAAAACTCAAAACACACATAGAGAAATACTAAATAAAACTAGGTCAAGAATAATAAAATATTCAATGAAAATGAACACCGTGACATTCAGTTCAAAACATAATTCAGAAATTCCTTGGCGATCTACTTCACTTTATAATTTGAGCTGTGGAGTTGCCAATTTCTACTGAACTAAAGGTAAAAGGAGCTGTTCACTTGAAAACTACCACTTCATGACATCACAATGTGGAAAAGAGCATTCTGAGCTATGAAGATGTAGACAGACTAATAACAGAAGGTTACTGAAGCATGTGTGAATGAAACAAAATACAACTCCAGGTTAAAACATTTTAAGAAAACAACATTCCAACATGGCTTCAAGCTCAAAAGAGTTAATTTTGCTCAACACAGGACTTATAATATTATTGTAAAGGCTATAAGTTTGAGAGAATTGCTAAACTGTGAGTAAAATGTGAGAACAAATGTGTAATGAGGTTGTTCAAATGGCTTATTATAAAGACTGTGTGTACTTATTGAGTGTCCAGAGTTTGCCAGAAGTCTGTGGCTGAGCAGGCAAAGATGAAGATGTGTAATTAGCTGTTATCAAAAATCAATCTTTTTTGGAGCTCCTGTGCCAAAATAAGTTCCCTGTTGGATCACAAAGGTCATGAAATGTCAGCAAACATCACCAACGTTCACTATCACAGGTCTACTGTATTAAACACACTGAGTGCAGAAAAGTGCAGATTTAAAAGTCCTTCATGGAGCACTCGACTCCAACACAGATCTCGTCAGGTCAGGCAAAGGTTCTTTTATACATATAATACATAAGAATTACACTCTGTAATAGGGGTGTAATAATAACGATATCCAAGTCTCACGATACAATACTGTCACAGTATGAACCTCACTTTATGATATTTATTGCGATATCCGTGGGAAAGTTCACAATATGATGGAGAGGCTCATGATATTTCCATATTCTACATAATAACAGAGTGACATTATAAAATGCTTTGAGCATCATTTGGTAAAACATTTATTGTCATTTTTATATCAGTGACATTTTGAACAGTTTGAAAAGTCTTTTGAAGTTCAAGTAACAAATAAACAATTATAATAAAACTCTGGGTCACTCTTCAGTGGTGAGTGAGATGTTCTCTGACTGTTGAAGACTCTGTTGTACATCAGTCTTTGTCTGGCTGTAGACAGCAGGGAACACTGTTTGACTGATCTTATTTTTCAGACTACACTTAAAGTCCTTTAATTTTCTCAAAAATCGACAGTGCGCCTTATCATCCGGTGCGTCTTATGTATTAATTCTGGTTGTGCTTTCTGACCTCAAACCGATGTGGTACACGGTGCTCAAAAATCTGCCAAAATGTTTTAGTACGACTTTGGTAAACTACGAGGCCACACCGCTTAAGGGATTGTCAGAGCATTACAGCTACCAGAGTCAGAAGCCTCGAGGAGTAAGTCTGACAGAAGCTGAACAGCATCAGTGCACATGGAGCGAGCAGTTTTTTTCAACACTTATGCAAATTAGCCATATGGCTTTAAGTTCTGTTTCTGTAAAAAATAAACAAATATGTCATCTTATCAAGTGACTTGTCATGTTGTAGTATTTCCTGAGGTGAACCGGTGCATTGTGTCACACACTGTCTGTTGTTTGTTCATCACCTTTTCTGCTTTCTTGTTTCGTGTTCTGTGCTTCTAGACCACAGACTTAAAAGCCACTGGTGCGTCCACAACATATGTTGTGTGAATGAAACAAAACAACTCTGGAACTGTTCTTGATACACCAATGAGTCAGTTTTGTGTAATATAAGACCTTTAACCTATTTTAGCCCACATCTGACAGAAACATTACATAATTTTCTGGAGGTGGCACAAGTATAGGTAAAACTATACTTGAGAACATTCTCCATGGAGACCGATATGCTTAATGCCATACTGTGGAAGTTTATAACCAAATGAAAAACAGGGACAAGCAGGAACCCCCTCCACCAAACCAAGTAAGAGTCAGGTTTGTGGATATGCAAGCCACTCCCAGAATATATGCACGTTTTTCAATGCAATAATAATGACAAAAGTGAAAAAAAAAAGATTGTATTTTAGTCTTACTTTTTGATTAAAGGCTTTGTTCTTATATTTACAACATAACTTTTATTTCTCTAAACTGTACAAACTATTGCTCTAGACCCAACAGTCGAGTATATTTTCAGTGGCTAAAAAAGTTAATTGGATTTCAGGTTTAAGGCAAAATAAAACAGGAATTGTGTGTGTGTGTTTGAAGGCCACATTTTATTGTCTAAATAAATAGTTTTTTTTCTTTTCATCGTGGTATAGGAACCAGTATTGAGGATTGACGTTTAAGGCAAAATAAAACAGGAATTGTGTGTGTGCGTGTGCTTTTTTTAAAAAAAAAATTTTTTTTTACTTCCATTGACGGCCTATTTTTCCTAAAACGTGACTAAAATGACTCATTCAAACTGAATCTGTCAGAACCCTTTGGAGCACAGACTCTTTGTGAACTTTTGCCCCTGTTGTCTGAGTTAGTCTCATTGTAAGTGGTAAGAAGCTCTGTACAAAACCAAAATCACGTTTCAAATCAATCTATTTTTATCTGATAGTTTACAAACGAATCGAGGTCGACCAATTACGCTTTAGAAATTACACTTTTGGACACCTGAGAAGATTGTCCTTTCAGTTGGGAGTATTTATTGAAGTACTGTGTGTTTTGTTTTGTTGCGTAGTGGATGCCAGGGAGATAAATTGTCTTCCACAGTCGCAGTAAATGAGGATCTATTGTAAATAAATCATCCTTTCAGAATATATGAATGTGTTTGTATTTGGAAATGAGCCGTCAGCAGAGTGGTCACTGTCAGCATCATACTCAAGGACATTTAAGATGCACAGCGTAACTTTTCTACTGGGTTCTAATCGCTTGTCTCCACGGAAATATCACTGCAGAATGTTCCAGTCTGGCATTAATCACTGTCAGTGTTGGGAAGGTTACTTTTAAAATGTATTCCCCAACAGATTACAGATGACATACACCAAAATGTAGTTTGTAACGGAAGCCATTAAATTACTTAAAGTGAGTGATGTAATCTGAATACTTTGGATTACTTGATATTGTCTTGCTTTTTAAAACTACATGAATGTAGCAACCACATCCTGCAAATTCTTGTTTGTCCTCTTCAAATTGTCTGTTGAGTCCAAGTCTCCATGAAGAAGCAATTGTTCGCTGTAAAGTAACAAAGACCAGGAAATCTTAACATCAGATGTTTTGTCTGCTAAAAGAAAATAAAAAGCCCAGTCTGTCCTTAACCATATTAAAAATATTATTGATAGAGAAATGCTTTATATATGAGATCACTGGTTTTAGTCCTGGTTTAGACCTGGTTTTGTCCTGGTCTGGGTTAGTCCCGGTTTTAGTCTTGGTGTTAGTTCTGGTTTAGAGGCTCACAGGAGGAAGTGCGGTTTACGCACTGTACGCGAGAAAACACGATCCACACGCGGCGCACGTGAGGACAGCGGTGTCCACGCAGTAACTACAGAAGGAGACGTGGTCTGCGCGTTCTCAGGTCGATGACGATGACGACGTGTGTTTTTGTGTATTTGTGTGTGTTTGTGTGTGTGTGTGTTTGTGTGCCCTCATGTAGCAGGTCACTATAGGACAGTAGTGCAGATTTCATGAGCCTATGCAGGTTTGTTTTCACCAAGTTGTAGGCGTTTTTATATTTGTTATATTCTTTTATATTTCATGTCGGGAGAAGATTTTCCAAGACACGAATGTGTTTTTCCCTGTGCACTGCTGACTCTGTTCTACTGGCTCTTCGACCTCGTCCATTGTGTGACTGACGCTGCCAACGTTAACATGACGTTTACATCGCTCTTATTGCGCGCGTTCTGTTTGAGTTTCAAACAAATAAATGAGATGTAGCACAAAATGTGAAAACAGGATAATATCACCATGTAATCCACTTATTTTAGCAAAATAACTGTAATCTAATTGCCTCTCACTGAAACAGTAACTGTAACTGAATACACAGTTACTCATAATTTGTACTCTGATTGCGTAACGCCGGTACATGTAATCTGTTACTCCCCAACACTGATCATTGTCAGTCTCCATGGAGATAAGCAGATAAGGTCAGTGGAGAAGCAAGGCCATAATAGGACATATTTTTAAGGTATTTTTCGAACCAAAAAACATCACCAGTAATTGGATAAATGCAATCCTGTTCAGCTGTCCAGGCAAAGCAACACCTTTTAATTAGATTTTTATTCAGTCTTAGTCTTTTGAAGAAAATTTATTTTAGTTTTAGGCGAGATTTAGTCAAATTTCTTTTTAATTTTGATCAACCATTACTTTTTGGTCTGTCTGTTTGGCTGGTGTGTGTTTCCCTGTTTGATTTACTCATTTCTCGACACCTAGTGCCTCTGCTCAATTTCGTTTCTCTCTAGCGACTAGATCAGGAATCAGAATACACCTGACAGTTTGCAAGAATCCTGGAGGTGTGAGTCTGGGCACCAAGCAATCGGTGAAGAGCCAGACATTCTGTGTTGGCAACAATTCCCAAGATCGAGGATTTAAAGCCGGAAAAAAGAGAATGTTTGGTGAATTTTATCAAGGGGAAAAACATTATTGTCCTTCTTCCTACAGGATTTGGGAAAAGCTTAATATACCAGTTAGCCCCGTTAGAGCTGGATTACAAACGTCACGACCAAACAGCAGTGATTGGTTAAATTTGAAAAAAGTACCCGCCTACCATCGAGCAAACAACTTCTAATGCTGCGAGGTCAGACGGTTTCCACAAAGTGAAATTGGCTGATGAATCCTGCTAGGTTTAAGGTGTATTGTGTGACTTTTCTGGTGGAGGGTTTGTCAACCAGTGTTGGGAAGGTTACTTTTAAAATGTATCCCCCTACAGATTACAGATTACATACTCCAAAATGTAGTTTGTAACGGAATCCATTAAATTACTTAAGGTGAGTAACGTAATCTGAATACTTTGGATTACTTGATTTTCTGTAGAGAAGCAAAGACGAGGATATTGTAATATAAGATGTTTTGTCTGTTAAAAGAAAATAAAAAGGCCAGATTTTCCTTAACCAAATTAAAAAATATTATTGATCGAAGAGGAGGAGACACGGTTTGCGCACAGCATGATTTAGTCCATTTAAATCCTGTTTTAGTTCTGGTTTTAGACCTGGTTTAGACCTAGTTTAGTCCTGGTTTAGATCTATCTTAGATCCAGTTTAGACCTGGGTTCAGTCCTGATTTAGACCTGGTTTAGATCCAGTTTAGACCTGGTTTTAGTCCTGGTTTAGACCTGGTTTAGATCTAGTTTAAATCTAGTTTAGACCTGGTTTTAGTCCTGGTTTAGATCTCGTTTAGACCTGGTTTCAGTCCTGATTTGGTCCTCTTTTAGATCCAGTTTATACCTGGTTTTAGTCCTGGTTTAGGCCTGGTTTAGACCTGGTTTAGATCTAGTTTGGACCTGGTTTTAGTCCTGGTTTAGACCTGGTTTAGACCTGGTTTAGATCTAGTTTGGACCTGGTTTTAGTCCTGGTTTAGACCTGGTTTAGACCTGGTTTTAGTCCTGGTTTAGACCTGGTTAAGGTCTGGTTTAGACCTGGTTTAGTTTCCAGCAATGAGTGGAATTACCAAAAAAAAAAGAAAAGAAAAAGATATAGCGCAAAATGTGAAAACAGGAAAATACCGCCATGTAATCCATTTATTTCAACAAAGTAACTGTAATCCAATTACCACTCATTGAAACAGTAACTGTAACCGAATACAGTTATTCATAATTTGTACTCTGATTACGTAACTCCGGTACATGTAATCTGTTACTCCCCAACACTTTTCGTCAAATGCTTGTGGAACATTCCGGGCAGAGAAATGACATAAATATAGACACAAGCAGGTTCGTATCTGTGGATCAGAGTCAGTTCAAAATCATCTTATGCAAAACAGAGATAAAAATGTAATTGTCACACCACATTCGTCTCCTCATCGCCTCAAATTAGTTTTTTTTTCGTTGCTGATTTTTTCCCGTTGGTTAATTTTCCACTTAGAGAAGCACGAACCCTCCGCCTGACTCCAAATGATCAGATTCAGTTCAATTATGTATGCAGAGTCAGGAAACAGTTAAATCCTTCATCAATTATTCAGGCTCAGTCCATCAGAAAGTTTTGAAGCAGTTACGCAGATGCTGAGGTAGAAAAAGAAAAGTAAGGACACGGGGAGAACATGCAAACTCAGTAAATGCCCGACGAGACCGTATCACTGTCAGGAAACATTTGCACTTCACGAAACAAAAAGTTCAATTGTGTTTCATCATCATGGAGGCAGTTCAGTGGTTAGAGCTTTCACCCACCAGCCCAATGATTAGAAGTTAGATCACAGTTTTGACCTGTGTATCATGTCCTTGGGCAAGACACTTCACACCCCATGTATGAATCTGGTGTCCACAAACTACAATATAAATACAAGTACATTTTTAACCAGTGCGTGCCTTGGGTTTTTTGCATCTTTTGACTGACTTGCCTTCCCAAAGAACACCACTGAGTTTGATCTACTGTGTATTATCCTCTGGAGGTCCAGGAAGTGCTTCTATTGAAACCTTTTTTATATAAGTACATTTTTGTTTTGTTCTTGATTTTGACTAGTCTGATTCATCGGAATTCATCAAAATTAAAATTAAAATAAATAAAATAATTTTTTTATTTAACCAATCGCTGCTATTTGGTCATGATGTATGTAATGTACCACTAAATGGTAGATTAAGCTTTTCCCAAATCCCGTAGGAAGAAGGACAATAACGTCTTTCCCCTTGATAAAATTCACCAAACATTCTCTTTGTTTCAGCTTTAAATCCTCGAACTCAGGAATCGTTGCCAACACAGAATGTATGACCCTTCGCTGATTGGCTGGAACCTGAACTCGCACTTCCAGGGTTTTTCAAACCGTCTAGTGCAGGGACGGGTCTCCAACCATTTTCCTCTGGTGAGCTACCCTTAGAAAAGGAAACTGCTGGAGAGCTACTCATTTAGAAAAATGTAAAGACATTTAGAGAACTTGAGTAAACATAAGATGGGGTACAGTTGCCTATAACACATTTACACAGTTATTATTTTTATTAGTGTACAAAGATAGGTATAAGAGTGATACATTTAACAGACATTTAATCAAATAAAATTATATACATATGATTCAGAAATCCCTTGGCGAGCTACTTGGAAGGGGACAGAGAGCTATTGGTAGCTCCTGAGCTACAGGTTGTGATTCCTGACCTAGCCGCTGGAGAGAAATGAAATTGAGCAAAGGCACTAGGTGGCACCACAAGACCTTAAAATATATTCAAAATGTGTTTCTGAAACTTCTGGCTAAGTTGTTAAAACATTATGCCACACTTGAAGATTGAAATCTGTTTTTAACCTAAGTTAGCACATAGCAGGTGTAACTTATCAACTACAAGGATCTGTCTTGTCAGGGAGAAACATGCAAACTCCGGGCCTTTCTGTGTGGAGTTTGCATGTTTCTCCCGTGTCTGGATGGGTTTCCTCCGGGTGCTCCGGTTTCCCCCATCAACCCAAAACATGCCCCAGGTCTCCAGAACAGTTGATAGTCAAGGTCAGTTAAATACAATCAATTCAATCATTGTGTGTCCTTAGGCAAGACACTTCACCCACATTACCTAGTATGAAAGTGGTGTGTGTGTGTGTGTGAGTGATGGTGGTGGTCGGAGGGACCGATGGCATGGCAGCCACGCTTCTGTCAGTGTGCCCCAGGGCAGCTGTGGCTACAATAGTAGTTTACCATCACCAGGTATAGAGTGAATGAATAATGCTGAATACTGCTCTGTAAAGCGTCTTTGGGGACAGAAAATGTCTGTGAAAAGTGCTATATAAATAAAGACTTACTTACTTGTTAAATTAAAAAATACACTAAAAAAAAAAAAGCATATATTTTCCTTAGTGAGATCTTGACTCACCGTTCTACTTAACACCACAGTACAACAAAGTAACTCAAATGTCCAAAACTCAAAACCAACTTAACTCATCAACCTCAAGCACTTTTTCAAGTAATCAAGTTCATATTTCGACCTGCAGATCTGTGTATTACCAATTTTCTTCTAACTTTCTGGAATGGTGTCTGTTGACTGGCGATTTGGACCGTGGTAACTGAACACCCACAATCTTAGCCTGGGAGCTCACAAGTGCTTTCAAGGGCCAGATTCACCGCGGGAGGCCTACTTACATCGGCCTGCTCTGCAATCATTGGATTCAAAAAGAAATAAATAAATAACTGGCCCAGACTGCTGCAAGTATGTCATTTTCTACTGAAAGAGCACATGAAGAAGAGCAGAGGATAAGCTGCCAATTGTAGAGCATGTTTGTGTGAGTCTCATTCTGAGAGGATGAAGTCTACAGCTCCATAACCATCATAAAGGCATCATCAGAACACACGGGCTAAAAATGGACCGGGAGACTGAGATAGCTGCATTCACGTCTGGTTTAAATCCTGATCAAACAGTAGATCTGATGTGGTATTTATGCTGTTTTGGACAATGGTGGAATAAAACGAGTGACCAGACTTGTGTGGTTTATTAAAGTGCACATACGACTCGATTTTCTGTTCTAACGTCGTTTCCTCATCACAAAAAGACCTGGAGTTCTTCTCTCAAACTTGTGATGTCATGTGGTAATACATTCTAACATGGCTTAAAGCTCAAGAGAGTCAATTTTGTGTATTATATAACCTTTCACGTGCAGGTTTCTATATTTGCCGTGATTACTGAATGAAATATCGAATTAGCTTGTCAAAAGTATTAAAAAAAATCAGATGCTATCCATACTGAAAAGGCACAAAAAAAAAAAGAAGAGAACCTTTCCTGAATGATCTGGAGCTGTATCAGAACAAGTAGAAGAGCACATAGACTAGTATACACCCATGGACCACTATGAACCTACTGGACCACTGAGGGATTACACACATTTAAGACCACATTAATGTTGAAAATCACATTCTATTTTAAATAAAGAGAGTTTTTTTCTTTTCATCTTAATATAGGAATCTGTACTGTGTATTGAGTCTAAGGTTAGATGGTATCCAAATTTTGATACCGTTAAACCTTCTCAGGATTTTACCAGGATATACGGTATTACTGTATCACCAAAATGTTTTAGTACAACTTTGGTAAGGTATGAAGCCACAACGCTATATGGTCTATGCGTATGACCTGCAGACTTATAATCTCAAAAAAAAAAAAAAAGTTTCACATGAACCATCTCCAACGTGACACATGCACAGAACAGACTCACATGCACAGCTGCACATCCTCTGTCACAGAAAGAACACATATATTCCATTGAGTTGTGTCCCTTAGTCTGACAGAAGAAGAAATGAGCTGTTTTTATCAGCGCTTTATAGTTTATGCAAATGAGCCATGTGGTTTTAAGTTTCATTTCATTTCAAATGTGGCCTGAAGCCAAAATGCTGCCAAACTGCAAAAGTACGAGTTTTTGTTTTTTTTTTGGGACCAACTCATTTGTGGCCTAACTTGTCTTGGTCTTCCTTATAAGCGTCACGTGACAACGGAACAGAACTAATCGAACGTCATCTCCCCCACGCAGTTAAAAGAAACATTATAGACACTATTAGTTTTAAATGGTGATAGCATTAAACTGAAAATACAACCACACTTTTATTTGAGCGGAGCAAACACATTTAGATATCGATAAATTATAATATTATATTAGGTCCTTATGCACTGCAGATTTTTTTAGTGATGAAACTGAATACCGCTGCTACTTTTTGATACCATGGGATACTGTAATACCGTATTACCACCCAACCATAATCAAGTCTATTCCTCAGTATCAAAATCATGTTTGTAATTTTAGAATCATGACAACACTTCACAGCTTAGTGTAAATGGTTATAAACATTGAAAAGTTTTACAGATTCTGGACTGATAAAAACTGATTTTGTTGTGAAATTCTTATTTACTATTCTCAATTCTATGCCACCATATTAATAATGTATAAAGGCAGGTGTTCACTGTGTGATATAGGGCATCTGCGAATGGAAGATTACACAGATTTTACACAGAGATGGAGAAAAAGATTTAAATTAAAGGTCCACTATGTAACTTTTCGGGTGAAGGGTTCTACACATGCCTGACTACATGGAAATACAAGTGCTTTGCCTGGAATGTTCTACAATTTGCCATTAAACAGCTATTTACATGGAGACAAGCAGCTGACATCATGAGGCCAAGTTACAAGTCAGATCTATGAAGAGGCAAGTCTGTTTACAGTCAGAATCCAGAGTTTTCTGGGTATTTTTAAGCAATGAAATAGAATAAATGCTAGATAAGATGAGTTTCATGCCATAGCCTAGTGTATGGAAGATAATTTGTTTCATCCGATTTTGAATTTTAAATGCTGTTGAATTTCTCACTTTGAATTTTTAAACTCTGAAAAAAAAAAGTTTGAATTATTTATATTATGAATTTTAGTGACTGAAATTTTAAGTGTACATTAAAAAAAAAAAAAAAATCACCTTTTAAATATTCAGCACAAATATTTTCAAATCCTAAAATTCAACAGTCAAAATTCAGAGTGTAAAATTTGCAGTGAAAAAAAAAATTCACAGTAAAGATCCAAGATGCCAAGGCAGAAGCAATCGAACCCAAGTGATCCGATCTAACTGAGTAACCAACAGGAAACAAACAGGAAATGGTGCAGTGAAGCGATCTGATTGGTCAGAATTAGCCTCATCGTAACCTCATCTCATTGATTTGTTAAGTGTAAACCCCGCCCACGGATGAGAACAGCCAATAGGAAGCAGCCTCTGTCCTCCTCGCTCACATGATCGATCGCTTCTCCCTTGGCATCTTGGATTTTTGCTGTGTAATTTTTCACTGCGAATTTTACATTTTGAATTTCGACTGTTGAATTTGAGAGTTTGAAAATATCTGTGGAGAATTTTTTTATTTTTAATTTAAAACATAGTACACGCAAGTAAATTTCAAATTTCAGCAACTAAAATTCAGAATAAAAATAACTCAAACATCTTTTTTCAGAGTTAAAAATTCGGTGGTATTTAAAATTCTAAATCTGATGGAATAAATTATCTTCCATGTTAGTGTGGAATATTCTAAGCAAGCAATAACATCTCCATGGTGCACCTTTAAAACCCTCTCATAAACCAAACCTGAGTTGTAATTGGTAGTCTGAGCCCAAAGTGTGTCAACAATCAATCTCTGCAAACAGTGAACACACACAAAGACATATTCCCACTTCTGTTTAGTTCCAATTCTAGTTATTTTTCTCTTTTTTTTTTTAATGTTATTTTCCAGTCTACTTATTTTTTGGTACCTTTAGTGGAACATTGGTACATTTGCAGCTTTCTGAGTAAAAACGCATCAATCCAAGTGTGTGGTGCCTAGAGCAGAATCTGCAACTCCCAGTAGAATCACCATTGTAAAGCTCCTTTATTACGCAAAACTGACACTTCTGAGTTTGAAGCCGTGTTAAAAAGCTGTTTCCTCATCAAAAACACACCTGGAGTTTTGTCTTGTTCACACATGTTTGAGTAACAGTTTATTATTAGTCTGTCTGCATCTCTTTAAAGTTCAAAATGCTCTGTTCCACTTTGTGATCTCATGTAGCGGTAGTTTTTAAGGGCCCGTCCACACTAGTCCAGAGACGGAACGATCTGGTGCTGCCAACTCCCACGAATTCTGATGGACTGTGTGGACACCTGAAAACGCTGATACACTGATGTAGGTCTATGCGCCGCAAAGCAATTCACCGCCAAAACGCTAAGAGGCTAGAATATATGTCCATTCATATATACGGTCTGTGTGTATGACCTGCAGACGTATAATCTCTGAAAAGTTTAACATGAACCACCTCCAACGCGATAGAAGCACAGAACAGACTCACCATCAGCAGAACACCCCTCTGTCACAGAAAGAACACTCATATTCCACTGAGTCGTGTCCTTTAGTCTGACAAAAGCTGAACTGCTTCAGCGCACAAGGAGTGATCTGTTTTTTGAGCTCTCAGTTTAGGCAAATGTCTGGACGCAAATCGTTTACGATACGGTGATGCAGTGAAGCACTTCCTGTATTACCACATGACATCACAAAGTGGAACAGTGTTTTCAGTTCAAGAGAAGAACTTCGCCTAAATTTGCAGGATCTGTGTGTTAAACATGTGAATGAAACAAAACACAACTCCAGGTCTGTTTGTGTCGAGGAAACAACATTAGAACATAGATCAGAAAACAGTGATATTGGCCCTTTAAGGAATCTTCTTGGAGGGACTTGACTGTAGAAATGTGAACTTCTCCATTGACTTACATGGCTACTGTTTGAAAAGCCTCTTCACAGAATCAATGTTGTGATCCACTTTCACATAAACAATGTGTGTACAAGTGAGTGCATATATCCATTCATCAAATGCATATTAATTACCACATCTGTGCAAATATTGTTGTTTATGCGTATTAACCGTCTATCTAAATGAATTACGGTTGCACACATTAATGACTAATGCTAATTGCCCATCCACCATTTTAGACATAGTTTCCTGATCACAAACAGACCTGGAGTTGTGTTTTGTTTCATTCACACATTTTACACACAAATGCACCATATTTAGGCTGAGTTCTTCTCCTAAACAGAAAACACTCATTTATGTCATTTCAGACCTGGAATTACCCATCTGTGCTGAACTAAAGGTAAATTGTACTCTACTACTTCATGACATCACAAGGTGGAACAGAGCATTTTTAGCTTTGGAGATGTAGACAGACTCATAATAAAGGGTTACTCAAACATGTGAATGAAACAAAACACAACTCCAGGTGTCGAAAAAAGGATGGCACATGCACTCTGATTTGCGGTGTATTTATTGATGGTCACAGCTTCAGCTCTGTTTTGGGCCCCGTCCACACTAGTGCCTATCTGAGTCCTTTTCATTGAGGATGCAGTGTTCGTTCACACTAATCTGATGGAAAACGACTCCAGAGACGGAACGATCTGGTGCTGCCAGCTCCCTTGAATTGAGTACAGATCTGATCTGGCACCGTGTGGATATATATATATATATATATATATATATATATATATATACATATATATATACACACACATATGGTATTAATAAATCTAAATAAGTAGTAGTAAATAAGTAGCACAAATAGTAAGAGATACCTGACACCTTTAAAAAGAAGCCAGGATATGTGCACATAGTTCTATACAGAGGAGAGATAGAGGAGAGCGAGGGATCCTTAAGGACAGAGGCTCACTGAGGCCTGGGAAGACGACGAACACTCCACAGGTTCCAGATCCTTGTCTGTGAGAGGATGTTCATTAAAAATGCCCCCTGCTCTGGCACTTGTGATCAAAGAAGAACAGTCTAAGTGGTCTCCAAGTATTTACAAAATTATATTTGATTAGTAAAGACCCTCAGAATCCCCCCAGGTGAATTCAGCTGAAAGTATCCTTAGGCAAGACACTTCACACACATGGCCAGTGTCAAAGTGCTTTTTTTCCCCTTTTTTTTTTTTTTTTCCCCATGGAGATGTTATTGCTTTGCCTGGAATGTTTCACAGTATGGCATTAAACCTTTCCATCTTCATGGAGACCAAACCAGACCAAGTTACAGGTCAGATCTATGAAGAGGTGACCCCACTCACCTTCAGAATATCTGTTTTTCTAGGTATTTTTGAGCTGTAAAATCACCTGTAATTGAATAAATGTAAAGTATAGCTGTTTAATGTTATACTGTGCTGTGGAACATTCTAGGTAGAGGAAAGTCACACTATGAACCTTTAAAGGGCTCTATAAATAAAGTTTGATTGATTGATTGATGGCGCAGATTGGCAGCCACACTCTCCTCGCAGTTGTAGCTACATGGGAGTTTACTGCTCCCCACAGCGCAGTATGAATGAATCATGAGTAGAGTGTTGCACTTTGAAAAGCTTCGATAAACCTGTAAAGCACATGACAAGCTCAAGGCATTATTATTATTATTCATTTTGTGGACACTGTCAGCTTCACCAAGACCCTCTGGATTATCTCACATCCAACTCTTCAAATAAAACTGTACATGCAATGGACCAGTTCAGACTAAAAAATAGAGGTGTATTGCTTCTCAAGAATAATGGGGAAAAAAAACAAAACAAAAAAACACCAGACAAATAGCCTATTGATATTGATATGCAACTGATGTTGTCAACATTCTCTGGGGGTGTGATGCTATCTGGTCCGTCTGAAGTTTTGTTACTCAAGTTAGACTTTAATCCAAGTAAAAAAAAAAAAAAATTGAATTGAAAAATGAATTCAGCTTTAAAAAGACCATGCTAACACTTAATTCCTAATGAAAATGATTATTCAGAATTAAACTTAATTCCGAAATAAGTGGGTGGTTTATTCCGATTTTAAGCCAAATGAATTTATTCCTGGATCACCTAAACATTTATTCTTCTTAAAAATAATTCTGGTCGTTCAACGAATGCTCGTTGCGTCGCCCTTCTAACACAATCTGGACGATCCGGCTCCACCAGTCCTGGCTTTGGACTTTCATCCACGTCTCTTTGGATTTGTGAGCGGGATGTGGGAGTGGGCTGAGGTGGAGCAGCCTCACACTCAGTTTGTCTTCTTCCTCCTTCTCCGACACTCTTCCCTTCTCCTCCTCAGCTGACAGACGTAAAGCGTGATGACAGAATTCTCCAGCTGCTGCACAGTTATCATCGGAACCACTGTTTGTGTCCGTGGCGTAACGACAAACCAAGATGATAAAAAAGCCGGTAGCAGCTGAAGTGTGTGTTTTCTTCCGGTCGACGTAAATATGTAGGTGTCTCTGTCCAATCAGAACCTTTTCGCACTCCCAGACGCTGAGCCCAATTAAATAAAGACGATTTAACGTGTTTTCATTGTAAACTTGCATCTATCCATTTTCTTCCCAGGCCAGCCGAGAGACATAGTTTCAGGCCAGCCGAAAGACATAGTTCCGGATGCCCGAGCCACTTCAGCTGGCTCCGCTCGACGTGGAGGAGCAGCGGCTCTACTCCGAGCTCCTCCCGTGTGACTGAGCTCCTCACCCTATCTCTAAGGGAGTGCCCAGCCACCCTGCGAAGGAAACTCATTTCGGCTGCTTGTATCCGCAATCTCGTCCTTTCGGTCATTACCCAGAGTTCATGACCATAGGTGAGGGGAGGAACGAAGACTGACGGTAAATGGACAGCTTCATCTTTTCGGCTCAGTTCCCTCTTCACCACAACGGTCTGATACAGCGCCCGCATCACTGCAGACGCTGCACCGCTGGGGCGGTTTGCAGCCGAGTGTGAAGCAGCAGGGGTGAGAAGTGGCTGGGATGAGGATCAGCTCTTCCATGTCCGAGGCCATGGTTCTCGACCACAAAAGGGTGGCTTGTCCTCTCCGGGTGGGTGGAGAGTCCCTGCCTCGGGGGAGTATCGCGGGGTCTTGCTCATGAGTGAGGGAATGTAAACCACAATTTAGAATTATTATTTCTTATTATTATGTAAACTCCAAGAATATTTTAATTCAGAACTATTTAATTCAGAACAATTAATTTGGAATTAAAAAAAAAAAACATCATGTAAACGTGGCCAATCTGACCAGAAAGAGCTGGTTCAGTTGGATCTCAACAGGTGAGCTGCTTTGTGCACTGAAACAACTCCTTCCCAAATAACATTATATTCACAAGCAAACATAAAAATGTATACTGAAATGACCACGCAATGCTGCTAAATCTTACACGTGTCACAGATTAAGAAAATTAAAATTGGAGAACAAAGTTAGGAAGAGAGCAGTGGGCGTATGCCAATGGCGGTAAAAACAGCGTCTTGAAAATAAGTGATAAAAGATTAAAAGCTCAAACAGGCACAAATACGTCCAGAGAGTAAATGAGAAGAAACAACTAGAAGAAAAGTCGATTTTGTGTAACAGGCCTGCTTTTAAACCTCCCCCTGGCTGTCTGTTGGTAAAAGTCTAACCTGAACACTTCTCCATCCTCTCCTCTCTTCCACACTATGTCCAATGCATTCACTTTGAGAAATCACGGGAGACTTCAGTTCCACTTTTCCGGAATAACAATGGCCTCCACCAGCCCAATCTCCAGCCGGGGCTCAGGGGGAGGGAGAAGAGAGAAGGTTAGCTTGAGCTTAAAGGCTACCTCAGTAATACAGCGCTTATGAAATGAGATGGGCCCCGAGTGGGTAAATATTTACTCAGAGTGTGTGGGTGACAGACTCTCATATATTAATACCAGTCTGAAACCTACATGACGTCTGGATGGTTTGGACTTCAGGCATCAGTGAGTCACGGGTCTTAGGGAGGGGAGTTTTCCTAGATCAGAGAAATAGATCTTACCTGGCAACCAAATCTCTCTGTGTTTATTGTGGAAATGTGAAGGTGCACTCTGCAGCTTTTCCAGTGGAGGCTCTGTCCAATGTTTTTCTCCATGGTGATGCTGTTGCTTTGTCTGGAATGTTTCACAGTATGGAATTAAAACTTTCTATCTTCATGGAGACCAAACCAGACCAAGTTTCAGGTCAGATCTGTGGTCAGAAGAGAGTCCTGCACCAAGTCCGAGCACGGGTACGGGTAAATAGTCGTTGAAATGGGCGAGTTTTAACGTTCTGGAATTTTACGGGCAGGTATGCGGTAGTGATTACACACGGGCGGGTCAGGACTAAATCAGGACTACACCAGGACTAATCTTGGACTTAAGAGAGAGACCCCAAACCCGTGGAGCAGGGTGTCCGCAAAGTGCGATCAGGCCACGACTGCGCTTAATTCCATGGGGCGAGGAGCTCTGCGTAGGTCCTTTCTCCTGTGGTCACCCGACAGTCTACGCAAGCGCACCTACAAGCCCATCCTGACAGTGAGTCCTGGTTCAGTCCTGGTTCAGTCCTGGTTCAGTCCTGGAATCAGTCCTGGAATCAGTCCTGGTTTAGTCCTAGTTCAGTCCTGGTTTAGTCCTGGTTCAGTCCTGGTTTAGTCCTGGAATCAGTCCTGGTTCAGTCCTGGTTCAGTCCTGGTTCAGTCCTGGAATCAGTCCTGGTTTAGTCCTAGTTCAGTCCTGGTTCAGTCCTGGTTTAGTCCTGGTTCAGTCCTGGAATCAGTCCTGGTTTAGTCCTAGTTCAGTCCTGGTTCAGTCCTGGTTTAGTCCTGGTTTAGTCCTGGTTTAGTCCTAGTTCAGTCCTGGTTTAGTCCTAGTTCAGTCCTGGTTTAGTCCTAGTTCAGTCCTAGTTCAGTCCTGGTTTAGTCCTGGTTTAGTCCTGGTTTAGTCCTAGTTTAGTCCTGGTTTAGTCCTGGTTTAGTCCTGGTTTAGTCCTGGTTTAGTCCTGGTTTAGTCCTGGTTCAGTCCATGGCGTGTGCGGTGCAAAAGTGCAGCATCTCCATTAATGTTCCTTCTCCGTAAATAAAGCCTGTGAAGTGATGACGTATTTTTGACAGTCGCGTTGAGTCTGTGAATTCGTGTTCGTACTGAAGAAAGCGTAACTGTTTCGTTTCATTTCGTGACTGTAATTTTTGAAGTTGTAATTTTTCAATTTGTATTCTGATGGATGCTTCAGTTAGAATGTTTTTAATTTGTGTGTGATTTGTCACGGGCATGTTATGTATGAATGTTAACGGGTCCGGGCGGTGCAGGTTTAACTGTGGTGCTGTACTGCGCAGGTGCAGGCGGGAACGGGTCTTCAAAAATGGACCCGTGCAGGACTCTGGGTTAGTGTTGTGCATCCCAAAGTGATCTCTTTATCACAGAGTCTTTGTAAACTGCACAGCTCTGTTTGGGAAGTGGCGTCAATGAGCGAGCTGTTCAGGTGCAGAGGTAAAACATACTGACGTTTGATATACGAGTGAGTCAGAGGTTTGTAATGGGGGACAAAGAGAGTTTAGATCTGTCTTTGGAGCTTGTGTCTCGTACACACAAGAGTAACAAAGGTTTGAAAAGTCGTCAGCTTGCTGCATTTTATTTTCGCAAGAATCAAGAGTTTAAAATGTTATTTGCTCTGTGTGTATTATGCACTATGACCCCTCCCCATCACTGCAGAGGGAAATGAACTGGCAAACTACAGTCTGGTACAAGCGTCTCTGCTTTTACTCTTAATGGAATTGTACATTGTACTAATAAATAAATAGATATACATACATACATATATATATATTTTTTTTTCATATATTCATCTTCTGCTTTAAGTGTGAATGAAAATGAATATTTTCAGAATCACTCAGGATCATTCCTGTAATCAGCACTTATTCATTATATTCAGTCTTTCAGTTATAGGTCTTGTCATAACAACATTTGAACTGCTTCTTTTTCACCAGAAATAATTGGCTCTTTGGACGCAAAAAGGCTGGAGACATCCATACCATAAACGCAGAGAGGTCTAAGGAAATTTATGGCCAATCCAGCCTCACTTCAATACTGGCAATTTAACACAAAATTACCCATCATGCCACTCTGCAATTTTCACCAATCTCTTTCAAAAGTGTGGACAGGGAGATGAGCAGCACACGGCAGCGTCTGGCACCGGCACCACTTGAGCCTGAGCCCAGACTGTGCTCTCGGTCCAGGCCAGTGGCTCCACCCATATGTCTCCCTCTGACAATTAGCAACCCTCGTCTTCCACGGCTCTGCATTGTTTACTAATGCGCCGTGGGAAAAGCAAAAGCACTCCAAACTAAATCTCTGGATATTATCCAGCGCTATATATGACCCAAAGTGTGATAAACAGGCCAGAAAAGTATGAGCAAACTGTCTTTGTAAAAGTCACATTGTATTTAAAAGGTTCTACAGTATATTACAAAAAAAAAAAAAACTCTTGTGAACTTAAAGTTATGTTAGAATACTGTTACCACGGAGCATTAGACTTTTCCATCTTGCATTTATTCAATACACAGGTATTTTTATTACTCAAAAAGACCTAGTAAAACCCGAACATGCATGTGAGCAAGGTCGCCTCTCCACAGATCTGACATGTACTTTGCCCTGGTAGCATTGCTTACTTGACTTCACAGAGATAAATACCTTTAATGCCCTACTGTGGGACATTCCAGGCAAAGCAATAACAACATGGAGACATGCAGGTAGAGTTGGCCTGATTCATCAGCTGGTTTCACTTTGTAGAAACCGTCTGACCTCACAGTGTGAGAGTTCGTTCACTCAACGGTAGGTGGATACTCTTTTTTATTTAACCAATCACTGCTATTTGGTCGTGACAATCTGTGTATCATTCGTTCATTCTTTTTTTTATAATAAAACCAAAAATAAGAAAACAAAAAACAACTATTTTCTAAATTATGTCCAAAACCAAAATGAAAAAATTATAATGATTAGTTTTTTCAGTTTTCAATTTTGTGTTTAAATGAATAATGGAGAAAAAATGGATAATGGCCGTTTCCCGTTTATGTGACTTAAAGTGTGATGCTAGACTTTTGCTAAACCAGGAGTAAAACAGGTCTAAACCGGTCTCAGTCCTGGTCTGGTCTTTGTCTCAATCCTAAACCAGGACTGAACCAGGACTAAACCAGGACTGAACCTGGAGTAAGCCAATGATGTTCATTTTGTCTTCTTATATACTTTAACTTCTTAGGTTCTTTTTAAAGACAATGCAGTAAAGTGTATTTACCTTGTTGACATGTTTCGGCTGCTGCTGCAAGCATCTTCAGAACTTCCAACATCTTCCAACACTGGTGACATTTCTGAAGATGGCTTGCAGCTAGCAGCCGAAACATGTCAACAAGGTAAATACACTTTACTGCACTGAACCTGGAGTGTTGGGACGGGCCTGAAGGTGTGCCTTCATGGATTGTCGGGTGATCAGGAAATCAGGACCAGACCGGGACTGAGACCAGGACCGAGACCAGTTTAGACCTGGTTTAGTCCTGTTTCAATTTGATTTAGACCTGGTTTAGACCTGGTTTAGTCCTGTTTCAATTCTGTTTGAGTCCTGGTTTAGACCTGGTTTAGTCCTGTTTTAGACCTGATTCAGTCCGGCATTGTTTAAGTCACGGAAAAGGGAAACCGTTGTTATCTGTTTTTTTTGTTTTGTTTTTGTTTTTTCATTATTCACTTGTACGAAAACTGAAAAAAACAAATTATATATATATATATATATATATATATATATATATATATTATATTTTATTATTCCATTTTGGTTTTGGACATAAATAATGAAGGTGATAAATTGTTTTGAAAAACAAATGATACATGGATTCATGACGTATGTAATGCACCGCTAATGGGAATAACTGGTATATTAAACTTTTCCCAAATCCCGTAGGAAGAAGGACAATAACGTCTTTCCCCTTGATAAAATTCATCAAACATTCTCTTTGTTTCGGCTTTAAATCCTCGATCTCGGGAATCATTGCCAACACAGAATGTCTGACTCTTATTGGCTGGTGCCTGGACTCGCACTAAGGTAACATTAGGGTGACCATATTTCCGTTTGTGAAATCCCGGACACCTTGGGGGGGCGTATGAACGTGTATTGTGTATTACAGGCGGGTAGTAATTACACACGGGTGGGTCAGGACTAAACCAGGTCTAAACCAGGACTAATCTTGGACTTAAGAGAGAAAACGCCGAGCAGTTTGTCCGCAAAGCGCAATCGGGCAATTGCCGCGTTTACCTCCGTGAGGTGCGGAGCTGAGCCGGTCCTTTCTCCTGTGGTCACCTCCGAGCCTTTCCTGACGATGAGTCCTGTTTCAGTTCTGGTTTAGTCCTGGTTTAGTCCTGTTTTAGTCCTAGTTCAGTCATGGATTAGTCCTCCACTTCAGTCCTGGAATCAGTCCCGGTTTAGTCTTGGTTCAGTCATGGCGTAGGCAGCGCAAAACTTTGATATAATCTCGGGCAGGTGTGGTCCTGTCCTGCGCAGGTGTGGTCCTGTCCTGCGCGGGTGTGGTGTTGTACTGGGGGTCTCCAAAAATGGATCTGTGCAGGACTCTGCGCTGTTGGACTCCATTATGGAATAAATGAATCTTCAGTTTGTTACATAAAGAAGGAGGAAAATAACAAAAGGACGACAGCAGCAATAAGTTTTAAGAAGGAAGTAAAAAGGGTTGTAACTGTCCTGTGTGAGAAAAGTGTATAAAGTTTGTGCTGAGGGGTTTTCCAGCCTTAAAACAGATAGAATAATTGTAAAATATAAAGTTGACGACTTTGCGGATCGCGGGTTATTTTTAGAACGTAACCCCCGTGATAAACGAGGGACCACTGTACTCTCACCTCCCAACCTGTGCACATGGCCTTTCACTTGTCCCGACCGGGATGGAAGACGGAGAATTTCTTGTACAAGTCATTGTTAAATACACATTTGTGCTTTGGTATGTTGCAGACTGACCGACTGTTTGTGTCTCGCTCCTTCTGAGTCACAGACGCTACGAGAGACGCTCAGTTTAATGCCCCCAATGAACGGTACTGAAAACCTGGACATTTGCATCACTTTATAAAAAAAAAACCCGGACGCCCAGGACATGACGCAAAATACGGACATGTCCGGAGAAAAACAGACGTTTGGTCACCCTAGGTAACATAGCCTCCACCGGAAAAGTTATTGTTTTGTTTTATCCTCTGAAAATCGGGAAGTGTGCGGTTAGCATGCTAGTTGTGGTTAACTCTGGCCTCTGAAAGTTGTGGAAAGTGCTTAGGACGTTCTTCTTTACTAGCACAACATTTAGCAACACAACTGCAAGCGGCGATTAACATTTCCAGGTTATTGCCCAATCTGCCAGAGTCTAAACAAAATCCAATACACGGCCATTAAACCGAGCACAAAGCCGTCTGTAGCTTTCTATTTCCGTCTATCCTGCCTCCAAGCTCGTGTTTTCATTGACCAAAAAAGATGAATGCTACCTGCTGTGCTTGCTTTTCCTTTCCAACAATTTGCAAATCTGAAAGAGTCTATTTAGGCTGCGTCCAGACACTTACACAAGTGTCAGTAAATGCAACTATTTTGTCTGTCACGCCAGCTACTTTTTCGCTTGGTAAATTCTGAAATACTGCAATGTCACTCGGGCAAATACAAAATGTTTTTAGAAAAGATATGAAGAAACCCCCACAGAGACGAGTATTGATTTGCATTCTGATTTGGCATTGTGTGAGGGCTGCTGTTATGACAAGCGTTATTAATCCAGATAAGGAGATCGATAATGCGCCTTTCAAGAAGCACCAGTGGAGAAATAAAAAGTGTTGACAAAAATAAATTGCGTTATTTGCAGCAATGTCACCCGCTTTGCACAAGACAACAGATGAAACGGGGAGCAGAGCTGTTTTTTCTAAGCTGTTTGGATATTTGTGATGTATAGAAGTTGTGTGTGGGATGTTACAGGAGGTGGGCGACGGCTGAGTACAATGAATATAAAGTAGACTCGAAATGAAATGCTGCTTTAAGGTTCTGTACTACGCAAAATTGACTTTTGTAAGATTTAAGGCATGTTAGAACAGGGGTGGGAAACTTTTTGACTGGTGGGCCACAGAGGGTTGTAAAATTAGACGGAAGGGCCAGACCAGGAGCACATGGATGGAGTTTTTTGGTAATCCACCTCAAAAGAGAAAAAAAAAAAAAAGATGGAATTGTAGAAAACATATCCCATGTTATTGAAATATCCAGGCCGTCATTGCAAATGAGAAGGTCTTCTCAATTGCCTTACCTGGTAAAATATTGAATAAAAATATATCTCTATACATATATATCTATTAGGGATGGGCATGATTAATTAATTAATCGATAATTGATCATTAAAAATTTCATCGATTAGGTTAATTTTAATCGAACAAACCGAATGTAGGTTGTTGTGTGTAGTGTGACCAAACAGGTCTGTACATGTGTCTCTGCATCAGAAGGAGCGAGCAAACACAAACAGTAGGTCAGCCTGCAGTGTGCCAAAGCACAAATGTGGATTTAACGATGATTTGTACAAGAAATTCCACGCTTTCCGTTGCGTTCGGGACAAGTGTGAGTCCATGTGCACATGTATAAAGCAGGAACATATGTTTCTGTGTCCAGTGGAAAAAAGTTTTACCAGGTGAGAGTCGCGCAATGTGGATGACGAGTCCCCACCTCCCTCCCCCCGTACGCTGTCCTGGTTTTGACAAACGCAAATCTGGTCACACTAACCTGTATTCCACTGAATCATCTCTTTTAATCCGACAGAAGTTGACCGCATCAGCGACACAAGAGCTGTAGTTTTATCTTCGGTTAGTTTATGCAAATTAGCCATGTGGTTTTAAGTTTAGTTTCTGTGAGAGTTGTGCAAAAATGAATTAAACACATTATAATGTCAAACGGGCTGATGTGGCTCCAGAGTCGTTACGGTTTATATGTCGTAAAATTGAATTTATTTATGCAGATTAGTAGTGCAGATAGTAATAATAATGATGATCATTTTAATATAAAAACCTTAATGATTAATCAATAATCGATCCTTAATTCTTCCGACGATCGATTAAGAAAATTTCATCGAATGCCCATCCCTAGTATCTATACATCTATATATGTATATATGTATATATCTCTATATATATTAGTCTATTTATCTATCCATCTATATATCTATATCTATCTCTCTCTCTCTCTCTCTCTGTATATTAGTATATATTAGTATTATTATTACTACTCAAGATTGGCAGGCCAGATTAAAAAGATTAAAGGGCCGCATACGGCCCCTGGGCCATAGTTTGCCCCCCCCCTGTGTTAGAATGTTGTTACCTCATCAAAAATCATACCTGGAGTTGTGTTTTGTTTCGTGCTGTCAGTCGATTAAATTAATGAATCACAATTCATCTCATGAATGTCACAGATAACTCGTGATTAATCACAAATTAATCACACATTTTTGTCCCTTGAATCATCATTTTAATACACTTATCCACATAGAAAAGTGGATAGGCTGTGTGCAAAGGTTTATTTTTTGTGTGTTTTTTTTTCTTCCAATGGCAAACATTAGAAGAAAACAACAATTGTCAGTAAGACAATAACAATTGTCAGTAAGACAACTTTGAAAGACAACTTGCATGTTCCACTCTCATGTTTCACTTTCATGAAGTGTTCACACTCACACCAGCACAACCAAACCAGGCCACGGCCAATGACATCATCACACGGTGCTGTTTGTTTACATGCAGCAGCAGAGTGAACACTTTAGCCGAGAAAATAAGGCCAGTGGCAGAAATATGTGTTAATAGTGAGGCAGGTATGAGTCCTGCTGTGATACACTCCTCTGTGGGTTTATAGATGTAATAACAGTGCAGAGGAGTGAGGACAGACGAAGACGAGGCTGCAGAACTTCTGTCTGTCACAGTCATTATCAAAGGTCAGCACGGCTTTGTCATATGTTTTGGAGTGGACTTTATTTTGTGTTTTCCTTGTAACATCAGCACACACAGGGCTTGTGTGGTGGAGTTGTGTGTGTGTGTGTGTACATGAGCTCCATGTCGTGCTTTGGTCCACCTCCTCTCAACCGATTTCTCACTTTTGTACAAATTGTTTTTCTTTCCGTTTACAGTCGAATCCTTTAGTTTTTCTAACATTACAGCTGTGGCCACAGTTTATGAAAAAACTCGTTCACTACGTCACAAAGAACATTAATCTCACGATAAAAAAAGTACATCATTAAAATTGTTAATGACATGATATTTTTGACATCACTAGATTTGTTTCATTCACACATGTTTGAGTCATTATTTTATTATTAGCACTGTTGGGCAAGTTACTTTAAAACTGTAATGCATTATTTATTACTTATTACTGTCATTTCAAAGTAATTTGTTACATTACAATATTACTGCATTTAAAATGTAAGGCATTACATTACTATTGCATTACTTTAAGTTATTCTCACCAAAATAACTGCGAAGATGTTGAATTTTTGTGCCGTATATGGACTGAACCAGGACTAAACCAGGTCTAAACCAGAGCTGAACCAGGACTGAACCAGGACTATAACAGGACTAACCTCGGACTGATTCCAGGACTGAAGAGGAGAACTAAACCAGGACTGAACTAGGACTAAAACAGGACTAAACCAGAACTAAACCAGAACTGACCCAAGTCTCAACCAGGTCTAAACAGTGTGGAGTTCTGCGTCGGTCCTTTCACCCACGGTTACCTGAAGGTCTACGCGGCCGCGTCTCCGGAGTTTCACCGCTGCTCATGTTGTGGTGATTTTAGCGAATTTGTACGAGGAAAAACCCACCACTTCAATCCAGGTTAAAAAAACACTGTAACGCGCGTTACTCACATTTGTACCGAGTAAAATATTACTATTTTTTCCTCTGTAATGCCGAACATTACTGCGTTACAGCAAAAAGCAATGCATTACTGTAATTCATGACTTTAATAACGCGTTACTCCCAACACTGATTATTAGTCAGACTACATGTCCAAAGCTCAAAATGTTCTGTTCCATCTTGTGATGTCATGAAGCAGTTTTCAACTTAACATCTACTGTTTACATTTTGTTCAATAGATATGGGCAATTCCAGGGCAAATTATTGCAATGAAGGTGTACGGATTTTAAAAACACAGTGGAGCACTTCCTGTATTACACCATGACATCACTAGGTGGAACAGTGTGTTTCCTGCAGGGTTTGTGTGTTAAATGTGTGAATGAAACAGAACACAACTCCAGGTCTGTTTGTGATGAGGAAACAACACTGTGACAAAACTCATAAAACACTGCAATATGGAGTCTTTAAAAACACAGTTCCAAATCACATTTCACACAAAAAGAGAGAGACGAGAGAACTTTACAGCCTCACTCCACATTACAGTGTAAACACGGACACAGTGGAGGAAATGTCAGTCAGGGCTGAGCAGACTGTCATGCCTGAGGAGGAGGATGCTGCTACCGAAGATTACGGAGTTTAACTTGTTTACGTTGTCATTTTGGGTTTTGGTTTTCAAGATATTATCCGAGCAGAAAGCAGAAGGAGCCTTACACGAGTCTCACATTTGGGTTGCCGGGTTCAGTGCTGAAATCCAGTAGCTTTAAACTTTTTCTGATCTGAACGGTCACTCTCTAAACCCCAGCACCTTCAGTCAGTCGTGAGTCAGTGCTCCTGCAGCCTCTGGAGTTCGGAATTCTGGAGGTTCTGAGCTTCACATGAGACCTGACCTGTTACGGAGAAAGAGGAAAACGTGTGCGTGTGTTCTACTTTGTAGGTTAAGGCACTGGCAAGTGATTACAGTAGCAAAAAATATAAACATGATACACACACTATTTAAATATAGATTAAAGGGATAGTTTGGGTTTTTTAACACGATATGTGATACATGACGAACGGAGAGAAAACAGCACCAAGCGATTATGAGGTTTGACTTTTTTGTTGAGAAAGGTTTTATGATGCAAATGTGTCTCTTTTGAACACATTGTTTTGAGAAGAAAAATGCTTTATTTTCGTGACCCCAACCAACTTGCCGGACTACTTTCTTCAGCACCAAAACCGATGTGAGATAGTATTTTGACCCCTATCGTATACTGACCCCGGGGTCAACATACCGCTATACTAAACCCCCCCCCATAGGATTTTGGCTCCCCTTACTTTTTTCTTTAGTAGTTACTTATATGATCATTATTTTTCATGTAATTTACTTTTATTATATATGGCTACATATTCACTTTCTTTTAAAGGTATTTTAACCCTCTCCAGGCAGGCGTTGCAGATTTGCAACAGCTAAATTCCAAGTACCTACTTACTGAGCTTTTGGAGCCTTTTGCTGATAAACGTGGACGATGCAGACTGTGCAAGAATAACTACAAATGTGCAAAATACTTTTTTTTGTTTACAAAGGATAAAAAATCAGGATCTAGATACTACCTGAGAGGGTTAAGGAATGTTTTGATAGAATGTTTGATTTTGTTTTGTGTATCAAATCACTGTAACACCTCTATGCTTTAAGTACATTACTCATGTTGTAGGTACGAAAATGTTAACACACATCTTTATGTTACATTTTCATCTAATGCAATTGTCTTTATCTAAGAGTTTACACATCATAACTATTATAAACATATTGGGGGGGTCAGATTATTATAGCCATAGGATTTTGACCTCCTTTATATATAAATGATCATTATGAATATTCAACTAACATTACCTTCAACTTTACATCATCAGAACGATAATAAACATATTGGGGGGTCAGATTACTATAGTCATAGGTTTCCCCTATTGAACTATTCAACTGATCAGTCCTGTCTATTTGAACAAGATTCCAAATCATTAAACATCATTTTGATTAACTAACTTTTTAATAACTACTTATCTCATTTTCAGTAAAATATGTGTTTAAACTACTAAGTAAATTTTAATATTCAAAAGTAATAATCGACATAAAAAATGCATCTGAGTTCTTCAAAAAACACTTTTAAATATGTCAGTATGTTTTGATTTGCAGATATAGTATTAATATACAAAGTTTTTCAATAGAATTCAAGTTCTTTATTAATAAATTGTAGATTTTCATCGGGGGTCGATTTTCATAGGGGGTTCAACATACTTACAACATACAGGATTCTGACCCCAGAATCAAAATATTATGTGGTATGTTGACCCCGGGTCAACTCACCGCGGGGTCAAATCCTATACCACACCAGCCAGGATCTTGGCTCACCAGACGCTATCAGGGGTAAGTCTGTGTATTATTAGTATTTAAAGATCCTAAATTACACAAATGAATTCTTGTGAGCTTTAAGGCTACGTTCAGACTGCAGCCTGAAGTGACCCCAACCAGATTTTTTGGCCCCTATGCACTTGTATTTGATCTTTTAATGACTTTGATTTTTTCAAATGCGACCCAGGACACTTGGATATGTGCTCCTGAAACCGATACATATCTGATCTTTTGACATGCGACTTCAGTGTGAACGGCCAGGTCACATTCATCCCACCTACACGTCAGGCTCAGAGTCTCGTCACTGGATGGAAAGCGATGTTAGAGAGTTCATTCATATTTAGAGGGATCATTGTATTCAGGACAAATTGGAGGTATCTTATCAGAAGAGTCCCAGTCTCAATTACGGTCTGGTACTGGTCTGGTCCCGGCCTCAGTCCCAGTCCTGCTCCCAGTCTCAATCATGGTCTCAGTCTTGGTCCCGGTCTGGTCCTGGACTCAGTTCTGGGCTGGTCCCGGACCTGTTTTAGTCCTGGCTTAGTCCTGGTCCATTCCTGGTTCAGACAGTATGCAGTGCAAAAGTCCGGCATCGCAGTTTAAGTCACGAAAATAGGAAACGCCCGTTATCTGTTTTTTTCATTATTCAGAGACAAATAATGAAGATGTTTTTTTTTTTCATTTTCTTATCTTTGGTTTTATATTGGAAAATGAATGAATGAATGATACACGGACTGACCTCGCAAAAAATTGAGCATTAAACCATGCAGTCCAAACGTACACTAAGTCATGTCATAATATCCGGAGTTGTGTTTTGTTTCATTCACACATGCTTGAATCACCCTTTATTATCAGTCTGTGTACATCTCTAAAACTGAAAATGCTCTGTTCTACCTTGTGATGTCATGAAGTGGTGGCTTTCAAGTTAATAGTAGAGATTGGCAATTCCAGAGCTGAAATCAACCAAACGATTCCAGTGAAGATGCAAACAAAACACAACTGCAGGTATGTGTTTGCTGAGGAAACAACATAACATAGATCAGAAAATAGTGTAATATTGGGCCTTTAAGTAATTTGGAACTGCTTTTACAACAACTAAACTAAATAAACACAATAAAGATCTTTTGACGACCTGATTACATTGACATCCAATCATCAGAAGAGCAGACTGAAACATTGGTGAAAGTGAGTCACTCTGAGCAGTACGTCAAAATGACTCCGCATCTCTAACATCGTCGTATTAATTACATTTCTCAAACAAACCTGCGTGACCATCGATGCTGTACCTTGCTACAGTTGGGCCCCATCTGGAGAGAATATTTCTAATCTCAAAAAATAGGTCAGAGTGAATGCGGAGGGGCTGGCATCTGAAGATCAGGTGCACCCGTCTGTTCACCGAGCTGATGGGGAACGTACACTGAACATGTTCACTTCACATGATTGAAGTGAACATCTCAGGCTTTAGTTTGGCTTTTATTACTTTTCGAGACTTGGATTTAGACTTAGACAAACTTTATTGATCCATAAAGGAAATGATTTGGACATAAAAAGAGGAGAGATCCATAGAGATATATACAAGAGATGTGTTGTAGGGAGTATTATCCCTTACATAACGGTGAGTTGTTGTATATTTGTAGGGAGTATTATCTGTTACATAAGGATGAGTTGCTGTACCGTTGTAGGGAGTATTATCTCTTACATAAGGGTGAGTTGTTGTACAGTTGTAGGGAGTATTATCTGTTACATAATGGTGAGTTCTTGTATAGTTGTAGGGAGTATTATCTGTTACATGAGGGTGAGTTGTTGTACAGTTGTAGGGAGTATTATCTGTTACATAACGGTGAGTTGTTGTATGTTGTAGGGATTATTATCTCTTACATAAGGGTGAGTTGTTGTAGGGTAGGGTATTATCTGTTCCATAATGGTGAGTTCTTGTACAGTTGTAGGGATCATTATCTGTTACATGAGAGTAAGTTGTTGTACAGATGTAGGGAGTATTATCCGTTACATAATGGTGAGTTGTACAGTTGTAGGGAGTATTATCTGTTACATAAGGGTGAGTTGTTGTACAGTTGTAGGAGTATTATCTGTTACATAAGGGTGAGTTGTACAGTTGTAGGGAGTATTATCTGTTACATAAGGGTGAGTTGTTGTACAGTTGTAGGGAGTATTATCTGTTACATAAGGTGAGTTGTTGTACCGTTGTAGGGATTATTATCTCTTACATAAGGGTGAGTTGTTGTAGGGAGTATTATCTGTTCCATAATGGTGAGTTCTTGTACAGTTGTAGGGATCATTATCTGTTACATGAGAGTAAGTTGTTGTACAGTTGTAGGGAGTATTATCTGTTACATAAAGGTGAGTTGTACAGTTGTAGGGAGTATTATCTGTTACATAAGGTGAGTGTAGTACTGTTACATGTTGTATGGTAGGAGTTAGTATTATCTGTTACATAAGGGTAGTGTAGTTTATCTGTTACATAAGTGGTGTTGTACAGTTGTAGGGAGTATTATCTGTTACATGTTAGTTGGTGTAGGAGTATTATCTGTTACATAATGTTGTTGTGTACAGTTGTAGGGAGTATTATCTGTTACATAAGTGAGTTGTTGTAATTGTAGGGAGTATTATCTGTTACATAAGGGTGAGTTGTTGTACAGTTGTAGGGAGTATTATCTGTTACATAAGGGTGAGTTGTTGTACAGTTGTAGGGAGTATTATCTGTTACATAAGGGTGAGTTGTTGTACAGTTGTAGGGAATATTATAGTATGAATGTATTCTTATGATCTTAAAAATGGTGAGGGAAACTTCTGGATTTCTGATCTATTATGTAAGTGTCTGGGGAAAAGTAAAACTGTGTAAAACTGTATTTTATGAACATGGACAAAAACGTCCTTGTGGGATTAATTAAACAACCAGCAATGAAGCAAAATACAACTCCACGTATGTTTTTGAACATTAGGTCAAGTTAAATAGAAATGATCTGTTCTAACGTCAAAATACTCCAATGAATTAAAGGCAGTCGTTAGTTTTACCACGATGGCAAACTCTGCACTGGTCTCAGAGTGGTGAAAAGCAACTAGAAACTCAAAGCGATGAATACTTAAGATGCCCAGATTGCTTAAGTTAAGTGAGGAATAACTTTGAACCACTGAAAATCGGTTAAAATGAGCTACTATAAAATACCAAATCACATTTGTTCATTCACTTAACAAGACCAGGCATTTATTTGAGACCAGGCGGCAATTTGGGGCAGGAGATGAATTTCTTCTTCAGTTCTGGTTTAGTCCTGGTTTAGGACTGAGATCAGGACCACCGAATGATACAAGGCACAAAAAACAGGAAATGGGAGTTTGAGCAGCTCCTCGGCAGCAGCACAAACACTGCTGCGGGCGTCAGCATAGGCAGCGTCTTACTGTAAGCGGGGTCGCCTCTCCACAGATCTGACCTGTAACTGAGTTTGGATTAGTCTCCGTGAAGTGAAAAAGGTTTAATGCCATACTGTGAAACGCCCTCCACCAGAAAAGTTACCCAGTGCACCTTTAGTCAGCTACAGGGCATTTATTATTCTGAATTTCAGATGTTCTTCCTGTGTTCTTACAGTGAACACGAGCGGAGTTCTAAAATTAGATCGTGACTGCTGACACTGGGAGATCCTGTGGAAAGTGTCAGGGTAATTCAAACACATTTTCCCACCTCGAGACTTTTTAGCACCGTCTTACCTGGAACCATCTGCGCCAAGTTGGTGCTAAAACCTGATGTCAGCAGACCCCTGGATACAGAAGATCACACGCCAATCAAGCTTTGTTTAGTATCTTTACACCACTAGTTGCTATCCGTGGGTTTCAGAACGATGGAAAATAAGACCATTGCTAAAGCGCAGGGGTTGAAAATTCTTTTTCCCATGCGGCCACACGAGAAACAGAAAATATTGTGGAGGCCAAAATGCTTAACTCAGTTCTGCAGAATATAAATAGTTTTTCTATATAAAAAGCAGTAAATATTTTTACATTATTATTCATTTGTCTGATCCATAAACATAAAAAAAAAGAAAAAAGAAAAAAAAAAACTGGCATCTTTAACTCTTTCCCCCATGAAGACGACATTTGACGACTCCCCCTGTTTCCTTAGTGACGTCTTTTGACACCTCCGCTGCATCACTAAAGACGTGATTTGACCATTAGAAAGTTAGTTTTGGTTTTTCACATTTAAACAGAGAATGTGATCGGTGGGACCACTACAACCCACACTAGACTGACCAATAGGATTCAAGGATATATTTTCGACGATTTTTTCCTAAGTTAATCGAAGTAGTGACGATGGCAGCTTCCGGAAAAATCACAACACGAAACACATGCAATGGAAAGATCGCGGCGCTGCGGCGCACAGTTTTAGAAATAATGAGGAGCGGACGTATTTTATGGATAAGTTTAGAGAAAGTGACTTTTATAGATTTCAAAGTGATGATGTTGAAGTTGATTATAAAGTGGAAAACAGTGATAGTGATGGACTTTCAGTCGTGTTGCCTGCTTTGTTTTATGTGCTGATTCTTGCGTTAGTTCAGCATTAATCAGTATAAACATGCAGACAGATAAATGAAACATATAGATCCTGGTGCTGACTTGTTTATGAAGGTCACATCACTAGTTTAGTTCTTTTCAAACGTGTTCTGAATTGCATGGGATTCTGCGGACGTATTTTATGGATAAGTTTAGAGAAAGTGACTTTTATAGATTTCAAAGTGATGATGTTGAAGTTGATTATAAAGTGGAAAACAGCAATAGTGATGGACTTTCGGGGAATGAAACTTATGAAGATGAGAATGCCGCTGATGCGTCTGTGTGGAGTCCTGCGATATCCAAACAAACTATCTGGGCTTTATAGTCGATTATGAACCAAAATTGCCCTGAAATCTGGATGTTGCTCAGGCGAGTCCTTTAAAATATTTCAGTCTTTTTTTCCAAGATGCGATGTATAACAGAACTGCTAGAGAAACAAACGCTTATGTGGAGCTCTGCACACGAGAAAATAACCAAGATGACAAATACTGAACACCCACTGACGGGGAAGAGATTTATTATTATATTATTATATTATAATATTATTATATTATAATAAGCTAAATGAGTTGAATAAATTAAATTAGTTGAATAAGTTAAATGGAAAAAATTAATTAGGTGCACACTAGGGCTGGGTATCACCATGAAGTTGCCGATACGATACGTATCTCGATACGCAGGCCACGATACGATACGTATCTCGATACAGTGCACTTTCGATACGATACGATTCGATACGATACATTGCAAATCGATTCGATACGATTCAGAAAAAAATAATGGCTTTCAGCCTCTTACTTAATGATCAACACAATTTTTACAAAAAAAAATTAAACATTAATGGTGCATTTACCTTCCATTTATTGAAGATTAAAGAACACAATAAAGTGCTTTTTGTTTAATGCATGTTTCAAACTAGAACAATACATACAACTTCAAAAACCTGCAACCTGCATTGGTCATCATCATTCATAGCTTGTATGAGCTTAACAATAACATGAACAAAGGCACATGTGTAGTTTAACTGAGCTAAAGGATCTCACAACACAACTATTAAAACATTGCTCTGTTTTGAAAACCAAATGTTGCATTTATATTCACACACAGAACCTTCACTAAACTTAGAGGAATGCTGATTTGGTCAACTTAATCAGCCCTAAGAACATTACTTTTAAGCAAACAGAACCATAACAAAAATAAAAATCTATTCAAAGCACTTAAAGATTTTTGTTTAGAAACAAAATTTGGTCAACATGTTCTGAGCTGAGTGTACTTCTCTGAACTGTGACAATGTCTCCTGCTGTTGAGAATACACGCTCAGAGGAGACACTAGTCCCTGGGATGCACAAGTACATCTTTGCAAGCTGTGACATCAGTGGATATTCATTCTGATGCTCTTTCCACCAACTAAGTGGACTTCCCTCTGAAAGAGACAAGGCTGGTGCCTCCTTGTACCTTGTCACCTCTTCTTCTGCACGATCCTGTGTGGTTCTGTGTCTCACAGCAGTACCTGCGCTGTAGGTTGGACCAAGTAGGTCAGCCAAACTGCACATGTCCTTTGTTCGTTTGGGTGGTGGTGGACCAGCAGCACAGTTGTCCTCCTTAACTTCTTCAGAATCATCCTCCTCCACAGGCATCTCCTCCGTCACGGTCTCAAGTTCAGCCTCTTCCTATATTGTAAAGCAAATTACATGTTTGTGTTAAGTTTGCGTTCATAAACTTTGAAGGCATAAGTAAGATAATACATCTATATGAAAGTTATAATATATACTGGGTTATTATTTTCAAACACATTGTACTTTTAATTTAAAATCAACTATTAATTTAATGTTTACTATTTAATATTTAATTTTGTACTTTTAAATGTTATATATGATATATGATGAACATTTTATTTATATATTTGCGAAACAACAAATTAACATACCTCAAATGAATCATGAATTCTTCCAGCCTCTGCAATGACTCTCATGTAGATTTCATCTCGTTGATCATCAGGAAGGAAGGGCAAAGCCTTGAATCGTGGATCCAGTGCTGAGCATAAATACATAGTCTCTTTCTGTTCATCCTTGTACCTCTTGCTCAGATCCTCACAAATGGCTGCTTTGATTTCTTTCACCAAAGTGGAATCAGATGGACTCTCTTGCAAATCATGGATGAGCTGAGCATGAAGTGGTGCAACAACTGATAGTGTTGGTGTATTTTCCTTGGACATCACCAGTGTAGCTACCTTCATGGGCTTCATGGCATCCACAATGTCCTCTGCAGTTGTTATGTCTGACTCACTGAGGGTGCACACTTCTTTCTCTGTCTTTCTCACCTCACTTGACAGCAGAGCAGCAGATATCGCTGGCTGCTGCTCAAGAAATCGTTGAAGCATGTCGTGCGCACTGTTCCACCTGGTCACAACGTCAACTATCAGTTTGTGCTCCGGTAACCGCAGCAGCTTTTGCTTCTGGCGGAGTACGTGGCTGGCTGTGGTGCTGCGTTTGAAAAAATTCGTAATGCGTCTCACCCGACCCAACAGACGCGCGACTACAGGTAGTTTCAAAGCGCGCTGCGACGCCAGGTTCAACGTGTGGGCAAAGCACTTGAAATGTAACATCCCCGTGAGCTCCACCGCGACGCTCATATTAGCGGCGTTGTCTGTCACAATAGCCGGGTCTTTGCAAGTGATGTCCCATTCCTCAAGAGCTGCGCTGAGTAGTTCCGCAATGTTGGTCCCGGTGTGACTTTCATGCATGGCTCTAGTTTGTAAAACATGTGAAATTAGCTCCCAGTGTTCGTTGACAAAATGGCTCGTAACGGTTACATACGATTCCGTGGCACGGGAGGTCCACCCATCACAGGTAAGGGCCACTCTCGGAGCTGTACTTAGACTGGTTTTAACTGCGTCTTTCACCCTATGGTACATTCGCGGGACCGCCACCTCCGTTAAATGTTTACGTGTGGGAATCACATAACGCTGATCTAATGTGTTTACCATGAGGCGAAAGCCTGGGTTCTCCACAACACTGTACGGGCACAGACCTTGGCAGATGTAATGCACGATAGTGTCTGTGATCTTAAGTGCACGCGGAGAGTTGGAGGCTAGTTTACTTATTTGGCTATCCAAAGTGGGTTGTTTTGGGTCCATGCTTTTCTTTGGGGGCGGCAAGGCTAGCTTATCTGGATGGTGGCGCTGCATGTGAACTCGGAGGTTGGTCGTATTACCTGAATATTTGATAGCAGTTTGGCAATGCATACAAATGGCGCTAGTCTTGTCCATCCCCTGCCCCTTTTCTTGGGCTTTAAAACCATAATGCGCCCATACGTCTGCTTTTAAAGTAGAAGGTGGTTGAAAAATCTTTCCTGCCATTTTTCTATTTTCGCTTCTCTTACGCGCTTCTCTTCTCCAGTAAAGACGTGGAGGCGCGGCTATACTGCCCCCTAACGTTCGAGGGGAATATCGATACTAGAAAATGAAGAATCGATACTGTATCGATTCGAAAAATATCGATATGTATCGATGTATCGATATTTTAGCACACTCCTAGTGCACACAGGTGTACAACAGGTAAAAACAGGTGCACACTTGGCTGTACTGTATCTGGTGATATGAAATCTGTTTAAATACTTTGACAAAGTATATTTATTTATTTTTTATGAATCTAGTACTCAGAACATGCATGTATCAGATGCTGAATGTAGTTTTTTGTTTTTCTATTTTGCACCTGACCAGGTAAACTCTGATTTTCAGTGAGCTGTTATAAACCTGTAAATGAGATGAATCACATTTAAACATCCATAAATGAAGAGTTCAGAGTTTGAGGTTTCCAGAGATACAAATATGTCTGTGTTACAATTAAGTTCATGAGGGTGAAAATCATTTATAATCACTCGTGGAAGTCTGTTTTCTTTTATGCAGTTATGCTCTAAGGGCAGCCCTAGTCATATATGTATGGTATGTTCCTAGTGGGCGTCCAGGGAGGAAAGAGTTTTTAAAAAATGAAGATAACAACTAAGAAAAAAAAAGTATTTCTGTTCGAGGGGTGAGTTTATGGAACAATCTGAGTAGTGATTTTTAAAAAGTCCAACACTGTAGAGACCTTAAAAAAATTAAAAGGATAAAGTGTTATGTTTTCAAAGACATAGAGCTCTGAGATGAATGAATTATGCATTAAATATTGTGTATTTTGTCTCTTATATGAGTGAGTTGTATGTGAAGTTGTAAATGCAAACTTGTTCATGCGCCACTTTTCTTTTTTGAAATTCTGTGATTGTTTAATAGGGTTTGGTACTTTTGCTTCAGTTTGGACCCTTTCTCTGTCATGATCCATGTAGTTGTGGTCTGTTTTGTTTTTGTTTTTCTGCAAAGTGACCCAATTTTTAAAAAAAATAAAAAAAATAAAAAAAGCTGCTCAGACTGGTAAGAGCTTATGCTCTGACAAAGCAAAGAAAAAGTGAGGTTGCCTTACAAAAATGTCATTAAAAACACCTCTAAAATAAAAGCAATGCTGCATAAGTCCATTTTATTTTTTAATTTCAGAGTTGGTCAGTCGACCAAAGGGCCCAGTGTAACCCCAGACAATGCCCAGGTCTGCCATAGCGATTAAGAATCTGAAGATAAAAATTAAATCTGTAGAGCTGTAGGTCTTCAGTCATAGTCGATGAAGGTTACATTTACACTGCAACAAATCACTGTATCACCATATGGGAAGCGATTTGCATTCAGACACATCATTTCTGTGTCCACAATCCTTCCCTATCCACACAGCTTTGAGCATATTTGTTTACATTTTACAGAAATTAAACTTGAAACCGCATAGCTAATGTAAATAAACTAAGCGTTCAAAAACAGCTCGCTATTGTGCGCTGATGCGGTTCAGCTTCTGTCGGACCAAAGGACACGACTATGGCGACGTTCAGACTGCAGGGCTTAACGCTCAATTCAGACTTTTTTGTGAAATCTGATGTTTTTGTGAGGTCGTTCACATTTCCAATTAAATGCGACCTGTATGTGATCTCCAGTGTGAACATTAAATGGCCCAAAAGTGTCCCGCATGTGACACTGGAGACACGATCAACCGCAGCGAGCGTCTCTGTGTTTACAGGAAGTTATACAAACATGGACGCAGCATTGAGCACCTGGAGATTTGAAAGTTCCTCTCGTACCGGAGCCAGAACATGAACAACTTACTTGTTTTAAGGAGGAGATTGAGAAGGAGAAGGACGAGGTTTTTGGCCGTGGTGTTTTGTGGGACAGCAGCAGCGACGTCTGTTGAAAGGAACATGTGGATGTGGAGACGGAGCCAAGAGTGGTGAGTGGTGATGGGCTTCACTTCGGTGACACGGAGTTCATTAACAATTTTCACCTACTTCAGCGCAGAATAGTGACGTTTGTTGATAACGTGTAGGTGGATGAATGCACTTTGACGGTTCAGACTGAAGTCACATGTCAAAAGATCAGATATGTATCGGTTTCAGGAGCACATATCCAAGTGTCCTGGGTCACATTTGAAAAAATCGGATCTGTGTCGTTCAGACTGTCATTAAAAGATCAGACACAGGTCACGTAGGGGCAAAAAAATCGGATTTGGGTCACTTCAGGCTGCAGTCTAAACGCAGACTATATGTGTTCTTTCTGTGACAGAGGTTGGTTCTGCTGATGGTGAGTCTGTTCTGTGCAAGTAGTTCTAGTTACACTGTTACACACTCTGGTTTGTTTAAACTGTTTTCCGCAATAGCGTCACATGACCAATGTCACAAACCCAGCGAACCAGGAAGGCGTAAGTCACAGTGATGTGGTCCAATAAGGACACAACTGGAGCTCCTACATCAGCGTATCAGCGTTTTCAGGCATCCACACAGTGCCGGATCAGATCTGTACTCAGATGAATTCATGGGAGTTGGTGACACCAGATCGTTCTGTCTCTGGAGCCGTTTTCCATCGGATTAGTGTGAACGAACACTGCACCCACAACAAAAACAACTCGAATATGTACTAGTGTGGATGGGGCCTAGATGGTCGATGGTGTATTGACAGTGTTCAGTGACGTCACGCAGAGGGTGTTCTACATGTTTCTCTAACGGTGGAATGTTCAGGAGTTACCATGGTGATACAATGTGCATAGTAGGGATGGGCATGATTAGTCGATTCATCGATAATTGATCATTAAGAATTTCATCTATTATGTTGATTTTAATCGACAAACTGAATGTAGGTTGCTGACCAAACAGGTCTGTACATGTGTCTCTCTGCACTCAGAAGGAGCGAGACATAAACAGAAACATTCGGTCAGTCTGCAATGTACCGAAGCACAAATGCGTATTTAACAATGACTTGTACAAGAAATTCCATGCTTTCCGTTGCGTTTGGGACAAGTGTGAGTCCATGTGCACAGTGCATAAAGCAGCACATATGTTTCTGTGTCCAGTGGGAAAAAGCTTTGCCAGGTGTCGATGACAACGATCCCTCCCCCCGTACGGTGTCCTAGTTTTGACAAACGTAAATATGGTCACACTAACCTGTATTCCACTGAGTCATGTCTTTTAATCCGACAAGAGCTGTAGTTTTATCTTCGGTTAGTTTATGCAAATTAGCGATGCGGTTTTAAGTTTTGTTTCTGTGAGAGTTGCACAAAACTGAATTAAACACATTATAATGTCAAACGGATTGATGTGGCTCTAGAGTGGTTACGGTTTATATGTCGTAAAGTTGGATTTATTTATGCAGATTAGTAGTGCAGATAATAATAGTAATAATGATGATCATTTTAATATAAAAACATTAAAGATTAATCGATAATTGATCGTTAATTCTTCCGACGATCGATTAAGAAAATTTTATCGAATGCCCATCCCTAGTGCATATTAGTGTCGCTATGTGTCAAAAATGTTTAAAATTGTTTGAAACTCTAAGGGGAAAAAACATAAAATGGATTTAAACAGGACATTTTCAGGAGCCTGTGATTTCTGTGATTTTCAACAAAAACTAAAGCTCAGATTGAAGTCTAAAAAAGCTTCAGACAGAGCAGAGCCTACAGCTAGCGTCACACCAAGATATATTGAATAAGGAAGCATGAACAAATCCAAACGACAGACTTGTGTGTGAGCCTTCTGTTTGAATAATTGTCCTGAACACCTAAACTTAAATTAGTTTTACAGAAATTCATTTGGAATAATAATAATAGACTTGTTATCAAAAGCTGTAGTTTAGTTAGAGTTAGGTCAGGTTTATGAAATTTTAAATCAATCTTCCTATGTACTGTCTCTTTAAGAAGTTTTATTTTTACCAAGCCTTATTTCTTGCCTTTCCCTTTAGTCACGTCGCCCGCATCCTCTTACAGCTATCTTTGTACATCTTCGAATGCTATAAGCGTGCATTTTTAAGAACCATGACCCAGGAAAAGCATCTCCCCCTCCTCCTTCCCCCACGTTTCAACACCACCGAGTGTGTTCTGCAGTCTGGAGTGAGGTCACATGGTACAATGGACTTAAAAGTAGCCACTATTGTCAGCAAAATGTGACAAAAATCACAGACTGCTTAAGGACAAGGTTGTAAATTCTCTTCTATGTCTTCAAGCGTCTGCATAAATATTAATATCAGCGCCGGGCGTCTTAAGAGGCTGATGCATTTTTAAACTGTCCTTACTGTTTTTCTGTGTGCCAGTTGCAGAGTTGTACAAGGCGGACAGTGAGGCCAGTGGAAAGAGCGAGGCTTCAGCTTTAAGTCATGTGGAAAGTGTAATTTATTTTGAATTGTTAAAGGTCTTATATTATGCAAACTTGACTCTTGTGAGCTTTAAGCCGAGTTATAATGCTGCTACCTCATCAAAAACACACCTGGAGTTTTTGGTTTTCTTTTACCGTCACTTTGTTTTCACATAAATATCTATTTTTGTACTCTTTTTAAACACGTGTGGACTCCATCTGGTCTGAACCCTGAGCCAGTTCATGACATGTCAATATGGCCTTTTCTGTGTTTTTAAAAACACAGTGGAGCACTTCCTGTATAATCACATGACATCACAAGGTGTGCTTTCCGCTTGAGAGAAGGACTCTGCCTAAATATTAACATAAAATATAAAGATGTGTGTTAAACATGTGTGAATGAAACAAAACACAAGTCCAGGTCTGTTTGTGATGAGGAAACATCATTACAGACATGTCAGACTCAGGCCCAGAGGTGCAATATACTTATATATTTGGTGAACTCATATCAGATATGTATTAGAGCTGCGCGCCGGCTGCCGCACCTGTATGGTCCATACACTGCTAATAATACTAATACTACTACTTTGATGAACTTGTATCTAAGAAGAGATGCCAAGTATTTGTTTCTGCTTTGGCCCCATGTGCATCAGAGTAAATTAAAGTCAAACAAACTGAGCTTGGATGAATGTTTTCTTTATGATTTTTGACTGTTCATAGTTGAAAGATTGGATTTTCATTGAAGCAAGTTATTATTTTTGACTGGTTGTTGGCCTGTGAATTTAAAAGCAGTTCAAAGGCTACAGATAGGCTATAGAGACATTATTTATTTAAAATGATTCATTATTTATTTAAAATTGTGTTATTATTTTATATTTTGCTTGTTCTGGATTCAATGTTTAAGCAAAACTATTATTAAACATTTATTTTAATAAGAAAATGTTTGACATTACATATCTCAGAAGAAGAGAAAACATGCAGATGTTGACATTTTTCAATAAATATTTAGTTTGGCCCACGACTTTTCCCAGTTTTTAATTTTGGCCTCTGTGAATTTGTTTTTGACACTCTTGCCTTATAACATGGATCAGAAAATAGTGTCATATGGGACATTTTAAATGCTATGGCAACAATGTTAGATGTTCTGAAACCCAGATTAACCAGACCACTTAAATGTAACACACAGTTGTGAGGTGTGCCAGTGCACCCCAAAGCAACAGAGCTGTTAAACCAATGGAGATGATTTTGGTAAAATACTCATTTGCAATTTAGAAATGCAAACGGACTCAAACATGAACTACTGAACTCAAACAAGAATCCTGTTCATTTCAAATGTGTGTACAGGTCAAATCGACAAGGTTCTCTAACTAGAAGGTTTTGCAGACTTAATTCTGCGAAATCCACTTTGAGCTTGGTGACTGTTTGTCCTTCTCATTTACCGTCTCAGAGTTGTTTTTGGAGAGATTTGTGCATGTTTGAGTAATCTTTATTCACTTATTTTCAGAAAGCCATATCAACCTTCATTTTCATGCCCACTGCTCATTTATTTACTTCGTTCTACAATTTACTCTTAATTTATTCTTAATCTGTGATACGTGCAGTATTCTGCAGCGTCATAGAATCATTTTGGTACACATTTTTAAAATCCTCTACGAGCTAGTGTGATCTGCAGCTGTCCATCAGAGGTGCAGCCTCTGACAGCTACACAGCTCTTTGTTGTGATCACGTTTAAGGCAATGTCATCTTCCACTGGGCACCGCAGTTTTCTAACACAGAAATCAGCAGACTTATTTCTTAATAAGTTGTTTTAGATAAATATTGTGATTTAAAATGTGCAAATTACAACATAATGATCCATGAGTGGCTTAGATTATAAATATATAAAGTACAATAGTCCTCTTGAAGTAATTGCAAAAGTATTCAAAAGTATTTATATCTACCAGAGGTGGGACCAAGTCATTGTTTTGCAAGTCTCAAGTAAGTCTCAAGTCTTTGACCTCAAGTCCGAGTCAAGTCCCAAGTCAAATACAGGCAAGTCTAAGTCGAGTCTCGAGTCACTGGCCCATAAGTCCAAGTCAAGTCCAAGTCGTCTGCTTTGAGCTTCAAGTATTTAACCAAAAAAGTACCAAATATAGGTTAGATTTTTTTTTGCAATTTATATGAATTTTAACCAAAATTGTTGTAGAAATGCAAATTTTGTAAATGTCTTAACAAGAGCTTAGTGCAAATGATTACAGTCAGAATAGAAAGAATTTAGATTTAAAAGTGCTAAATAACAGATATTTTGTCATGTAGTCTGCAGTGAAATGGAAGGATCATGTTCTTTGTAGTTCTGTTTTACTGTATTGTACTGTATATTACTGTATTGTTCTATATATTACTGTAGTACATTTGAGTATCAAAGTACTTCAGTTACATCCAAAGTAATAGAGAAGTGGGGGACATATTACAGATTGTTCCTTTAAAATTCAGTGCTGCATTTATCAACTGTAAAGAGAAAAAGTATTTTCAAAAAACATGTATTTTTTAGGAGAAGCATTAAGTCTTCTCAAGTCAGAGGCCTCAAATCCGAGTCATGTCCCGAGTCATTGAGCTTCAAGTCCAAATCGAGTCCCAAGTCTTAGTCCATTTTATAGTAACTCAAGTCTGACTCGAGTCCAAGTCAGGACTCACAAGTCTCTCCTTTTTCCTAAAAGGTAAACTTGAAATCCAAAAGTGACATTATATAGAGACAGAGCTGTTTACCCTCATGCTGCAGCTCATCAGGTTTTTCCACAGCTCTTTAGTTCACATTTTCCTTGCACCAGGCTGCCGTTCGATCTGTGCTGTTTTGGCCCTAGGCAAGATTTCAGATGGCGCCCCCTGCTGCCATCTGCAATATGACAGTCTAATACAGGGCGCTTTTGCCAAGACCTGTGCAGGCGCAAGTCCAGTGGAATTCTGAACTGAGCCACCAGATGTTGTGTATTAGTCCATTCTGCATTTATGCCATGGGAGCGTAATACAGACATTTACGAACAAATATATGTCAGCTAGTGTTTTATATACTGAAATCTGCTCATGTTGACTGATTATAATGTTTAAAGGACCAATGTTACACTGTTTTATGATCTACGTTACAATGTTGTTCAAAAACAGACCTGGAGTTGTGTTTTGTTTCATTCACACATTTAACACACAAACCCTGCACATTTAGGCTGAGTTTTTCTCTCAAACAGAAAACACTCTGCTCCATCTAGTCATGCCATGTGATAAAACAGGAAGTGCACCACTGTGTTTTTAAACTCCATACAGCTTCACTAGAATCATTTGGACGACGTCTACCATCACCAGTCGCTACTGAGCATTTTTAGGCGGCACAGTGGAAAAAAAGAAGTGAGCTCCCTCGTCGGTCGCCCAGTCCTTTCTGTGTGGAGTGTGCATGTTCTCCCCTCGTCTGTGTGGGTTTACTCTGCGCTCTCCAGTTTCCTCATCAACCCAAAACATGCACCATAGGTAAGTAAAAGTCCTCCAGCTAAAGTAGTCGTGACCAAGCCTAGCAACAAGATCATGCAGATGGGTCCCTGGGCGCCTCATGTGCTGCCCACGGCTCCTGAAAGGAATGAAATGTAGAGGACAATTTCCCCCAGGGGGAAATACTACAAAACAAAGAAAAGATCATTTGAGCTTTGGAGATGTAGACTAATAAACACAGACTAATACAGTATGATAGAGTTACTCTAATGTGTGAATGAAACAAAACACAACTCCAGGTCTTTTTTTGAGGAGATAGAGTTACACCAAAGCAGTAACAGTGTGTAAACACAGCAGCACAACATACACACAGAATACACACAGAATACACACAGCATACACACAGCATACACACAGCATACACACAGAATACACACAGCATACACACAGAATACACACACAGCATACACACATACACAGACACACAGAATACACACAGCATATACACACACAGAATACACACAGCATACACACAGCATACACACAGCATACACACAGAATACACACAGCATACACACAGAATACACACAGCATACACACAGCATACACACAGAATACACACAGAATACACACAGAGAATACACACAGAATACACACAGAATACACACAGCATACACACAGCATACACACAGAATACACACAGCATACACACAGCATACTACACAGAATACACACAGAATACACACAGCATACACACAGAATACACACAGCATACACACAATACACACAGAATACACACAGAATACACACAGAATACACACAGCATACACACAGCATACACACAGAATACACACAGAATACACACAGCATACACACAGAATACACACAGCATACACACACAGCATACACACAGAATACACACAGAATACACACAGAATACACACAGAATACACACAGAATACACACAGAATACACACAGCATACACACAGAATACACACAGAATACACACAGAATACACACACACACAGGCATTGCTTTCCATGTTAACCGGTCTGATAATCTACACCAGCAGTGTCATATGTACGTTCAATGGCCGTCATGACACTACACTTCTCAAATTAGGTTAGAGTTCTAATTTTTCAGCATCAGAGCATCTCCGGGCTTTTATCAGGGGTAAAACAGGAAATAAGCACGTGAAGTCAAAATAAACGTCCGATGCCCTTTCAAAATACATTCTGTAAAACCACTACAGTGGTGTCCCATGTGGAGCTTGTCGAATGACTCGTGATGGACTACAGAAAGTTTACAGCCGGGGACGATAAATATAAACACTTTACGACATCAGACAGAAACTTTACAAGAACAACTTCTGAAGGAAAAGACACGTGGAGCAGACGACCAAAGTGGAACGGAGAGGAGCTTCATTAATGCAGCTCCACAGATACGGCTCATTATCGCTGCAAAACATCGACTCTGTCAATTTATGTTTAGGGATTTAAAACAGAATTCATCCAATCAACAATGAAAACATAAACAATATAAAGAGTTCACTGTTTAAACGTGAGAATCCACAGAGGCTGGAGTCACAGGACACCTCTGCTGCCTCTGCTGTACACTGAAGCTTCTGAAAGTGTGATCATATGAGGCTCTGCCGACATTACATGTCGCTGACACTCCGGGTGTATATTCCAGGTTATAACATGGCTTAAAGCTCAGATGTCAGTTTTGTGTAATATAGATCCTTTAATCACACAGTGACTTGCAGTCACTCTCAGTTGCAGTACAGTGCTGGTGTGTACTGTATTGATCATAAGAACATTAAAGGAATCATGACTCCATAGATGTTGTGAATGGGTTTATTTAGCTCCAAGGCCACAGATGGGCGCGTACACCTGGCAGGGCTGAGCAGTGCTTTTCACACTGTTTAATGGAGTGATATGAATATGAAGAGAGAGTGTTTCCGCTGGGCTGTTGTGAAGCCGATAATTACACATCCCCGTCAAAATCAGGTTACATCTCCGAGCGACGCCAAATCTACCACAGAAACAGGCACAAGGCTTTACACAGGAAAAGACCTGCCTCTGATCAACAAAATCTACTCCTGTGGGGGCTGCCGAAATCTTATGACATGAACATACACACTGCTTAATATGACATTAACTAGCACAAAGGGAGGAGGGACCCAGAGAGACAAAAACTAAAGTGACAGTAATGAAACATGTTAATATGTTGTTTTTGGCAAATAGAGAATTGTCAGAACAGTTATAGAGTGATCAAAATAAGTCACGTGCAAGCAGTCAATAACACATAGAAGTCAAATCTTTCAAATCACTCCATATCATGTAGATGCAAGTTTGACTTCAGTGCCATTGTGAGCTTTATCACGAGACGTTACTATAAGTTGCGTTCGTATGTTATACAGCAGTGTGTGCCAAAGCGAGGACCTTTATCACCGCTTGCGGCTCTAATTTTGGTGCATTTTGATTTAGGTGGCCGAGCACTATGGGAGCCACATTGAAGGATTAAAGGACGAATGAACCTATGAGGACAATAATGTATAGAGTTTAAAGCTGCATTATGTAACTTTTTGGTTGGGCGTCCGTCCCCTGCTTGTTTCTATGGCGATGTAGTTGCTCTGCCTGGAATGTTCCACAGTATGACTTTAAACAGCTGGTTTTACTGCTACTGTGACTTGGTCTGGTTTGGTCTCCATGGAGATACAAAGGTTTAATGCCATACTGTGAAACATTCCAGACAAAACAATAACATCTCCATAGAGAAAACCGTTAGACAGACCCTCCACCAGAAAAGTTACACAATGCACCTTTAATATTGCTTCTTTTTCCAGTACCGACCTGTGAAATTGACTTTCAGTGTTGGAATTTCCGGTTAAACTGCAAATTTCTCATCCGTCTTTTCTGGGTAATATCTCACATGAAAGAAAAAAATACACAAAAGTGGAGTTATTTTTTCAATTTGCAACACGTTTTCTATTTTCTATGTTGTTTCTTATTTCAAACACTGACTTACGAAAGATTGCAGATCCTTTTACTCAAATTAAAAACCTGTCAAAAAAAAAATACTCAAAAAACAATTCATGATCTCCGTCTTACAAACTCAATCTCAAATGTGCCCAAAACCATCACGGGCACAGTGTGTGAGGGGACCGAAATATCCCAGTCTTTATTAAATATTCAACTAATATATTGTAAGTGACAGCAGATGATTTATAAAGTACAACAGTGTTATAGCCAGGAATGCGATAAAATGTCACAATGACGGATGCCGAGGCGGAAAATGATTTGGTCAGCCCCAGAGACGAGGAGGTGGGAAATTCTGTGTCACTGGATTACGAAACACAGAAACCAAGAAAAAAAAAATCTGAAAAGTCTGAATATAGTCATGTTATCTCAAACCCCCCCCCCAAAAAAACGCCTACACTCTGGGACAGCGAACGCATCAGCTCAACAGTCGAAGTTATAAAAATACCTATATGTGATTTTTTTAAAAATATTCTCTTGAACTCATATTAAAGGTCCGATTGATGCTTTGCAGGGACATCGTCCTGGAAGAACAACACAAAAAGCATAAAAATAGCATACAGAAAGCACAAAAACAGACAATGATGCAAACAATCCAATTAATTATAATAAATAAATAAAAAGAAATAGAATTAAAAAGTGATTTAAAAGATTATACTGATGGAGAGAGCCTTATCTCCTCAAGCAGGTCGTTCCAAAACCGAGGCACCCGGACTGAAAAGGCTCCATCAGTCTTCATCCGGAGCCTGGACATTGGAACAGTCAGAGGGACCTAAGGATCTAAGGCTGAAGAGGAACAACCACAAGGACCTGAGGATCTAAGACTGAAGAGGAACAGCCACAGGGACCTGCCCAAGGATCTAAGGCTGAAGAGGAACAGCCACAGGGACCTGCCCAAGGATCTAAGGCTGAAAAAGGACAGCCACAGGGACCTGAGGATCTAAGGCTGAAGAGGAACAGCCACATGGACCTGCCTGAGGATCTAAGACTGAAAAGGAACAGCCACAGGGACCTGAGGATCTAAGGCTGAAGAGGAACAGCCACAGGGACCTGCCTGAGGATCTAAGACTGAAGAGGAACAGCCACAGGGACCTGCCCAAGGATCTAAGGCTGAAGAGGAACAGCCACAGGGACCTGAGGATCTAAGGCTGAAGAGGAACAGCCACAGGGACCTGAGGATCTAAGGCTGAAGAGGAACAGCCACATGGACCTGCCTGAGGATCTAAGACTGAAGAGGAACAGCCACAGGGACCTGCCCGAGGATCTAAGGCTGAAGAGGAACAGCCACAGGGACCTGCCCGAGGATCTAGGGCTGAAGAGGAACAGCCACAGGGACTTGCCTGAGGATCTAAAGCTGCGAGAAGGCTTGTATGGGGTTAAAAGTTCTGAAATGTAAGTTGGTGCAAGACCTAAACAAGTTTTAAAAGTGATTAGAAAAATCTTAAAATCAATTCTAAAACACACAGGCAACCAGTGAAGGGACGTAAAACAGGGTCATGTGTTGATGTCTGTTAAACCCAGTGAGGAGCCGAGCTGCTGCGTTTTGAACCAGTTGGAGGCGGGAGATGGATTAGGAGTCGAGGCCGAAGAGGAGGGAGGGCTGCAATAGTCTCGACGGAAGATGAGCGCGTGGATGAGTTTTTCAAGCTCAAGATGGGAGAGCATAGTTTAGCTTTTGCTAATCGTGCGGAGGTGGAGAAAACAGGATTAGGAGACTTTTTGATGCGAAAGTGGAAGTTGAGGTGAGAGTCAAACATGACGCTGAGGTTTCTGGCAGCGGGGGTGATGTTGGGAGTGAGAACACCGATGCTTTTGCTGATATGGGAGGTGGATTGAGGGGGACTGATTAAAATGTTTTCGAATTTGGAGCTGTTGAGTTGTAGGAAGCTCTGCACCATCCAACTGTTCACGTCACTGAAGGAGTTTAACGCACACATAAACAAGCAAGATTGTCTAAAAACTCAAGAAAAAATAGTAAATGCTGGCTTGAGACTGTAAGGTTATTTGAGAGGGACTTGTTTAAGAGCACAAATTATCTCATCTGTTGTAGTTCCAGCTAAGTCCGTTCTTTCTGGTCAGATTGTGTTAAAATAAACCTCAAGTTAAAAAATCTAACATAGCTTCTGACAGAGTAGTGCCTTAAGTTAGCATCACACCTCCAGGGAATTTTGACTCATGTGCATTTAACTACCCCTATGTCTTGTAATCTTTGTGTATATTGTTCATCTGTTTTCTTGTGTGAATGTTTATAATAATTAGTGTGTACATATGCAATAAATTTGATGAAAAAAATGAAGTCATGATGTGGTAGTTTCAAGTTAAAAGCTATTTACTCTGTCACACTGAAATAACCTTAAATTTAAAAATCTATAAGACCTCATGGCAACATAAAGAAAGTCCTGTTACTGTGGTATCGTATCGAGTAGGGTAAGAAGTAACCGAAATATCGTGATATTGTATCGTCAAAGTTCTCACAATAATGTCGTGGATCATCACAATATATTGAATTACAAGTGTCTTTGCTTACATGAAGAGTTATGGTGCAGCAATAGCTTAAAAAAGACAGAGGGAACTACATAGACCATGATCCTTTGCTGCATTTCAGTGTAGACTACATGAAGAAATAACACTTCTAAGCACTTTTAAGTCTTAGTTCTTTGGATTAAGTCTCGTCAAGGCATTTTAAGTAGCAAAAAATTAGAATATTAACAGTTTTAGCTGTTTAGCCTGAACAAAATATCACAATAAATAGCATACTGTGAGATGAATATCGGGAAAATATCAAACCAAGAGACAGAGGTGTGACTGCAAGTTGTGACTTAGACTCAAGTCACTATTTTTAGGACTTGAGACTTGACTTGGTAAAGTGGACCAAGACTTGGATTTGAAGGGCATTGACTTGGGACTTGACTCGAACTTGAGGCCTGTGACTTGAGAAGCACTTTTAAATGTGAATTCTTTCTATTCTGACTGTAATGATTCACACTAAGATCTTGTCAAGACATTAAAAAGGAAAAAATAGCATTTCTACAACTCTTATATACTCTATAAATACTCATTTATAAATATACTAGGATTTTTTAAGTACAACTGATCTTAAAATCATATAAATTGCAAAAATCTTTATTTGTTATTTGGTACTTTGGTTTAAAAACTTGAAATGACTTGAAGCTCAAAGCAGACGACTTGACTTGGACTTATGGGCCAGTGACTCAAGACTCGACTTGGACTTGCCTGTATTTGAGTTGGGACTTGACTTGGATTTGAGGTCAAAGATTTGAGACTTACTTCAGATTTGCAAAAGAACGACTTGGTCCCACTTTGCCGAGAGATTTGGATATTGTTACATCCCTAATCGTGAGCCTCCCCACCGTATCTTGAGCTTTCCTACGATTAAGGATGGGCATTCGATGAAATTTTCTTAATCGATCGTCGGAAGAATTAACGATCGATTATAGATTAATCATTAACGTTTTTATAATAAAATGATCATCATTATTATTATTATCTGCACTACTAATCTGCATAAATAAATTCAACTTTACGACATATAAACCGTAACCACTCTAGAGCCACATCAGCCCGTTTGACATTATAATGTGTTTAATTCAGTTTTGTGCAACTCTCACAGAAACAAACCTTAAAACCACATCACTAATTTGCATAAACTAAGCGAAGATAAAACTACAGCTCTTGTGCACTGATGCAGTTCAACTTCTGTCGGATTAAAAGACACGACTCAGTGGAACACAGGTTAGTGTGACCATATTTGCGTTTGTACACTGTGTGCACATGGACTCACACTTGTCCCGACCGGAAAGCGTGGAATTTCTTGTATAAGTCATCGTTGCACATCGTTCGCATTTTACACTTCAGTACGTTGCAGGCTGACCGACATGTACGGACCTGTTTGGTCTCGCTACGCAGAGCAACCTACATTCGGTTTGTCGATTAAAATGAACGTAATCGATGAAATTCTTAATGATCAATTATCGATTCATCGACTAATCATGCCCATCCCTACCTACGATATCGCAATAAATATCGTACCCTGAGACTTGGATATCGTTACACCCCTAATATCAAGTATTGAATCAATTCCTTAGTGTTGAAGTTTGCCGTTTTGTATTGAGTTTGAAATCTGAATTCCATGACAGCAGCAGCTAATGAACACTGCCTAATTCAGTGATTTTAGCTTGCACACAGTGAAATTACCCATATTGCTGTTGGGTTAATGAAACAGGCAGACTCCCTTCTTCTCCTTTGCCGTTATTAGCGGTCCCAGACTGCGCTGCATTGGCTGTTGTGTGGATCATTAACACCCCATCTCTGTGTGATCGTGGTCTGTCTGCGTGCACAGGCACACAGACAGCTACTCATTAGGCAAATTCACTGTCTCTATAGCGCGCTACGACTGCTATAAATAGTAGATGTTTTGTGCTTTCTTCAAAATAGAGAAGTCCTTTTTTTTTCTTTTTTCCTTATAATGTTCTTGCCTCCGGGTTGTAAGAGCTCAGTGGGTTTTTGTCGTCAAGAAGTGAAGATATTTGAAGCTGCATTGTTTAACTTGTCTTGTGGAGGGTCTGTCAAGTGCTTTTCTTCGTGGAGACGTTATGGGTTTGTCCGGAATGTCCCAGCGTATGGCATTTAAGCTTTCTATCTTCATTGAGATCAAACCTGGGTAAGTTACAGGTCAGGTCTGTGGAGAGGCGACCTTACTCACTGTCAGAATATGTGTTTTTTAGGTATTTTTGCACAACAAATGTAGATGTGTCTTACCTCAGTGCAGATTTATTGTATAAGCACTGCAGGTCTCGAGGTCAAAATAAGTCCATTGCGTGCTGTTTGCCCGATAATCAGGAAGTGCACATTAGCATGGTAGTTGTATTACCTTTACAATGACAGTAACCAGTTCTTGAATCTGAAAGTTGTGAAAAGCGCTTATAAACTCATCAGTGTGAATAATCAGGATGCGTAAAGTAAGAGAGGAAGAACTTGACCACTGCAAACTTTGTTTCAAATGAACTATCGTAATTTCCGGACTATTGAGCGCACCGGAATATAAGCCGCAGGTGTCCATGTCTTTAAGAACGTTTTCAAGTTCGGGTCATCTGCTTTTATCGCCTCTGAAAGTTTTTGTCGTTTTTTTGCATTGAGTCAGTTCGTCACGCTGCTGTCGCCAAAATCTCACCATCGACTCACTGATGTTGAGTTCACGTGCAGCAACTCTGTTCAATCGCCTTTAACTTAAAAGCTGCATCATTTGTATTTCTTCGTGTGTTTTCCACGAGGAGGGTGTGTGTATGAAGCTCAAAAAAACTGTTCAACACAATCAAACAGCATCTTCCTTGGCGCATCACCCCCTTCACTCTACTGCGCATGTCTCCTGCAGAAAGAGTCTCTGTTCTGTCTGTATCATGTCAGTGTCTTGGAGGATTTCAGCAGATTTCAGACTCTCTCGGGGGCGGGGTTAGTTCTGTCAATCAGGTTTGAGTGGATGTCCGGCTGTTGAAGCTTGAGATGTTTCTTCTCATCATTTACACACACGGGTAAGACGTATCCTCCTCACTAATGTTCATTTAACATCATAACTTATTTTATCACATGGCAATAAACTATTTTAGTGCGCTGGCAATATCTCTAGCTCGTGTAGCAACTTCATGTGAACCCTAGATCCATGTGTAACAGCACGGACACCGACGCTTTCTGCACTCAGGCTGCGTGTATCCACTGTGTTGCCAAACCATAGACCGTTTATATGAATGGACAATGTGTACAAATGGACAACGTGTACAAAGAATCCGTCCATATATTCGCAGCATCGTTGTATAAGCCACTGGGTTCAAAGTGGGAGAAAAAAGTAGCAGCTTATAGTCCGGAAATTACAGTAGTTTTGAATTACATGTTTTGAAGATGGGAAAAATCAGGTACAAGCGCTTTAACAGGAAGCCACAAATTCCATATTACATCAAAATTCTTGCTAAAATGACATAATACATCATCCAGTATCGAGCAAAAGATGTTAAATTTTATTCAAACAGAAATCAAACTGGAACTAACTGTGGTACAATGACAAATGTCACAACACATTATCCTCAAACTAAAATGCTTACTGACGAGCCAGAACCACACACGTTGACAAAACTTTACAAAGATGAGTGGATCTGGAGCCAAATCCTGTTTCACAGATTATAGAGGGTGTGATTGACAAGCGGATTAACCAATCAGAGAGAGGTAAACTTGGATCGCATGAAAAACTGGAAAAAGGGGGGAGAATAACAACATAAAGAACTGAGAAGCAGCGTGAATTTTCTCAGAATCAGCAGTCGAAGTATCAAACTATTACTTATCTCAGGTAAAAGATGTGTAACCTTTCTAATGGCATCTGCTTGTCTCCATGGGGATTCTGTTCTTGGAATGTTCCACAGCATGGCATCACTGACATTATGAACATCTACTGTACCTACATAGAGACAAGCAGGTGACAAAACTCTTCATAAAACATGTTTAATTATATAAATGCATGATAAGTAAGTTTAATACTATGGAAGACAAGCAGAAAACATACAGCACATTTAAGTGTTAAAAAAAATAAATCTTTCTATCTTGTAGGTAGTGTTTCTCACCAAAAGAACAAAAATTGGAGCTTCAGTGTGCATTTTTCTAAACCAAAATCGTCTGAATTTGGGCTCAAAAGGCTCAAGTGTTTCTGTGTGTGTGGCCATGTTTGTTCTGGTTTGTTTGGGCACTTCAGCTTTGGCTTCCACCCAAACCACAATGGATTCCTGTGACACTTTTATTCACCTGATTAGGTTTGATATGAATGAGGACACTGCATATTAATCAGTGTGTAAGCAAGTAGTGACATTCCCTGTGGGTGTGATGCTAACTGTGGACACTGCTCTGTCTGAAGCTCTGTCACTCAACTTACACTTTAATGGAAGGACCATGAACGCTTGTAACAACTGTTTAAAAAAAAAAAATTCACAGTGTTTGCTAATATGGGCACTGAATATTGTTGAACATTCCACCAATAGAGATACATGTAGAGCACCCCAGGGTAAAGTCTAAATTTCATCCATTGTCATAAGTCAAGTAAAAACACACCAAAAATATTTACATGACATTAACATGACACATGACAACACATGTGAGACATTACAAAGAAAACATTAGAGTCACACTGACACCACACACACATACACACGCACGCACACACACATGCACACACACACGCGCACACACACGAGGAGCACAGCGACTTCAGAGTCACACATGAAGACTCATACTCATATCCCTGTGCACATGATCAAATGGAGTATCCTGCTTTCTTGACATGATCTTACAAATGCTCAAGCACAAAAATTATATATTTATCAAACCAGGAAAAATACAAACAACCCTGAGCTGCTTTAGCGTAGGAAGCTCAGGAGATTCCAAACCAGCGGTCAGGAGCTATGAGGCATCCCACGATCCTGCGCAGAACCCAAACCCAACGTTTCCAAACACTATTGTACAAGTTCTACCCTGCAGCAGAGTCTTAATTAAAGTCATTTTACAGAATCAAAACTCAAGACCACATGACTCATTTGCATAAACTGTAAGCTTAACAAAAAAAAAAAAAAAAAAAACAGCTTGCTCCTTCTGCATTGATACAGTCAGCTTCTGTTGGATTAAAGGACACAACTCAGTGGAATATGTGTGTTCTCTCTGTGACAGAGGATGTACTGTTGATGGTGAGTCAAAAAACCCGATCATAACTGGGATACTGATGTGCATGTATACACAGTCAATGACATTATGTATCTGTTCTGATCTGATCAGATGTTTCACCACTGCTGATCTCTTGGTGATTTTAGCTCATTTGTATGAAGAAAAACAAAAACCCCACCACTTAAAAATGCATTGTAATGTACTTAGTACAATATGACCTTTTTTTTTTATGCCTTACATTACTGTGTTACAGCAAAAAGCAATACATTACAGTAATTTGTTACTTTTGTAATGCGTAAATCCCAACACTGGTAACAACAGCAGCTAAAGAGCCCAACAAATATAAATCTATCTATGAGTAAACAGGAGTAACACACTACAGGAGAATGTGCCCGATTTTCACAGCGATTTGCTTCTCCCCGAGTTCAGGCATGACCTGACCGTGTCCTCGCATGTGATTGTGTCGCTGTGCTCCTCGTGTGTGTGTGTGTGTGTGTGTAACCACCAAACATCAGCTACACTATGATAACAGCCAATAAAACAAAGCATCAGGTGCAGAGGAGTGATGGACACAGAGGCGCAACATAAAAACTCAGGATATAGTGAAAATAATGAGAAGACTTTATTTACCACTCGTAAAGTTGTACATGTAAACTCATCTCATCCATATTGTCCACAAAATTTGTCCTCCACAAATAATTCAGACTCAGACTGTTAATCCAGTCTGAGGCGTTTTTAAAAGTGTGTAGGTGTAGGAGTAGTTCCTCAGGTGTGTCTGTTTACATCCACACAGTGCACAGATCGAGGTGAAGCTGCAGATTAGCCAGTGAGAATCTACTTCCTGTGGACTTTATCTCCAAATCTCTAAGTATTGCACCACATTTCACAATAATAACACAGTTTTGACTTGCATCTAAACTAGAAGTACAGAGCTCTGATCTTTGAACACTCTCGAAGAGATTAGTTTTATTCTAGACAGGAAACTGCTGACGTGAGGTACAACTTCAGCAGTGTAACCTGTGGTGCGCAGACATATTTTGCTGCAGTATTTGCGATCGAAGATTTAAAATCTCATATGGTTATCCTCGTGTCTGCAGTGTGCGTGTTTTTAAAGTTTTTGAAGGTTGAGCAGTTGTCAGTTTCTGGTGTGCTCGAGCAGAGAATTCTATCATTTTGTGCCTCTAATAGACGCCCCTGTTTAGCCAAATCCTCCAGTTACATTTACATATAAAATTCATTAAGGGGGGTGTGACAGCCCCATTAGGAGCTTTGAAAATGAGACAAACACCCAAAAGATAATGTTCAAAACCCAGATTATTGTACTTACTTATAATGTTACAATAATGATCATATAAAGATGATCAGTCTGAACCACTGACTGTCTGTGCCTTTCACAACAAGCTGCCCAAATGGATTCTCTTGAGTTTGTGAACTCAAAAATATGAGAATTAGTCTTGCTGGACAGGTTGAAAGTCCTATATTGACTCTTGTGAGCTTTAAGTCATGTTATAATATTACCTCCGAAAAACAGACCTGGAGTTGTATTTTGTTTCATTCATACACTGTATGTTTGAGTAATCCTGCATTATTAGTCTGTCTACATCCCCAAACCTCTCTGTTCCACCTTGTGATGTCATGAAGTTATAGTTTTCCAGTTAACCAATACTTTTTACCTTTCGTTCAATAGAGATAGACAATTCCAGGGATGAAATTATTCACACGATTCTAGTGAAGATGTATGGAGTGTAAAAACACACTGGAGCACTTCCTGTATCCTGTTTGAGTGAAGCTCTCAGCCTAAATATGCAGGTTTGTGCGTTAAACATGATTGAAACAAAACACAACTCCAGGTGTGTTTGTGATGACAAAACACTATGATAACATAGATCAGAACAGAGCAATATGGGGCTTTTAACTAGTCAGCCTGGCGCCACCTAGTGCCTCGGCTCAATTTCATTTCTCTCGGGCGACTAGGTCAAGAATCAGAATACACTAGACGGTTTCAAGAACCCTGGAAGTGCGAGTTCGGGCACCAGCTAATCAGCGAAGAGACATATATTCAGAGTTGTCAATGATTCCCGAGATCGAGGATTTAAAGCCGGAACAAAGAGAATGTTTGGTGAATTTCATCAAGGGGAAAGACGTTATTGTCCTTCTTCCTACAGGATTTGGGAAAAGTTTAATATACCAGACTCGCTTTTAATACCAAAGAAGGTAAACCAGCAGCCTCCTCAAACTCTTCTCCTCTCCTCTTCTTCCCAATCTTATGCAGTCTGTTGAAGCTTATATATTTGTCCATTGTTTCTTTCTTTCTTCTTATACCTTTTTTCAATAAACTATTGATTCCACTTCAATCTTTTCTCGACTTTTGTTCAAATCTGAAATTAATCGTCTGCCAGTCCAACGTATGGTACAGTGACATCCATTTCCACAAGATCGAGTCAGTAGTTCAGTAACAATTCACTGCAATTTGACCATAATGACAATATTTATCCAACAAATGTCATATTGATTCACGTGGGTTTCAGAATGATGGAATATCGCTGTCTTGTTTCTGTGGAAAATGAAAAACGCTATCTCAACCTTTTGCTGAGTGAGAGTTGAACTACGGGTGAAGTGTGGACGGTAATGACATGGGGCCTATTACCGAGATAACAATTTTAATGAAAAAAGTCGAATTCAGGGCTCTTGGGAGTTCTCTGTAGTGCTTTTTAGTAGAAATTTGCTGTGGAATAGTTTTGGCAGGACTGAGAATACTTGGCGATAAGGGGCTTAGTGAAGGGAGAGGAGAGTCGGGGTGGTGGGAGCTGTCACGGCTTGTTTCGGGTTTCTGTCAGAGGGTACAGACAGTTCTTCACCTGTGGAACTACACTGAGGGTTTAACAGAAGGGGGAAAGGGAGATGGAGTCATGACCTGTACTGCAGAGCACATAGGTGGGCTGGTTTGGAAACGTATATTTACCACGAGCTTTAATTCTGAATAAAAATGAATTCCACATTAAAAGGACCACGTAAACTCTTAATCCCTAATGAAAATGATTATTTGGAATTAACCTAATTCCAAAGTAAGTGAGTGGTTTATTCAGATTTTAAAGCCGAATTAATTTATTCCTGAATCATGTAAATGTTTATTCTTTTTAATAACAATTGCAGTCGTTCGGTGCATGCTCATTGGCTCGCTCTTCTGATAAGATCCGGACGATCCGGCTCCACCAGTCCTGACTTCGGACTTTCATCCACTGCTCTTTGGATTTGCGAGCGGGATGTAGGAGTGGGCTGAGGTAGAGCAGCCGTTGAGTGTGTTTACATGCACATCAGTATCCAGGTTATGATGAGGTGTTTGAGTATCCTGGTTTCTTCATGGTGCATGTAAACGCAGTATCCCAGTTATTAGAAACCGGGATACTGTAGCTGGCATATTGGAATACAGCGGCATGTACAGGCAGTATCCCGGTTACTGCAACATAAAGTTGAGTTTGCATGTGTCCAAAAGACAAACACTTTTCAGTCTTTGCACTGCAACAGTAGTGACATAAATAAAGTGACCAACATAAATAAAGTGATCAACATAAATAAAGTGACCAACATAAATAAAGTGACCAACATAGATAAAGTGATCAACATAAATAAAGTGACCAACATAAATAAAGTGACCAACATAAATAAAGTGACCAACATAAATAAAGTGACCAACATAAATAAAGTGACCAACATAGATAAAGTGATCAACATAAATAAAGTGACCAACATAAATAAAGTGACCAACATAAATAAAGTGACCAACATAAATAAAGTGACCAACATAAATAAAGTGACCAAGTGATAAAAAAATTTATCAACATAAAGAAAGTGACCAACATAAAGTGACCAACATAAATAAAGTGACCAACATAAATAAAGTGATCAACATAAATAAAGTGACCAACATAGATAAAGTGATCAACATAAATAAAGTGACCAACATAAAGTGACCATACATGAGTGAAATGACGATGAATGAAAATAAAGAGCTGCACTAAACCTGCACATGTACAATCTGCACTCGTATGATCCCTGAAAAGTTTAACATGAACTATCTCCCACGATATAAACAGAACATATTTACCATCATTAGCACCTATTCTGTCACAAAAAGAACACATATATTCCACTGAGTCGTGTCGTTTAGTCCAACAGAAGCTGAACCATGTCAGCGCCACAAGGAGCGAGCTGTTTTTATCAGCGCTAACAGTTTATGCAAATGAGCCATGCATTTTTAAGTTTTGTTTCTGTAAAACGTAAACAAATGTTATAAAAGCTGAATGATATGATCAAACGGGCTGATGTGGCTCTATAGTGGTTATGATTTATCTGCTGTAAATTTGACTTTATTTATGCAGAAGATTGTAATGAAGAATCTGTTGGGTTTGATCTGTGCAGTGGATTGTGGATTACGCTGGTTCAACCTCCCGAGCTTCCGACGCTAAAGGAGCTCATGGTTTGTATTTTCCCTGGTTTATTAATTTAAATTAAGTACATTTTTGCATTTGCACATTTGTAAGATGATGTCAAGAAGCCGGGATACTCCATTTGATCATGTATACAGTGATATGAGGATCCCGTTTTTCAGCACACATGTATACACAGTAACCCGATTACTGACATAACCGGGATATGGCTAATAATCTGGATACTGATTTACATGTATACACACTCACTAACTCAGTTTGTCTTCTTTTTCCCTTCTCCTCCTCAGCTGAGAGACGTAAAGCGTGATGAGAAAATTCTCCAGCTGCTGCGCAATTATCATCAGAATGACTGTGGAAAAAGTTTGGATCATGTTTCTGTCCGTGTCGTAATGACAAACTGAGATGACAAAAAAGCCGGTAGCAGCTGAAGTGTGTGTTTTCTTCGGGTCGACGTAAATACCTTCATGTCTCTGTCCAATCAGAACCCTTCCCCACCCACAGACATTAACCGGAATTAAATAAAGACGATTTAACGTGTTTTCCATGTAAACCTCAATTCAGAATTATTATTTCCAAGTGAACGTGTTGTATTTCCAGAATCAAAAAACATCATGTAAAAATGGCCATTGATTCTTTGCTGCCGACGTCGTCAACATTGCCTGGAGATATGCTCTGCTCACTGTAGGCATGCTCGCTCTGAAAGTCTGTTACTCAAATTAGACTTTAATTTGAGCTTTATTTTAACACAATCTGACCAGAAAGAGCTAATTTAGAAGGAACGACACGCTGAGACGCTTTGTGCTGTTAAACAGGTCTCTCATTAGCCAACAGTTTTTTAGTTACTCACATTCGCTATTTTTTTTGCTGAAAATCAAACCGCTAAACAGGATCATGAATGCTTGTACTGATCACAGGCTCCTGAAAATGTGCAGTTTAAATTAATTTTGTATTTTGCTTTTTTCCCTAGAGTTTTCAGACAATCTTAAATCCTTTTTGACAGTGACAAATGTGTGGTTTGAATCACCATGGTAACTTCTAAAACTGTAGAGCGCAAAGGTGGGCTGGTTGGAAACTTGATCATAGTGCATTTCTATGTGTATCTCTATGGTGGAATGTTCAGCAGTTACCATGGTGACAGGAGGCACACATTAGCAAACACAGTCTAAATAGTTTTAAGACAGTCTGAAAACATAAAATGGATTTAAACAATACATCTTCAGGAGCGTTCATGGTCTTGTTTAGGAGTTTGATTTGATTTCAGAGTGACTGAAAATCTTGGGACTGTAATTTTATGTCCAAAAGTCTCAACTACATTAGTTCTCCTGATGAAGGTCCAACAAAGTCAGCTCTTTCTGGTCAGACTGTCTTAATACATGCATCAAAAATCTCAGACTTCGGGTCATTGCTCAATTCATACTGGGAAGGATTTTCCGAAAAAGTGAGCATCAAACCTCCATGTTTTTTTCCCAATAGGATGCGTCTATTGACTAAGTCGATCTTTTCAAGTCTTTTGAACCATATCACTTTTGTTTCTGGTTCTGATATCGTCATATTTTAGTTTTGGAATTCAGACATCGTAATTGTGTGGTTGTTGGATGCCCTAACAGTGGAAAACAGCTCGAGAAATTAGTTTGGGAATTTCATAAATGCAAAAGGGAATCTGATGTTTGTGACTGCAAACGTCTGTTCAAACTGTTTCCCTTCCCAACAGCACTGAAAAATAGTGAAAAGTGAAGTCGATGGGCAGGATTGATCCACAGGAAGGATGAAAAGGGAAAGTTGAGTTTGCAACAAAACATTTTGTATGTAGAGCGCCATCAGTGCAAAATCCTGTTTGTTAAGTGAGAGGTGCAGAAGACAAACAGACTCGCACTTTCTTGTTGTCGACTGACTTTACAGCAACATCACGTCTTGGTCTCTTTACAGTGGAAGGTGTTTCTTTGCGAACAGTTGGTGCCTTTCGCTTTGGCGTTGACTTTTTAAATTCGTAACCGAGGTTGAGCGAGGGATCGGGATTGTGCTTTGATGGCGCTCCACATACAAAATGTTCACTTTTCAATTTCATTGGAAAGGGAAACAGTTTTAACAGAGGTTTGCACTCACACAGATCTGATTCTCTTTTGCATTTATGGAGTTCGCAAACAAATTTCTCAAGATGATTTCCGCTGTTAGGATCCAACAACCACACAATTACGATGTCCGAATCCCAAAACTAAAATATGACAATATCAGAACCAGAAACAAAAGTGATATGGTTCAAAAGACTAGAAAAGATCGACTTTGTCAATAGACAAACATGGCAGTTTGATGCTCACTTTTTCAGAAAGTCCTTCCCAGTATGCACATTGTGCGATGACCAGACGTCCGAGATTCTTGATGCATCTATATAAACCTCAGTTTGACTTGGTTAATAGAGAGTCTAACAGAGTAGTGCTTTCAGTTAGCTTCGGATCCCCAGGGAATGTCAATAATGTCAGTTGCAAAATATCTATAATATATCCAGTGTATATATAGAATAATATATTTACAGTATACAGTATACAGTATACAGTAGTGTAGGGGGAAGCAGGAACACAGTGGAAGCAGGCAAACTGTTTTAGCACATTTCTGGAAAACAAATGTAATAGTTCTTGCTGTATTGATTCATTTTGTTATTGCCATGTTGTTATTTCACTGTTCTCTTCATAGTTCTGTCTTCACTCAGTTTAAATTGTGCACTAAGAACTAATTAAGTAATCCAAGAATCTCATACATTTCCAGAGTGAAGGAAATGATCGTGATGATGAATGGACGCAGCTTTAGAGCAATGAAAGTGGGATTTAAAACAGTTCAAACTCTTCATTCCAGTTATACAGCCTTTTTTCCCCCACACACTGTACTTCAGCAGCTCCATTTTGAAGTTGGTATTCAGTTTATCTGTAGTGGAGGTAGTAGTGGAGGGTCTGATACCTGCTTGTAGGGTTGTCAAGTATGAAAAATCAGATATTAATCGACAGAGATGGGAACTTGAAGGTCGTAACTTGGACTCGAGTCACTATTTTTAGGCCTTGACTTGATAAAATGGACTAAGACTTGGAGAACCTGAAGCTCATCGACTTGGGACTTGACTCAGACGTGAGCCTTGTGAGTTAAGAAGACTTGATGCCTCTCCTTAAAAAATATGTTTTTAGAAAATACATTTTTCTTTTTACAGTTGATAAATGTGGTGCTGTGGTATCTTCAAATGTACTACAGTAATACACAGTACTATGTTGTAATACACAGTACAATACAGTAAAACAACTACATGGCAAAATCTGGCAAATCTTTCAATCTAAATTCTTTTTATTCTGACCATACTGATTCACACTAAGTTTTTGTCAAGACATTTAAAAAGGAACAATGAGCATTTCTAACTAAAACTCTTATATAAATATGCATATATAAAAATACCACGACAATTTAGTTTAAAATTCATATAAACTGAAAAAATCTAAGCTTTATTTGGTACTTTGGTTTAAAGACCTGAAATGACTTGAAGCTCAAAGCAGACGACTTGGGACTTGACTCGGACTTGAGGTCAAAGACTTGAGACTTACTTGAGATTTGCAAAACAACGACTACTAAAACTAGTATCAAAACTAGATACTCATCTGCGCAGGTATTGATACTAAAAAAAAAATCACATTGACAGGACATAAATGAAGGTTTCCTGAATGTCTTTAGAATGAAGTTGAGCTGGATCAGTACAAGTAGAAGAGCACATAGACTAGTTTACACACATGGACCACTGAGGGATCACACACATATAAGACACATGGGAATAGATAAAAATCACATTCTATTGTCTAAAGAGTTATGTGGTATTGAAATCGGTGTTGAGTATGAAGTCTGTTCCTTAGTATCAAAATCCAGTTTGAAATGTTCGGGTTGTGACAATGTGACATGCTTGTCTTGTTATAGAGGCTTTTCCTGGAATGTTCCACAGTATGGTATTAAATTTATCAATCTGCAGTTATTTAATCAGAGACATTTCCATTTCTCATAAAAATACCACTGCTGTCACCGCCCCCTGCATACACCCACTGCTCTGTGCTCACTTCATTTTCCAATACATGTTTTATTTTTTTTTTAATCTGTGATAGGCAAAGGATTTGGCAGCGTTTCATGAATCTTTTTTTTTTTGAGAAAAAATCCACAACTCGCTCGTGTTACGCACAGCTATCCAGAGGAGGTGACGGCCACATCAGAGGACTCATTTCTTTTATTAAGTCATTTTAGATGAATATTATGATATATTATATAACTATACAGCAGACACAATCACAATAGGTCGTCTTTAAATAATACAGATAACTTGGCTTCTTTGTTGATTCGTTGACTTGAACTCAAACCGATGACTCAAAGTTTCCACAGAGTTCTCCCAAATGATTTACAATGAACAAAATATACAAGAAAAGTGACTCACCAGTGTCAAAAAATAACAAATTACAGACATGCAGGTTCTTGTTAGCACAACACAGACAGCCAATATCATTAAATTTGGACAGGGACTTTCTCCGCTGGAGCATTCTGAATTTTAATGACGGTGACATCCTGTGAAATAATGACAAGTCCACTTGTGGTGAGATAAGCCTGAAATGTCAGAGATGCTGCGACTGAAAGCGTGAGCCTCATTGTTGGAGCTCTGCTAACGGCTAACGGAACATGGGACAAAACGCCGTGAGCTGCTCCAGAGCCACAAGTGTCACTGGAACAAGGGAAAAAAACTGTGACAAGAACTCTAAAGTTAGAAATACACTTGGATATAACTAAACAAGCAACATCTTTCACTTTTGTAAAGAGCACGTATTCCACTTTTTTCTGATCTCTATTATAATTATGTCGTTTCACAAACAGACCTGGAGTTGTGTTTTGTTTCTTTCAACATGTTTAACACACAAATCCTGCAGATTTAGGAGTTCTTCTCTCAAACTGAAATCACTCTGTCCCACCTTGTGATGTCATGTGGTGATACAGGAAGTGCCCCACTGTGTTTTTAAACTCCATACAGATTTGCTAGAATCATTTGGATGATTTCTAACCAGGCTCGCGACATCTAGTGCCTCCGTTCAATTTCATTTCTCTCCAGAGACTAGATCAGGAATCAGAAAACACTAGAAGGTTTGCAAAAACCCCGGAAGTGCAAGTTCTGGGCACCAGCCAATCATGGAAGAGCCATACATTCTGTGTTGGCAATGATTCCCGAGATCGAGGATTTAAAGCCAGAGCAAAGAGAATGTTTGGTGAATTTTATCAAGGGGAAAGACGTTATTGCCCTTCTTCCTACGGGATTTGTCAAAAACTTAATATACCAGATAACCCCGTCAGCGGCACATTACATATGTCATGACCAAATAGCAGCGATTGGTTAAATTTTAAAAAAGTGCCTGCCTACTGTTGAGCGAGCAAATTCTAATGCTGTGAGGTCAGACGGTTTCCACAAAGTGAAACTGGCTGATGAATCCTGCTAGGTTTAAGGTGTATTGTGTGACTTTTCTGGTGGAGGGTTCGTCAACAGTGTTGGGAAGGTGACTTTTAAAATGTATCCCCCTACAGATTACAGATTACATACTCCAAAATGTAGTTTGTAACGGAATCCATTAAATTACTTAAGGTGAGTAATGTAATCTGAACACTTTGCTTCTCTACAGCAAACCAAGTAATCCAAAGACTAGGATATCATAAGATAAGATGTTTTGTCTGATAAAAGAAAATAAAAGAGCCCAGACAGGTCAGACGGTTTCCACGAACTGAAACCGGCTCATGAATCAGGCTAGATGATTTCGGCCGTCTAATTGGACCTTTAAAAAGGGGCATTTTACTTCTCTGGGGTATGAACTGCAAACATATAAAACATTTAGATCACCATGTTACCTTTTACCCTTTTGAAAATGCTGTGTTCGCCCCCAAAACAACGCATTAACATGTTTTATACATTTTTCATACTGTGTGTCTCCACTCCCTTTGCTCCCCGTGCTGAGTCACTCCCCCTTCAGGGCATCACGTGCGTCGCATCAGGACCTCAGGGAAATGACTCATGAAAGAAAGTTTATAACCATGGTGGATAAATATACCACATTTTACAACGTCAAACAGCAACTTTTCAAGGACTTCACAAAGAAAAATGCAAATCTTCGTCCCCTTGTTAACTTTTGTATAACTTTGTAACTCATCATGAATATGTAACCAATATAAAACAGTTTGGTGTTTGAACATAAGAGTAACAGAGGTGGCAGCTCTGACGTCTCTGGTGTAAATTCTCAGTAGGAAGGATTCAAATAGGGCCCAGGAGAGATCACTAAATTATTGAAACATGCATGGGTGACATCTAAAACCTCTTCAGGCAAGTTTTTCATGAGGGACCAACAACATTTATGTATTTTAATAATAATTAGTTCTCGTGCAAACTGAAAGAAGCGTGGGATTGACCCCCTCACTCACACACCGCAAACCCCTCACTCACACACCTCAAACCCCTCACTCACACACCTCAAACCCCTCACTCACACACCGCAAACCCCTCACTCACACACCTCAAACCCCCACTCACACACCTCAAACCCTCACTCACACACCTCAAACCCCTCACTCACACACACCGCAAACCCCTCACTCACACACCATAGACCCCTCAGTCACACACCGCAAATCCCTCACTCACACACTCACTCACACACCGCAAACCCCTCACTCACACACTGCAAATCCCTCACTCACACACCTCACTCACACACCGCAAACCCCTCACTCACACACACCTCACTCACACACCGCAAACCCCTCAGTCACACACCTCACTCACACACCGCAAACCCCTCACTCACACACCGCAAACCCCTCACTCACACACCGCAAACCCCTCACTCACACACCTCACTCACACACACCTCAAACCCCTCACTCACACACCTCAAACCCCTCACTCACACACCGCAAACCCCTCACTCACACACCGCAAACCCCTCACTCACACACCACAAACGCCGCGGTCTTAAGCCTCTAACCACATCAAAAAACGGCCGCGCTCCCCATACATGAATCCACTCGGATGTCCCAGCACGACTTCAGTAAACTATAAAGCCGCACCACCTGCAGCGCAAGCAAACACACACGGAGCAGACAGCGACCGCACAGCGAAACACACCCACAGACACACTCATCACTCCACGCCGACGAGGAACGGAACGGAGGAACGAACCAAAAAAGCGAGTCCTATGTGCCAGTCTGAGTCACAACTGACCAATTGAGTCATCGCGACCGATCCAGTGGTCCCAGACAGCAGCCTCCCTACACGCCACAACTGAACAAAGCCCAGAGTCACCGTGAACGTGGCAAACAAAGTCCCACTGACCCATCACACTGTTGTGTTTCGTTTAAAGTCCAGTGCGGTTTATTTGTGAAAAAAGTTCAAAAAATAGACCATTTAATGACAGTGCGCCTTATAATCCAGAGCACCTAATCATCCGTAAAATACGGTACACTGAACATATCTAATGAAATGAAATGAATGAAAAATGAAATATATTAACAAAAAATACGAGATAACATGAGAGTAGCTACTACCGAATGTGTGTCCATCGCTAATGTTAGTATCAGATTCAGATACAATTAAGATAAAACAGCAGCGACATCAGTGATACAACCAACATAAGAACACTTCTCAATTAATGTTGTCGAAATAAATATCCAACTTACTGACATCATGGTCTTTCATCAAAGATCAAGATGCTCCACTGTCATACGAAAACTTCCCGGACAAATGACGTTATACGCAGTTTCCCTTGTTAACTGCACTACCAGCTAGACCTGTTTTTCTTTTAGGTATTATTGCATATTATGTGTTTCGTGTTAGTCAATTATTTGTCTGATTAATCGACTAAATGACTAAAGGCTTGCAGCACTATGACCTCTGACTCTCTGCTACCCACACTGTGCTATAATTTTTAACTCCCATCCCTCGAAATGAAGCTGAGCTAGAAAATCCATTTGCATATAATGTTGCATTTTCTATACAGCGCACACATACTGATAAGCTGCACAATATATTCCAAATGTATTCTCACTATTTGCAGTTGTCTATATGCACACAGAAGAGACTGCACACATAACATTATTTTTGGTCGAGCGAGAAGTAAAAGAAAATGTTTGTTTACTGTATTTACACCTGTATGTCTATATATGCAGACGTGGACTAAATTGTTAGCACCCCTCTGGTAATGAAAGAAAAATCAACAATGGTCAACTTGAAATTAGGCCTGTAATGATAATCAATAAATCAATTAATCGAACGATAACTTTTAACAAGCTCGATAACTTTTCCAGCCACGATAAATTCTATTTGCAGCTTGTTTGTTTTCCTCACTCTCAAAGAGACTGAATGTTATAAGGCTTCTATCGCTCTCTGACTCCTCTCGTTTAACAAGTGTAATGACGCTTGAACCAAATGCACGCGTTGTCTGAGTGCAGAAACACAAGCCAGCGCCGCTGTCAGAACTAGGGATGGGCATGATTAATCGATTAATCGATAATTGATCATTAAGAATTTCACCGATCACGTTAATCTTAATCGACAAACCGAATGTAGGTTGCTGTGTGTAGCGTGACCAAACAGGTCTGTACATGTGTCTCTCTGCACTCAGAAGGAGCGAGACACAAACAGTCAGTTCGCCTGCAACGTGCTGAAGCACAAATGTGTATTTAACGATGATTTGTACAAGAAATTCCACGCTTTCCGTTGCGTTCGGGACAAGTGTGAGTCCATGTGCACAGTGTATAAAGCAGCACATATGTTTCGGTGTCCAGTGGGAAAAAGTTTTACCAGGTGAGAGTCGCTCAATGTCGATGACGAGTCCCCACCTCCCTCCCCCCGTACGGTGTCCTGGTTTTGACAAACGCAAATCTGGTCACATTAACCTGTATTCCACTGAGTCATGTCTTTTAATCCAACAGAAGCTGAACCGCATCAGCGACACAAGAGCTGTAGTTTTATCTTCACTTAGTTTATGCAAATTAGCGATGGTTTTAAGTTTGGTTTCTGTGAGAGTTGCACAAAACTGAATTAAACACATTATAATGTCAAACGGGCTGATGTGGCTCTAGAGTGGTTACAGTTTATATGTCGTAAAGTTGAATTTATTTATGCAGATTAGTAGTGCAGGTAGTAATAATAATGATGATCATTTTAAAATTAAAACCTTAATGATTAATCGATAATCGATCGTTAATTCTTCCGACGATCGATTAAGAAAATTTCATTGAATGCCCATCCCTAGTCAGAACCAAAACAGTTCATTGAGGAGTGACAAAACAAGTCACGATGCCGAATCAACACGGGTGAGCGGGACACGTCTCAACAGTCACATGCATTCAAATGCAGCGAGCGCAAAAACAACGAGAAGAAATGTCTCAAACCCCAACAGCCGACATAAACCCAAACCCGAGCGACACAACTAGTCTAGTTCCCGGGAGGAACCTGAAATCCCGAAACCGAATCGACACAACACCAGACAGGACAGAGGCTCCCTCATAGAGAAACATGGTCCTGTGTCGCAGGTTAATACAAACATTTAAATGACCAAAATGATGAGGCCACAGCAGCAGCCACACAAATATGAGGAGACACAATATTCCAATGTAAGTCAATCACGAAAATCACTTTTAAGGACAATTTTGTTACAGAGACTTAATAATCCATTATATTTATTGCTTTGGTTGTGTTTGGTTCAACAATCGTTTATTCAAGTGCATTTTTGTGAACAAGTCCTTGCTGTGAGCCAGACACATTAGACTAGTCCTTAGGGGTGTGCAAAAATATCAAAATATCGATATATCATATCGCTTAATGTAATGATACAGTATCGATATCGTGGGCTGCTGTATCGATATATCTCCAAGTCTATTTTTTGGTTTATTTTACTAAATTATTTTGTTACAGCTACAGTTTTGTTGCTTGTTTAGAGGGAAAAAATCATTTATGCAACACATTTGACATTTTCACTGTTTTCAGGATTAAAATGTTTTTGTTTCATATGAACTTTGCAAAAAAAAAGTGGTTTCACAAAGACTTTTAGCGTCACAGCCATGAATTAGTCATTATTTTTTTATTGGACTGTACTGAGTTGCTTTGAAATATATCGTATCAAACTATCAAAAAAGCACTGTATCGAGGTGTGTATCGTATCGTGGCCTATGTATCGAGGTGTGTATCGTATCATGGCCTATGTATCGAGGTGTGTATCGTATCGTGGCCTGTATATCGAGGTATGTATCATATCGGCAGCTTCATAACGATACCCAGCCCTACTAGTCCGATGTTAAGTCTCTTTTATTTAGGCCTATTGTTTTTGATTGTCTTACAGTTCCTGTGTTAAATGTTCTTTAGAAAGTAAAGTTTATTGATCATTGAGAGGATGTATTTGAATTTTAATCCATGGTCATTAAAATAGTTGAAATTGGTCTCAAAATGTCAATATTATCGTTTATCGCAATAAATTCTTGGTCAATTAATCGTCCTGCAGAATTTGTTATCGTTACAGGCCTACTTGAAATTAAGAAAAGCAATAATAAAACTTTTTTTTAAATCCTGAAAAATAACCAATGAAAATCAGACACTGCTTTTGAATTGTTGTTCAACACAATTATCTAATAAAACTAATTAAAGAAAGTGTAAACTGTGAAGCATGGAGGAGGCTTGGTTATGTTCTGGGGCTGTTTTGCTGCATCTGGCACAGGGCGTTTTGAATCTGTGCAAGGTACGACAAAATCTCAAGACAAGTCAAGGTATTTTGGAATGAAATGTGTAGCCTCGTGTCAGAAAGCTCGGTCTCGGTTGTAGGTCATGGTTCTTCCAACAGGATAATGACCCAAAACACACAGCTAAAAACACCCAAGAATGGCTAAGAACAAAACACTGGACTGTTCTGGAGTGTTCTTCTGTGAGCCCAGATCTCAGTTCTCTTGAAAATCTGTGAAATGAGCTGAAACCTGCTGTCTAGAGATGGCACCCTTCAAACCTGAGACAACAAGAACAGTTTGCTCACGTGGAGTGGGTCAAAATACCAGTTGACCAGTCCAGAAGTGTCATCGACAGTGACTGAAATCGTTTGTTTGCAGAGTTTGCCTCAAAAGGTTGTGCTACAAAATATGAAGTTAAGGGAACCATCATTTTTGTCCAGGCCAGTTTCATTATTTTGTTTTTTCTAATGATTTTGTTGAACCGCAGGTGAAAAGCAATGTTTGATTTTCATTGGACAATTTTCAGTAAATTTGTTTCAAGTTATTTCAGTGACGGTTGTTGATTTTGCTTTCATTGCCAGAGGGGTACCAACAATTTTGTCCACGTCTGTAGGTCTAGTTTCTACCTGGCTGGATACGGGACCAACAGTGCCACTTTTTTAAAGGTCCTATATTACACAAAATTGACTCTTGTGAGCTTCAAGTCATGTTATAATGTTGTTACCTCTTCAAAAATAGACCTGGAGTTTCATTTGTTTTGTCGTTTCATTTGCAAATGTTTGAATAATCGCACCCTGCTTAGGCCTGTAACGATAACAGATTTTGTTGGACAATTAATTGACCAAGAATTTATTGCGATAAACGATAATATTGACATTTTGAGACTAATTTCAACGAATATAATGACCATGGAATAAAAATGCAAATACATCCTCTCAATGATCAATAAACTTTACTTTCTAAATGACATTTAACACAGGAAGTGTAAGACAACCAAAAACAACAGACCTAAATAAAAGAGACTTAACACAGGACTAGTCTAATGTGTCTGGCTCACAGCGAGGACTTGTTCACAAAAATGCACTTGAATAAACTATTGCTGAACCAAATCCAACCAAAGCAATGAATAAAATGGATTATTAAGTCTCTGTAACAAAATTGTCCTTAAAAGTGATTTGTGTCTCGTCTCTCTGTGGCTGCTGCTGTGAGACTCGTCATTTTGGTCATTTAAGTGCGACACAGGATCCTGTTTCTCTATGAGGGAGCCTCTGTTCTGTCTGGTGTTGTGTCGGTTCGGTTTCAGGATTTCAGGTTCTCCCGGGCACTAGACTAGTTGTGTCGCTCGGGTTTGGGTTTATGTCGGCTGTTGGGGTTTGGGACATTTCTTCTCGTTGTTTTTGCGCTCGCTGCATTTGACGCATGTGACTGTTGAGACGTGTCCCACTCACCAGTGTTGATTCGGCATCGTGACTTGTTTTGGCGATGAACGGAGATGAACAGTTTTGTCACTCTGATAGCTTGTGTTGCTAGCGCACCGCACAGACAGCGGCACGTTCTGCACTCGCAGAATTTGCATTTGCAGAAAGCACGCAGACTACGGGCGCATCCGCTCTGTTTATAAACACAGCGCACACGTTGGTTCAAGCGTCATTACGCTTGTAAAACGAGAGGAGTTAGAGAGTGATAGAAGACTTCTAATATTCAGTCTCTTTGAGAGCGAGAGAGAGCGAGGAAAACAAACTAGTATGCAACTAGAATTTATCGTGGCTGGAAAAGTTATCGAGCTCGTTAAAAGTTATTGTACGATTAATTGATTTATTGATTATCGTTACAGGCCTAACCCTGCTCTTTACTTTTTGTTCAGAAGAGATTGGCAATTCCAGGATTCAAATTATCCAAATTTATGATGATCCAAACGTAGTGGAGCACTTCCTGTATTACCACATGACAGTTCTGTTTGTGATGAGGAAACAACATTTGAACATAGATCAGAAAATAGTGTAATACATTCTCTTTAACATAACCCGTGGATTATTTGGAGGTTCTGCAGTGAGACACTTTACAAACATGAACTCTCAAACAGACCCCGGCCTGAGGAGAAGATGACGAGAAGTTACTAGTATTTGTAAGCAGTGAAAAAATCTACTTTCCCCACCTGGAGTCTTTTCTGATAGAAAAAGATCTTGTTTCGACCTCCAGAGCCACTTTAGACCTCTGCAAACTCAAAAGTGGTCTGAAATGGAGGGGATGCTTGTATTTGTTTAGTATTTCATATTTCAGTCTCCTCTCCAATGCTAATACTGCCGGAGTTGTTCACAAAGTGCACTCTGAACAGGATTCTACTTTTTAAACGTGTCTGAAAACCCTTAAAGAACACATATTATGCATTTATTCTCTTTTGAACAAGCTTTTGGTCATCTTGAGATAAGTATTTCACATTTTCAAACTTGAAATAATGTCTGCGTATGGAAAATATACTTTATAAACTTCACTTTTGATGCGTTAGGACTCCCTCTGCTGTCAGCAATGGGAATGAATAATAAAAATGTAAATGAAGTCCTTACCCGCTGTCAATGCTTTGCCAATACAATCATGCGTGGTTGGGAACACAATTTCACCACGGAATGAGTCTGGGGATGTTTTTGGGGCTTAAAAACTACATAGGAAAAGTCCAGCATTTTACCTCTGATGCAAATAAAATGTCAAAATGCAAACACAGTATTTTTGTCAGAGATTTAGGATTAAGATTAACAGAACAATGAAAGTGTGAATGAGGCAAAATACAATTCAAAGTGTCTTTTTGGCTGCGTTCAGACTGCAGCCTGAAGTGACCCAAATCCGATTTTTTGGCCCCTATGTGACCTGTATCTGATCTTTTAATGACAGTCTGAATGACACAGATCCGATTTTTTCAAATACAACCCAGGACACTTGGATATGTGGTCCTGAAACCGATACATATCTGATCTTTTGACATGTGACTTCAGTCGGAACGGCCAAAGAGCATTCATCCAACTACACGTTATCAACAAGCCACAAACGTCACTATTCTGCACTGAAGTAGGTGAAAATTGTTAATGAACTCTGTGTCACTGAAGTGAAGCACATCACCACTCACCACTCTTGGCTCCGTCTCCACATCCACATGTTCCTTTCTACGGACGTCGCTGCCGCTGTCCCACAAAACACCACGACCAAAAACCTCGTCCTTCTCCTTCTCAATCTCCTCCTTAAAACAAGTAAGTTGTTCATGTTCTGGCTCCGGTACGAGAGGAACTTTAAAATCTCCAGGTGCTCAATGCTGCGTCCATGTTTGGACGACTTCTGTAAACACAGAGCACGCTCGCTGTGGTTGACGTCGTCATGTCCTTCAGTGTGCATACGGGACACTTTTGGGCTGTTTAATGTTCACACTGGAAAACACATACAAGTCACATTTAACTGGAAAACAAAAAAATCGGAATTGAGCATTAAGCCCTGCAGTCTGAACGTAGCCTTTGATCGGGGGGTAACAATATAAAAAGGTTAAAAGCTAAAACAAATTAAATGTTCAATAAAACCCAATACAAGCCGGTCAAAAACTCCTTTTTCCTGCACTGTCCAAGAATAGAACCAACAACTGAAGTAGCTCTAAGCCGGACTATGAACACCTTTAAACCTTAGCTTTAAATGACACAAATGTTTGCTGTATGTGATAAAGTTAATAATAATATAATCTCCATTAATTATTTTACAGAAATGAGCTTTGCAAATTATCCATAAAGTTGGATTTTTAGAACACACCCATAATCGTTTTATTCAATCCAAGCTCCTCAAGATTCCTTGTCAAATATTATACACTGGTCATTTTACTTTGAGGGTATTCAACAGTTTACTAATGAGAGAGAGAGAGAGTATGGACATTTCAAATTGCCCAATGTTCGAACTACCCGTAAAAGTTTCTGTGTGTCTATATGTGGTGTAAAACTTTGGAACAGTCTGGATACACGCCTCAGGCAATGCCAAAAAATGCATACATTCAAGTAGTTATATAAACATATGGTCTGGTCACAGTATAGAGAGTGGGTTTTAATTTTAGATCAATACTTCCTTCTGTAGTGCTGCTTTATGTCTGCACCATTGTTGGTTTGTGCTGCATTGTTGATATCTTTCATTTTCCTTAACATTGTTGGTTTCGTGATGGATTATTGCAATACAGTTAGAGTAACAGTTACAGTTACCAAACCATAAAAGTGACTCTTTGTCTGCACTTGTAAATAGTTCATATAGTTTAATGTAGAAGTGTCCAAACTTTTTTCATCAAGGGCCACATATCTAAACACAGATGAAGCAAAGGGCCGATCGAGGGCCGTAGACTGATGCTCAGTACAGTGAATAATTGAAATATGTGCATGTTTAAACACGTTAGAATGATCCATCAGACTTTATTCATGCTAAGATCCTTAAAACCACACACTAAATATTAAATATTTGCTTTATTAAGGTAGATTTTCAAACCCCCTGCAGTAAAAAGTTAATTTCTAATTGATGCAAGGTAATTTGGACCAATCCACCTGGAAGCCTGTGGGCCAAGAAAAATTTGTCTGAGGGCCACATTTAGCCTATGGGCCATAGTTTGGACACGTCTGGTTTAATGTAAAATGTCTGAAAAATACAAAAGAAAGCTCTTTGTGTTGGATTAGAAGAAGGCCGTGGGATTAAATAAGTTTTCTTCTTATCACTCCTTTTTGGGAGAATTTTTTATTTTTATTTATTTTTGTGTTGTTGTTATTTCTGCTATGATTTCATTAATGTTATGTGTTCCAAAAAAAAAAAAAAAAAGTACATTTCTTACTTGCCCAAAATAAACTCCAGTCATCATCATGTTTGTTCATCACAAACAGACCTGGAGTTGTCTTAGAACAGAAAATTACCCTTACAGAAAAATATAAAAATGGTACAAACCCGAGGCACTCAGACTGAGCATATTAAAAGTCCTTTATTGCATGAAGGGACACAAATGTGTTTCAACCAGCAAGATGGACATCAGGGCGAAGTAGTGTACTCCAGACCTGGAGTTATGTTTTGTTTCTTTCACACATGTTTAACACACAAACCCTGCACATTAAGGCCAAGTTCTTCTCTCAAACTGAAAACAGTCCAGTCCACTTTGTGATGTCAAGTGGTAATACAAGAAGAGCTCCATTGTGTTTTTAAACTGCATATACCTTTACTACAGTGGCGACAGTGCCCTCGGAGCCTGGGCCTTCACAGTGTCTCATACTCACAAATACAAGTGACAGTAAAAATGTCAAAGCGCCTCAGCCCCTGACACATGATTTAACCAAACATGTTTTAAAAATTAAATGATTTAATAAACCAAAATGAACAAAGACAATCAGTGTTCAGTGCGGTGGAGCCTGAGCCATGCTGAATATTATCTATATACTTATTATATATATTGAAAATCCACCGTCATCGGCCACAAAAACATGAGCAGCACAGATGAGAGTGAAACATTCCTCTCGTCTCCTCACACTTCCTCATCACAAACTATCAGCTGATTGATTCAACCACACGAGCGCGCACGCTGAGTCAGAATGAGCACGCACGGCAACTGAACACAACCGTTTTCTCCTTTAGCTGCAGTCCACGCCACGCTGTTCCCACACGCCGTCACGCTCGCCACCGCCGTCCGCTCAGGTGCACGTGTTTTACATCAGGACTTCCTCTGTGTAATCCAGCAGTTCATTCACTCTGCGTTCTGTGAGCTCCGAGTGTCTGTAAATCCTGAGCAAGTCATCTTACACACCGAATACAGCCCCTCTCTGAAACTAAGTCCCATTATTAAACCAAACGAAAGATCCAAACGAAATAATCTTTTCATTATTTCTTCTTGTTAAACTTGTAATACAAGCAAAAGTGAGGCGCCAACTGGTGGCCGCTCCAGTCAGTCCTGCTTTGAATGTTCCACAGTGACATTAAAGAGCTCTACCTTACATTTATTCAATTACACCTAAAAAAAACAGGCATTCTGACTGTAAGCGCCCCTGGGTCACCCCTCCACAGACCTGACCTGTGATATATCGTGATATTGTATCATCAAAGTTCTCTCAATAATATCGTGGACCATCACAGTATATCGAATCACAAGTCTCTTTGTCTAAATGAAGAGTTATGGTGCAGCAATAGATTAAAAAAAAAGACAGGGAACTACATCGACCATGATCCTTTGCTTCATTTCAATACAGATTACAAGAAATAGCAGTTCTAAGCACTTTTAAGTCTTCTTTCTTTGGATTAAGTCTTGTCAAGGCATTTTAAGAGGAAAAAGTAGCAACAGTTTTGTTAACCTCCACAAAATATTGCAATAAATATCTTAACGTGAGATGTATATCGTGAAAATATCGTAAGAGATTTGGATATTGTTACATTCCTTAATCATGAGCCTCTTCCACCATATCATGAGCTTTCCCACGATATCGTAATAAATGTCGTACCGCGAGGTTCATACCGGGATGATATCGTATCGTGAGACTTGGATATCGTTACAGCCCTATCTAATATCATACTGGGGTAACAGTGGCTCAGTCGGTAGAGTGTTTTTTCACTGACCCACAGGTTGGTGATGCGATTTCAGCTCTCACAGAAAAATGCTGTCGTTGTGTGTCTCTGGGCAAGACACTTAATCCACTTTGCCCCCAATGTCTGCGTACATCAGGTATATAAAATTGTGACCATTCACTGTGAAACATTCCAGACATGCCATAACATCTCCATGGAGAAAAGCATTTGACAGACACTCCACCAGAATTTTCATCAATTTTGTGTAATATAGGGCCTTTAAACATTATCCTGTCAGGTTGAAACAGAGGGAGGAGCTAAAACGCAGGACTGCTTCAGTTGTTTAATGTAACAAATCTAAAAAAAAAAAAAAAAAACAGAAGAAACCAATTTGTGTATCATTCGTTCATTCGTTTTTCAATATAAAACCAAAAATAAGAAAAAGAAAAAAAAAATGTTTTCTTCATTATTTATATCCAGAACCAAAATGAAAAAACAGATATGATTCGTTTTTTCAGTTTTTCTGGTCTGGTTCCGGTCCTGGTTCAGTCCGTATGCGGCGCAAAAGTCCGGCATCGCAGTCACGGAAGTCACGTAAACGGGAAACGTTTTTTCCATTTTTCATTTAAACACAAAATGGAAAACTGAAAAAACTAATCGTTATCCGTTTTATCATTTTGGTTTTGGAGACCAATAACGAAGAAAACAGTTGTTTTTTCGTTTTCTTATTTTTGGTTTTATATTGAAAAACGAATGAACGAATGATAAACGGATTGAAACCAAATCCAAAAATCCAAAAATAGAAACTACATCAGACATGATACTGACAAAGACAAACACAATGGACCAACCAAGGGCAGAGAAGAACACAGGGTATAGACAGGTTTAGGTCTAACACATTAGGGCGGGACAATCAATCAACAGACAGCAAGTAAAACTCAAACTACAAGCAGACAGGACACATGTCAAAATAAAACACCAAAGGCACACGAGACTAAAGGAAAAATACCCCAAAATAAGCAAAAACAACAACTACAGAAAATGAACCGTGACACATTTGTAAAAACGTAACATGATTCACTCTTTCTTTTATCATCTCCCGGAGTCCCCATTTGGAGTTTTCCAATGAATCGCCAAGAACCAGAACCAGGGAGCGCTGTTTGTAAAGGACAAAATAAAGACAATGTACTCACACAAATGAGTACATTTGTATTCTGATTCCTCACCAAGGCGCTGCAGAGAAATGAAATTGAGCACAAGCCTGACTACGCAGCCCCACCCCCTCACTTAAATATTTTCAGCGACAATCTTCAACACAGTAATACCACAAACGAGTCGATCTGCATGTGCTGCTTTGACAATAGACACACATCTATAGTGACTTTAACACGCAATTTTCCATTCCACGCTCTCACTCGACACTCAATGGGAGCAAAAAGAAAATGCTGGATACTCAAGCAGGGCCACTTTACCCGCACAATGGAAACACCCCTCGACGACGCATTTGCCGTATTTTCTACCGTTGTTATTCGTGAAAGCAATCAGCCCGTATCCCACATGGACTGCAGCAGACATACATATATGCATGTGCAATAAAATACCAGAGAAAAGATGAAGCATTCAAAAGCACTTTCTGCACAGTTTCAGATACAAATTCCTATGGTTTTAATTTCGCTCTCTTAATACAATTTTCTCCTTCCCGTGGCGATTACTATTGGTACTACCCATGGCTACTATTTAGAACTGCAGGATTCTCGAAAATATTGTGATTGCAAATTTTCTGACAACTATGACGAACTTGATTAGACAAATAGATGTGAAAATAAGTGTTTTTTTGTGTTTTTTTTACAGTATTCTGCTACATGCTGTAAACAAGTGCAGCAGCATTAAAGGGTCATATTCCGCTATTTTCCGACGTTCTGACTTATAACGTTGCTTCCGCATCATTGTGTTTTGTTTCGTTCATGTTTAAACACACAAACCCTGCACATTTAGGCTGATTTCTTCTCTCAAACAGAAAACACTCCTGTTCCACCTTGTGATGTCATGTGGTGATACAAGAAGTGCTTCACAGTGTCTTTCCATCACTAGAATCTGAATCTGGAATTGCCAAACTCTACTGAACTAAAAGTAACAGGAGCTTGTAATGGACCAAACAGAAAGGCAACAACAAGGGTATAAAGTAAGTTTAATTTAATAAAGTAAAAAAAAAAAAAAAAAGTAAAAGTAATTTAACAAAATCTCTAATTAGGCAAAAAAAATTTTAAAAAGCCAGGCCCAATTGGGGTTAACTTAAACCAAACTGAACGGAACAAAACCAACCCAACCAGACAAAGAACAGGGATGTTTAAATACAGGAAGACTAACTACAACTGAACACAAGATGGAGGAATTGCATGAAATAATTAACTAAAACTACTAACTTAATCAAAGTAACAAGAAGGCAAATAGTTAGAATACAGTAGAGTTGGGCAGTATCCAAAATTTGATACCGTCTCAGGATTTTACCGGGGTTTATGGTGTTACCGTATTCAAATGTTACGATTCAGCTCGTTTGGGGTTGAAGGAAGTAACAAAATAGCAAAGATGGAAAAACTGAATTAAATTAAATGTTTCATTAACAGGAATGTAAAGGTAAATTAACAAAAGACTAAAATATACAGAAAATAACCTAAACTAAGAAACAAAACAACAGAATAAACTGAGTTTTGTGCCACAAAAGGGCTCACGCAGGCTTACACAAAACGAGTGGTTAACAAAGGGACACACACTAAACTAAAACACAAGTTCCCCAAATTAAACCACATAAGCCACAGGTGTCAAACATAAGGCCCGGGGGCCGGATCCGGCCCTCCAAGACCTTTAATGTGGCCCTCTGCTGATTTTCTACTAAAATATTTTAATTATATTTTCTTTTAAAATATTGTATTTTCTGCGGTGCTTATCATAGCAGTGTCTCCAGCGTCTCTGTACGTGGCCCCTCCCACCAGAGCAGCACAAATGAAGACTTGTCTCTTTCCAAACGCTCTTAAAGGACGATCGTTTTGACTGTTGACCGTGACACCCTCATCAGAAAAATGTCCAACATGAGAAAAGTGGAGCCGAGTGCAGGATTTTCCCCCCAAATAATGGACTTATTCCTATTTACATACAATTTAATGTTAAAATATTGTGTTGAAATTACATTTTTCTTAAAGTTTCAGATTGTTGATAATATTATAATATTTTGTAAAAGAAAGAGTTCATCAATTAAAAAAAGATTTCTGTAATAGATTTGTGTTTCTCTGCACAAATATTTGAACTTATTGTTATTTTTGGAGTTTATATGTCATGTGTTTTCTGATCTGGCCCCTTGGGGATCAAAGTAGGTTGGATACGGCCCCCGGACCAAAATGAGTTTGACACCCCTGACATAAGCCCACAAACAGAATCAAGTGACCAAATTAAAAAAGGCACAAAACAGAACTAAACTAAACTAAACTACACACACAAACAGGCAGACTGGCAACCAAGGCCAGCAGCCTGCTGCAGTCTTCTTAAATGGGGGAGGTGGCTGCAGGTGAGGTGGGCGTCGACATGCCTCACCAATCACAAACCAGGGCTCCCACAGCAGGAATCAAGGTGTGTCAGCAGATTCATTTATAACACACAAAACAAATTACAATCCAAGGCCTGGGGCCGTAACATCAAAAAATGTTTTAATACGACTTTGGTAAGCGAAGCCGCACTGCTGTACAGTCTATGTGTATGCAGACGTATAATCTCTGAAAAGTTTCACATGAACCATCTCCAATGCGACACACACGCACAGAACAGACTCACCATCAACAGCACATCCTCTGTCACAGAAACAACACTCATATTCCACTGAGCCCTGTCCTTTAGACTGACAGAAGCTGAACCACATCAGCGCACAAGGTGAGAGCTGTTTTTATCAGCGCTTACAGTATATATTATACATTTATGTAAATGAGTCATGTGGTTTTAAGTTTTGTTTCTGTAAAATATAAACAAATGTGGCCTGAAGTCAAAATGCTGCCAATTTGTAAAAGTACTAGTATTTTTTTGGGACCAACTCTCTTGCAGCTGGACTTGCCTCTTGTCTTGATCTCCCTGAACGTTACGTGACAATGAAATGAAACGTCAGTTAAAAGAAACATTACAGACACTATTAGTTTTAAATCATGAGAGCATTAAATTGAAAATACAACCATGTTCATCAATAAATTGTAATATTATATTAGGTCCTTATGCGCTCCAGATTTTTTTAATGATGGTAACGAAACTGATACCGTTGCTACTTTTTGATACTGTGATACCATATTACTGCCCAACCCTAGAATACAGAAAATAATAAGTGATACAGACAGAGGAGCCTTGGCAGAGACCCCCTCCATTTGTTTGGCGGATGGACTCTGCCAAAGCTCCTCTGTCTGGCACTCAAACCAAAAAAAAAAAAAAAAGAACAAGTCTAAGTAAATAATTCAGACTTATATTAACTAAAATGTGTGCACTCAAATTACAATATAAGTCTAAATACGGGAATTTAATTAACTTTTCATTAACAATTTAAAATGAAATGAAATTATACTAAGACTGTAGAGGCAGAGGAATCCACCACAGAGCTGTTCACTTGAAAACTACCACTGCATGACATCACTAGGTGGAAGAGCATTTTGAACTTTGGAGACGTAACAACAAGGGATGTAACAAAAACCGTGATATTGTATCATCTGAAGTCTCACAGTAATATTATGGGCTGTCACAATATATCGAATTACAAGTTCCTTTGCTTAAATGCATGGTTTTATAGTAGCAGCATTTTATGAACATAGGGAACTACATATCCCATGATTCATTTCAGTTGCAGACAACATGAAGAAATATGTTTTTTACTTGAATTTTTGGGATTATGGTAGAAATAATTTACACCAAAATCTCGTCAAGGTATTTTAAAAGCAAAAAAGCATTCCATCTTCAAAATATCGCAATAAATATCGCACCATGAGAGGCATATTGTGATAATATCGTACTGTGAGATTTGGATATTTTTCCATCCCTAGAATATGACAATCAATGTTGTACCAAATGACAGGTCAAAGCAGTCTTGTTATTATGTAGAGTATCGTAATATCGTGAGCTTTCCCAAGATATCGCAATAAATATCGTAATATGAGGTTCATACTAGGGATGGGCATTCGATGGAATTTTCTTATTCGATCGTGGGGAGGATTTTCAATTAGTCATTAACGTTTTTATATTAAAAGTATCATCTTTATTACTATTACTAATCTGCATAAACTAAATTTTACAACATATAAACCAGAACCACTCTCGAGCCACATCAGCCCGTTTGACATAATAATGTGTAAAATGCAGCTTTGGGCAAGTCTTACAGAAACAAAACTTAAAATCACATGGCTAATTTGTATAAACTAAGCAAGAAAAAATAAAATAAAAACAGCTCTTGTGCACTGATGCAGTTCAGCTTGTGTCTGACACAACTCAGTGGAATGTGTTCAGTGTTCTTTCTGTGACAGAGGGATGTTGAGGATAGTGAGTCTGTTCTGTGCGTATCACGTTGGAGATGGTTCATGTTTTCAGAAATCATTTGTGTGCAGGTTTAGTGCAAATCAGTTTTGCGCAACTCTCACAGAAACAAAACTTAAAACTGCATCGCTAATTTGCATAAACTAAGCGAAGATAAAACTACAGCTCTTGTGTCGCTGATGTGGTTCAACTTCTGTTGGATTAAAAGACATGACTCAGTGGAATACAGGTTAGTGTGACCAGATTTGTGTTTGTCAAAACCAGGACACCGTACGGGGGGAGGGAGGTGGGGACTCGTCATCGACATTGCGCGACTCTCACCTGGTAAAACTTTTTCCCACTGGACACCGAAACATATGTGCTGCTTTGTACACTGTGCACATGGACTCATGGAAAGAGTGGAATTTCTTGTGCAAATCATCTTTAAATACGTATTTGTGCTTCAGCACGTTGCAGACTGACCCACTGTTTGTGTCTCGCTCCTTCTGAGTGCAGAGAGACACATGTACGGACCCTGTTTGGTCATGCTACACACAGAAACCTACATTTGGTGTGTCGATTAAAATTAACGTAATCAATTATCAATTATTTGACTAATCATGCCCATCCCTACTGCGTATATATGCACCAATGCACCGTGACAAAACCAGGACACTGATGTGCTGTAAACACACTCACTGAGCGGTACAGTGTCTCCAAGGAGCCAGAGCCCAAACGTGAGACTGTGAGGCCGCAACTTCAGTGTTTGCGCTGTCAGACGCAGCTTCGTCTCTACGCACGGCAACCTATATTTGGTTTGTCGATTAAAAATGAACGATAATTGACAAAATTCTTCAAAATGATCAATTATGCTTAGTCGACTAATCCTGCCCATCCCTAGTTCATATCGTGACAATATCGTACTGAGACTTGGACATGGTTACACCCCTAGTAACAACATTTTAACATGGCTTAACTCTTTCCCCCCTGGACGCCCACTAGGAACAACCCGCACATATATGACTAGGGCTGCCCAGAGAGCATAACTGCATAAAAGAAAACAGACTTCCACGAGTGATTATAAATGATTTTCACCCTCATGAACTTAATTGAAACACAGACATATTTAGTATCTCAGACTCTGAACTCTTCATTTATGGATGTTTAAATGTGATTCAACTAATTTACAGGTTTATAACAGCTCACTGAAAATCAGAGTTTACCTGGTCAGGTGCAAAATCGAAAAACAAAAAACTACATTCAGCATCTGATATATACATGTTCTGAGTACTAGATTCATAAAAAAATTAAAAATATACTTTGTCAAAGTATTTAAACAGACTTCATATCATCAGATACAGTAAAGCCAAGTGTACACCTGTTTTTACCTGTTCAGGAGGAGGAAAACGAGATGATGACACATCTCAAGAGGCTTATCCTCCAAACAAATAAATTCAAAATTATTTTTTCCATTTAACTTATTCAACTCATTTAGCTTATTATAATATAATAATATAATAATAAAACTCTTCCCTGTCAGTGGGTGTCCAGTATTTGTCATCTTGGTTACTTTCTCGTGTGCAGAGCTCCACATAAGTGTTTGTTTCTGTAGTGATTCTGTCATCCTTCGCATCTTGGAAAAAAAGACTGAAATATTTTAAAGGACTCGCCTGAGAAACATCCAGATTTCAGGGCAATTTTGGTTCATAATCGACTATAAAGTCAAAATAGTTTGTTTGGATATCGCAGGACTCCACACAGACGCATCAGCGGCATTCTCATCTTCATAAGATTCATTCTCCGAAAGTCCATCACTATCGCTGTTTTCCACTTTAAAATCAACTTCAACATCATCACTTTGAAATCTATAAAAGTCACTTTCTCTAAACTTATCCATAAAATACGTCCGCAGAATCCCATGCAATTCAGAACACGTTTGAAAAGAACTAAACTAGTGATGTGACCTTCATAAACAAGTCAGCACCAGGATCTATATGTTTCATTTATCTGTCTGCATGTTTATACTGATTAATGCTGAACTAACGCAAGAATCAGCACATAAAACAAAGCAGGCAACACGAGTGAAAGCTTTGTGCACAGAAAAGTATCTGGCATCATTATAACAGTTAGTTTTAAAATGATTATTGTTGTAGTGCGACGTTTTATTTAGATAATAATCATTTCAAAAGGTGAACTCACTCCCACTCTCAGTTTGAACCTGTTTAAACAAATATTAGCCTTGGTCATTTCTCTCTGTAGCTACTTTGTTGTTAAAATCAAAATAATTGGTTTCGGTCATTTCTTTTCAACGGCTCATTGAAATAATGGAATCCAAAAGATTCGAATCCCGTGAAAGAGCCGAAAGTCCCGTCATTGGTCTACTACGGGTACAGCAACACTTTTCTATTGATCCTGCAGCTGAGGTCATCAAATTCTCTAAGGGTCTGATGTTAACTAGAAGCACTGCTCTGTTAGAAGCTCAAGTTTGACTTAATAAGAGCTGATTTGTGCTTTAACTCTTTCCCCCTTGGACGCCGACTAGGAACAACCTAAGGGTGGGTGATATCTCGACATTTTAAATATATCGAGATAGTTTTTAAACTCGATATGAATTCTGACATATCGTATATATCGATATAACGCTTATATTCAATTTTGGCTTCGCTTGTTTACCTTCTCTCTCGTCATCTCCGCCTCCCTGTGTTTGTTCGCTCGTGTCTCCTTCACTCCTCACTACCACAGTGAACGCTGAAAGTTGGTGCCAGTGAAAAGCTTCAAGCACCACGAACCTTTTCCACCATTTACAGACAAAACCACCAGCAGCACATCCTCATATTCCACCGAGTTGCGTCCTTTAGCTCGAAAGAAGCTGAAAGCTGAAAGCTGCTTATTTCATGTAAACAGTGTTTTAGGGCTTTCTGTCAGTTTTGGGATGGTAAGTTTATTGTTTTAATGCAAAGATGAGCTGTGTGTTGAGTTGTTTTTATTTATGAATGAAAAGAAGGAAATATGTTTTATTTCTTTTATTTTACAGTTAAATTATTATTTATGTAATTAGGGTTTTTTGTAATCTTAAATGTTCCTATATGAACTGCCGACCTCTTACACTTCAGTTAAAAAAAAAAAAAAAAAAGACCTTGTGGAATTTGGCAGATTTGTTTTTGCAGTTTTCAGTTTTAGGGGTTTATTTTTTCTTGAACATATATCGAGATATATATCGTATATCGAGATATAGAGAAATAAATCGAGATATATTTTTTGATCCATATCGCCCAGCCCTACGTCAAATTACGTCTTTAGTGATACAGCGGACGTGTCAAAAGACGTCATTAAGGACACAAATGTCGTCTTCATGGGGGAAAGAGTTAAACAAGTCTCATGAATGCTTGTTCTGATCCAAATTTCTTGTTTATTTTAATTTTATTTTTTTCTTGAGTTTATTTGAGAGACTATCTTGAAAATGTTTTATCTGTGTTTGCTCATGTGTTCATTGTGTCGCCATGGTGACTGCTGAACATTACGCATTTAGAGATACACACAGAGACACACCCCCAGCATGACGTCACTGCAAAACATCTACAATATACTGTTCGTCTTTTGCATTATCCAGATAACTGCAGCCTTTGCGATTCGGTAATTGCGCCAAGTCGAGTTGTAAGTTCGATTAGTAGTGCGGCGCTACTACTCCTCACCTCCCTCACCTGCACCGAGCGAGAAACGAAACAATACTGTCAATCATTGAATAAGTCATTTGGAGCGGCTGAATTAACGTGCATTGTGGGCGAGCTCAGATGCACAGCTGCTGAAAGACGGGCGTTCTGAGTCACCTGCATTGATCAAGGAGAAAGTGTTAAGAAATGAGACCAAATCGAGAACCTGACATGAAATTTCGCGCAAGGTTACTGAAGCAGCTGTGCACCTAAAAAAAAGATATAATGTTATGTTAAATTGGCTTTTGGGAGGTTTGAGAGGCTTTTAAAAAGGTACAATGTTTACAGCTGTATTCTTAAGATCAGTATGGGCTATTTGAGGTTTGACAAAAAAAAAATGCTGCCAGTTCCCTAGTTCAGACATTTTTTGGGGGGGTTCCAAATTTTGCTTCCGTCGGAAAACGTTAGTCTGATTCATCAGCCGGTTTCACTTCATGGAAACCTTCTGACCTCGCAGCGTTTGGATTCGTTCGCTCGACGGTAGGCGGGGACTTTTTTGTCAGATTTACTACCACGAACAGAACCCACCGAAAGTTGTCGTCGCGTGTTTCCAAACATCGTCTTGGTTTGTGGTGTAAGTGTAAATAGAGCCTACAGGGTTCCTTACGTAGGAAAAAAATAACAAAAAAAAACAACTGAAAATGATGCAGTATATATGAATAATAAAAAAAAAATACAGGGAACTGAAAAACAGTAACAAAGTTCTGCAGAATCTGTGAGTGAAGCACTAAACTCTTAACGTGATTCGTCAGTCGGTTTCACTTCGTAGAAACCATCTGACCTCACAGCGTTAGAATTCGCTTCACGGTAGGCAGGTACTTTTTTTATTGAACCAATCGTTGCTATTTGGTCGTGACGTATGTAATGTTCCACTAACGGGGTTAACTGGTATATTCAGCTTTTCCCAAATCCCGTAGGAAGAAGGACAATAACGTCTTTCCCCTTGATAAACTTCACCAAACATTCTCTTTGTTCTGGCTTTAAATCCTCGATCTCGGGAATCGTTGCCAACACAGAATATATGTCTCTTCACTGATTGGTTGGTGCTCGAACTCGCACTTCCGGGGTTTTTGCGAACCGTGTAGTGTATTCTGATTCCTGACCTAGTCACTGGAGCAAAATGAAATTGAGCGGAGACACTAGGTGGCGCCAGCCTGGCTAGGAAATCGTGGCATCACGTTAAGGAATTCTATAACTGTTACCTAGCAAACATGTACTACACTGGGCCAAAACTCCTAATGTGCACAGAGATTGTTATTTGACAAAAACAGTTACAAGAAAATGGCAGACATGTTGAAATGAAGTGAAATTGCTTCAAAACTATCGAAAACTAAACTAAAAGGTGCATTGTCAACCAATTTTTGTTCTGGTGTTTCTATGGATATGTCATTGTTCTACTTCGAATGTTCAACAGTGTGACATTAAACAACTCTACCTTACATTTATTCAGTTACAGGCGGGAAAAAAAGGCATTCTGACTGTGAGCGTGGTTGCCTATCCACAGATCTGACCTGTAACTTAGGCTACGTTCAGACTGCAGGGCTTAACGCTCAATTCCGATTTTTTTGTGAAATCCAATGTTTTTGCGAGGTCGTTCACTTTCCAATTAAATGTGACTTGTATGTGACTCCAGTGTGAACATTAAACGGCCCAAAAGTGTCCCGCATGTGCACTGGAGACAGGACGACGTTAACCTCAGCGAGCGTCTCTGTGTTTACGGAAGTTATACAAACATGGACGCAGCATCGAGCACCTGGAGATTTTAAAGTTCCTCTCGTACCGGAGCCAGAACATGAACAACTTACTTGTTTTAAAGAGGAGATTGAGAAGGAGAAGGACGAGGTTTTTGGTCGTGGTGTTTTGTGGGACAGCGGCAGCAACGTCTGTAGAAAGGAACGTGTGGATGTGGAGACGGAGCCAAGAGTGGTGAGTGGTGATGTGCTTCACTTCAGTGACATGGAGTTCATTAACAATTTTCACCTACTTCAGTGCAGAATAGTGACATTTGTGTCTTGTTGATAACGTGTAGGTCAGATGAATGCGCTTTGGCCGTTCAGATTGAAGTCACATGTCAAAAGATCAGATATGTATCAGTTTCAGGAGCACATATCCAAGTGTCCTGGGTCACATTTGAAAAAATCAGATCTGTGTCATTAAAAGACCGGATACAGGAACATAGAGGCCAAAAAATTTGGGTCACTTCAGGCTGCAGTCTGAACGCAGCCTTATTCTGGTTTGGACTTCATGGTTATAGAAAGGCTTAATGCCATACTATGAAACATTCCAGACAAAGCAATAACATCATGGAGAAAAGCTTTTGATGGACCCTCCACCATAAAAGGTACACAATGCATCTTTAAGCAGTGGATCTTTTTGAATGGTTGTATTTCTCTGTATTGGACCTTTTATAAGAGCACATGGTTCAACTACTATTTTATTGAGTAAATGCCATTTTATTTATGAAAACTGCATGTTTATAGTGACTTTGAAATCAAAATCGTTTATGAGCAGCAAGTCTCTTCCACAGTATTGAAACATTTTCTGCGAGTGATGATGTAAAATAAGACTGTCTTCTGCTGAACAGGCTGCTTCAAATATGCACAAAAGGCTAATCCTCCAGCTTGGTACTTTTCTCACCATGACAAACCAACAAAGCATAAAGCCGAACATCTGGAGAAAGTCCCCAAGGCAATGCACTGATGCCGCCCACTGCTCCTGACAGGTTGCCATAGTGATTTTTTAAAGATGGGTCAAATGTAGATGGGAAATCTCTGGGTTTCAGATGACACCACATTCAACAGGACAATATTCTGTAGTGCAGTCAGAGAAAGCTACAATAAATACTGTTAAAATGATGATTTCTGTTTTAACCACTGTTGAACAAGTGACTTCAAAACTGTAATGTGTTATTTATGACTTGTTACTGTTTCAAAGTATTTCATTACAATATTACTGTATTGAAAATGTAAAACATTACACGACTATTACAGCACTTTAAGCGACTCTCACCAAAATAACAATCAGCGAGCGAAGATGACGAACTTTTACACCGTATATGGACTGAACCAGAACTAAACCAGGTCTAAACCAGGACTGAACCAAGGACTGAACCAGGATTAAACCAGGTCTAAATCAAGTCTAAACCAGGACTAAACCAGGATTAAACCAGGATTAAACCAGGACTAAACCAGGACTAAACCAGGACTAAACCAGGACTAAACCAGGACTAAACCAGGACTAAACCAGAACTAAACCAGGACTAAACCGAGGACTAAACCAGAACTAAACCAGGACTAAACCAGGACTAAACCAGGACTAAACCAGGACTAAACCAGAACTAAACCAGGACTAAACCAGAACTAAACCAGGTCTAAACCAGAACTAAACCAGGACTAAACCAGGTCTAAACCAGGTCTAAATCAGGTCTAAACCAGGACTAAACCAGGTCTAAACCAGTAATAAACCAGGACTAAACCAGGATGAAACCAAGTCTAAACCAGAACTAAACCAGAGCTGAACCAGGACTAAACCAGAACTAAATCAGGTCTAAACCAGGACTGAACCAAGGACTGAACCAGGATTAAACCAGGTCTAAATCAAGTCTAAACCAGGACTAAACCAGGATTAAACCAGAACTAAACCAGGACTAAACCAGGACTAAACCGAGGACTAAACCAGGACTAAACCAGGACTAAACCAGAACTAAACCAGAACTAAACCAGGACTAAACCAGGACTAAACCAGGTCTAAACCAGAACGAAACCAGGTCTAAATCAGGTCTAAACCAGAATTAACCAGGACTAAACCAGGTCTAAACCAGGACTAAACCAGGTCTAAACCAGGAATAAACCAGGACTAAACCAGGATTAAACCAAGTCTAAACCCGAACTAAACCAGAGCTGAACCAGGACTAAACCAGAACTAAATCAGGACTAAACCAAGGACTAAACCAAGGACTAAACCAGGATTAAACCAGGTCTAAACCAGAACTAAACCAGAACTAAACCAGAGCTGAACCAGGTCTAAACCAGGTCTAAACAAGGACTAAACCAGAACTGAGCCTGGTCGAAACCAGGTCTAACCTTGGTCTAGGCCTGTCCCTGAAAGAACCCCAAGCCCGTGGAGCAGGGTGTGTACAAAGTGCGTTCCCGACATTCATAACCGTAAAAGTGGCGTTTCACCACTGCTGATGTCGAGGTGATTTTTAGGGAATTTGTATGAAGAAAAACGAAAAACCCACCCCTTCAATCCAGGTTCAAAAAGCATTGTAACGCTGACATTTATACTGACATTTGGACCAAGTAAAATATTAATTTTTTTCCCTGTAATGCCTTATATTACTGCGTCACAGCAAAAAGCAATGGATTAATGTAATTTGTTACTTCTATAACACTTTACTCCCAACACTGGTTTTAATCCAGTCACAAACCGATATGATCAGGTGCAACTTCTGTGAAATTAGCTTTTGGGTATGTCATGGCAAAGTACAATGTCATCAACAGGGAAAAATATCTCTGCAAACTACCCATATCCCTCTGGATTTGCTCCGGAATGACGGCTGTTCAGCTCAGTTTCCAGAGCAATCAACTTTCAAAACAAATCCTACATTTTGGAACGTCTAAAGTCCTCAAAATGGCTCCTTTACACAGGAAACTGAAACATCCATCAGTGTGTTGACAATAACCACGCTGCTCATGTTTGATTTCAAAATGGTTCACTGCCAAATATCACCAGCAGGGGGCCTCACACAAATAACTCAAAGGAAAGTCCAACAATATTTCAAAAGCAACAACAGCTAAATATATTTCCATGAATATGCATAAAACAGACTCCACACAAACGAACATTTAACTGATGTAAAACTAAGACAACTATTGACCACAGGTTCTATCCACCAAACCAAGTAATAAGAGAAACACATGAAAACAATAATGGGATTTTGGAAAGCGCTCTTACTGGTGGTGTTGTACTTGACTCCGTTGATGTACTCGGGGCACGGTCGCTCCACGATCCTCCCGACGCCGCTGCGGGGCCAACACGTGCCGATCTCGTCCGTGGTGGCGTTGCAGTACAGACCTGAAAACAAAATCACGGAGTCATTTCAACTCAGAGACACTCAAACACGCAAAGATCAAGGATTTGTAGTATGAGTTTGGAAATGATGAGAGGATGAGGAAGAGAGAAGGGGACGGTGAGAGGATGAGGAAAGCAAAGGGATGATGAAAGGATGAGGAAAGTGAAGCGGACGATGGCAGAGAGAAGGGGAAGATGAGAGGATGAGGAGAGAGAAGGAGACAATGAGGATGAAGGGGATGATGAGAGGATGAGGAAAGCGAAGGGACGATGAGAGGATGAGGAGAGTAAAGGGACGATGAGAGGATGAGGAGAGTGAAGGAGACGAGGAGAGGATGAGGAGAGTGAAGGAGACAATGAGGATGAAGGGGATGATGAGAGGATGAGGAAAGGGAAGGGACGATGAGCGGATGAAGGAGCGTGAAGGAGATGATGAGAGAATGAGGAGATTGAAGGGGACGATGAAAGGATGAGGAAAGCAAAGGGACGATGAGAGGATGAGGAGAGAGGAGGAGACAATGAGAGGATGAAGGGGACGATGAGAGGATGAGGAGTGAGGGGGACAATGAGAGGGTGAGGAAAGCGAAGGGATGATGAGAGGATGAGGAGAGTGAAGGAGATGATGAGAGGATGAGGAGAGTGAAGGAGATGATGAGAGGATGAGGTGAGAGAAGGGACGATGAGAGGATGAGGAGAAGCAATGCAAAGGGATGACGAGAGGAGAAGGAGAGAGAAGGGGACAATGAAAAGATGAAGGGGACGAAGAGAAAAGTGAAGGGATGATGAGAGGATGAGGAGAGTGAAGGGATGATGAGAGGATGAGGAGAGAGAAGGGATGATGAGAGGATGAGGAGAGAGAAGGGGATGATGAGAGGATGAGGAGAGAGAAGGGGATGATGAGAGGATGAGGAGAGAGAAGGGGATGATGACAGGATGAGGAGAGAGAAGGGGATGAGATGAGGATGAGGAGAGAGAGAGGGGATGATGACAGGATGAGGAGAGAGAAGGGGATGATGAGAGGATGAGGAGAGAGAAGGGATGATGACAGGATGAGGAGAGAGAAGGGATGATGACAGGATGAGGAGAGAGAAGGGATGATGACAGGATGAGGAGAGAGAAGGGGATGATGACAGGATGAGGAGAGAGAAGGGATGATGACAGGATGAGGAGAGAGAAGGGATGATGACAGGATGAGGAGAGAGAAGGGGATGATGAGAGGATGAGGAGAGTGAAGGAGACATGAGAGGATGAGAGAGAAGGGATGATGACAGGATGAGGAGAGAAGGATGATGACAGGATGAGGAGAGAGAAGGGATGATGACAGGATGAGGAGAGAGAAGGGATGATGAGAGATGAGGAGAGAGAAGGGATGATGAGAGAGAGATGAGGAGAGAGAGAAGGGATGATGACAGGATGAGGAGAGAGAAGGGGATGATGAGAGATGAGAAGGTGAGGAGACATGAGAGATGAGGAGATTGAAGGGATGATGACAGGATGAGGAGAGAGAAGGGATGATGACAGGATGAGGAGAAGAGAAGGGATGATGACGGATGAGGAGAGAGAAGGGATGATGACAGGATGAGGAGAGAGAAGGGATGATGACAGGATGAGGAGAGAGAAGGGATGATGACAGGATGAGGAGAGAGAAGGGATGATGACAGGATGAGGAGAGAGAAGGGATGATGAGAGGATGAGGAGAGAGAAAGGGATGATGACAGGATGAGGAGAGAGAAGGGGATGATGAGAGGATGAGGAGAGAGAAGGGGATGATGAGAGGATGAGGAGAGAGAAGGGGATGATGAGAGGATGAGGAGAGAGAAGGGATGATGAGGATGAGGAGAGAGAAGGGGATGATGAGAGGATGAGGAGAGAGAAGGGGATGATGAGAGGATGAGGAGAGGAGAGAGGAGATGATGAGAGGATGAGGAGAGAGAAGGGATGATGAGAGAAAAAGCTCTGTTCTAACTTGAGATGATCCAAACAGCAGCATCAGTTTGTAGCGTGTCTCTCAAATGTTGAAGACATTTATTCTCAAATTGTCGTAATGTTCAGAACAAAATCTGTAACAGTACTCTTACTCGAGTAAAAGTTTCGGTTCCTCTTTCCAATGTAAGTAACTCTAGATGTGATAAAAGTTTTATGTTGACAATATTAAATGACTTCAAACATTTTGTATAACTCGCGTGTTGTCTGTCCTTTGAAAATGTACCAGATTTTACTACATTTTGGTTTAAATGTATTTCAAATTATAAATCAGATGTTACGTCCAGTTACTCACCTGAACTGTACTTTTCCATCATATTGTTATGGTCTTTGGTCACTTTGTATCATTTTGACTTGCCTACAAACTTGATTACAAGGAGTTTCAGAACACAAAGGTCTTAGTCTGAATGTAAAACAGATTATTGCTGTATGAAAAACATATTATTTATTGTACAAATGTCCTAATAGACAAGAAGAAGTACAGTACTGTGATGGACCTGCTCACACACACACATGTCCAGATGTAGTGATTTGTGTTTTGAATCAGATTCACAGTCAGAATGTCACACTGATCCATCTGCTCCTTATCGAAGTCACATATAAAATTGTTCTTATTACACAGTCTCCTCACTACGGCATGCACACTTAAATGCCAGCATTTCATTGGCAACTAACACAACATTGTGAAAGTGTAAACGTTTGACTCTTGAGCTTTGATATGAGCCACGTGTGTCAGAATGAGGCTTTGTTCAGTTTGCGCTTTAATCAGCGGCTGATCCAGAGCAGAACACGTGCAAATGAAGACGCCAAAGAAGAGTAAAAGTCGAGCTCTAAACTTGAAACCCGGCAGGGGCAGTGTGCTCAAAAAGATGAAGGTTTGACACGAGGAGCGTGCACGGAGCGCGCACGCACAGACTCAAAGCACGCAGCACGCACACAACATAAAGAACTCTCCTCACCTTCTGCGCTCAGCAGAGCCAAAGACGCGTTCTCCAAAACCGAGTCCTGAAAAGCGTCCAACAAACTGCAATTAAGGTCCCCGAGCTCAGCGAAGATGATGTGGTAAATCGTGGCGTCCATGGTGCCGCTCGCGCGCGGATAATCCCGGTCCGAGGAGAAGGGGCGCGTGCTGTGGCGGCGGCTGGAGTGAAGTGGAGCAGCGCTGATGAGAGCAGAGGCTCCAGGAGCGGAGGACGGGAGGAGGAGAGAGGGGAGAGGAGGAGGAGGAGAGAGGAGAGGAAGAGGAGAGAGGGTAGAGCTGTGTGTGCTCCCGCTGTGCGCCACGTCTGACCAATCACAGCGCGCTCTGGCACACGTGCGCAGCGGCAGCGGCTCCAATGCGCTGACGGACTGTGACACGGAGCTCGTGACCACATCACGGACTCAGTCACTGTGACGAGTCCCACCTGCCACCGCGGGTTAGCGCGAGGAGAGCGCGCCCCAGCTCCACGGACACGGACACGTTTGGAGTCAGAGGCGCGCTGAGCGGAGAGTCAACAAACCCGGACCATGCGCACAAACCCGGGCCATGCGCACAAACCCGGACCATGCGCACAAACCCGGTCCACGCGCACAAACCCGGTCCACGCGCACAAACCCAGGCCTTCCGCTCAAACCCGGGCCATGTGTCCTTCTTTGCTCCTCCAGCTTTTACACGAGGCGGTCACGGAGGAGCTTCTCTTCCAAAACGTGTGAGCAGGACTCGACTAAATGAACGTATTATGATGCAGCACACAAGCTTCATGAGCAAAGTGTCATTTAATAAGAATATGATTGTACTCAATTTATCTCACACACTATATGTATGAGTTGTCATTGGTTACCCTCCCTGACAGACCTGCTTTTGGGCTAAACACCACACCCTTCTATTAGGATAATTGTTCAAATGTAATTTCAAAAGTACTTTGCCTCTGTTTTGATCAGTATATCAGCTGTATTCAGGAGCAGAGGCGAGCACTCCCCCCTCACAGTGAGAATATTCTAGGTCTATAACTCCTGAGCCATGCGAGGCCTCTTTGTGATTCTCCAGTTTCCACATTAACCTAAACTAGACTAATCCTCCAGCCAAGATGGTCCTGAGCAAAACCAAAAACTAAACATCTGGAGATGGGTCTGTGGGCGCAGCAGAACCCAGACATGTTCCCTTACGTTACCTCATGTTACCTTCTGCAGCGGTCACCGTCACCTCACTGAATGTACACATCTAAAATAAAAACTTTCTTCTTTTATTTTACACCAATAAAACTTTGAACCGCCTGTGGGAGGATATGGCACAGCACTTTTAGAACATACATTATTCACTCTGGCACTTACCATGTTGCTAAACTGGTCTATACATTTTGAGACATTAATTTTTCATCACGTGCCCTTTTATATACTGTGCCATTTCCAGATTTGGACTGTCGCTTTTCAAATCTCAACCCCGCTATGGCATCTTGTGGTGAACCATGAAGCTCCTCTGCGTTTTTTAAAATCCTTACGCCTTCAGAATATAGGTCCTTGTTTAGCATCAGGACTCTCATTAAACAGGATTAGATTTCTGACCAGGACCTTTTCCGTCTTATGTTATCGCTGCATGTACGAGTTGCACCGGGACTTGCTTCTCAAAACACCATTCAGATGAAAACTGGAGCCAATGAACAACTCCAGTGAACAACGCTATTAATAGTCCACTCTCTCCAAAAGTTACTTAATGCTCCCACAATTTATACACTTTGCAAACATGTATCCAGTGTTTTTTAACCAGTGTTGGGAAGGTGACTTTTAAAATGTATTCCCCTACAGATTACAGATTACATACACCAAAATGTAGTTTGTAACGTAATCCATTAAATGACTTAAAGTGAGTAATGTAATCTGAATACTTTGGATTACTTGATATTGTTATACTTTTTAAAACTACATGAATGTACCAATCACATTAGGGCTGGGTATCATTAAGGAGTTGCCGATACGATACATACCTCGATACACAGGCCACGATACCATACATATCTCGATACAGTGCACTTTTGATTCGATATGATATATTTCAAATTGATTCGATACGGTTCAATAAAAAATAAAGGCTAAATTGTGGCTGTGATACTAAAAGTCTTTGTTAAACCACTTCTTGTGAAAAGTTCATATGAAACACAAACATTTTAATCATCAAAACAGTAAAAATGTCAAATGTGTCGCATAAATGAGTTTCCTTTCACTCCACAAGCAACAAAAATGTAGCACCGCAACAAAATAATTTAGTAAAACACACCTAAAAATACTCTTCGTGAAATGTCGATACAGCAGCCCACGATATCGATACTGTATCATCACATTAAATGATATGATATATCGATATTCCGATATTTTTGCACACTCCTAAACCACATCCTGAAAATTCTTGTTTGTTCTCTTCAAATTGTCTGTTGAGCCCAAGTCTCCATGAACAGACAATTGTTTACTGTACAAAAGCAAAGACAAAAGCAAAAAATAATAAAAAGACCAATCTTTCCTTAACCAGATTCAAAATATTATTGATAGAGAAATGCTTTTTATATGAGATCACTGCTGCCTTAAATTATGTTCACCTACTGTTAGTGTTATATTGTTTATTAAAAAATAAATAAATAAATAAATCACTTTCAGTACAAACATAAAAGCGCCAGTAAAAATCAATAATATTGAATGTTTTTTACTCAAAATGATGCAAAATCAGATTATTAAGAATGATGATTATTAACAACCTCGTCCACTGTGAGTGACGCCGCCAACGTGAACAGGACATTTACATCGCTCTTATTGTCGCCTTCTGTTTGGGTTTCTTTCAATGAGTGGAATTATCAAAATAAAATGTACAAAAATGGGATACAGGAAAATACCGCCGTGTAATCAATTTTTTTCAACAAAGTAACTGTAATCCAATTACCACTCATTGAAACTGTAACTGTAACTGAATACAGTTACTCATAATTTGTACTCTGATTACATAACTCCAGTACATGTAATCTGTTACTCCCCAACACTGTTTCTAACTAAATGTACTTTTACTGTGTTATAATCTTGTTCCCTCATCATATACTGTTGTATTTAGCTGCATTCACTCTTGTTTGATGATTCCTGTTTAGAAAATCTGTGTCCTCTGAGCTTTAAAAAACCTGCTGTTTTGAATTTCCCAGGATTGTTACATCACAGGTAAAAATCCAGAAAATGTTATTTTTAGTCCATAAATTATTAGCAGATTCGTAAGCATTTCTGTCGCTGTTACGACCCAGCTCTGCAGAGACAGTAACAAAAGCACCAAGATGGATAATGGAATAAATGAAATAATGTTTAATTAACAGGAAAATAAAAGATAAATTTACAAAACAGACTAAAATATAAAGAAAATTAACTAAACTAAGAAACAAAACAACAGAATTAACATACAAGTTTTGAGCCAAAAAACAGGTCACACAGGCTTACACAAAAACGAGTGATTAAACTAAAGGACACACAAAACTAAAACACAAAAGCCCCAAAGTAAAACCAGAAAAAACAGAATCGAGTGACCAAATTTAAAAAAGGCACAAAACAGAACTAAACAAAACAAGAGTCTCAACAAAACATAGAAAGTTAGGCATGTACTAGTACAAAACAAGTGACAAGGTGTCTATTGTCTGAAGATAGCCATCATTTTAAAGGTGCACTGTGTAACATTTCTTGGGTGTCTCCATGGAAACGTTATTGCCTCGTCTAGAGTGTTCCAAGGAATAGATGAAAGTTACAGCATCTATCACAAGGAAGACAAGCAGGTTACCTCAGAGGTAAAACTCAGACCTGTGTACTCTGAGTACACACTCCTGGGTCGGAAGGAGCACACACAAAAATGCAGGGAATATTTTGGGTTGGGGTCAGGTTCGGCCTGTAGGCTTCGTGTCATGCACAGACTCGGCCAAAGAGTTTTCTCTCTCAGGTTCACTCGTTATTTCATCTTTCTGTGTTGGGTCAGAGCGATAGACCTACACAAGTCTATGGTCACGACACAGACAGTGGGAGACACTGCACTGCACCGGGAAAGTGCACATGCTCATGCACAAGAGAAAATGTGTAACATTGTTGAGAATAATGAGTGGAATAAACAGCTCTTCTCCATGTTTTGGCTAACAACTTAAATGCAAAAATCTGAATGTAATTCTTTTATAAACATGCATTTTGTGAAGATTTGTGGATCAAACAGCTCAACACACACCTCAAACTCTCTTCACTTCTGATCCTCTCTAAGAGTGTCGCTTTTTCCCCCATGTCTCCAGAGTTTGTGGAGAGTGTACGGCAGATAAGCAAAGCACTGCGCTTAGTGGGAGTTTTATAAATCCCGGGGTTGGCGTAAAGAGCGCCTACACAATGCTTAGTGCTTAAGTGAGCTTTATAAATGAGGCTCCAGATCTGTGGAGATCTGTGCCCCTATTCACAGAAGGAAGGATTGTATTTTTAAGCAACAGAAACATCCGTAATGAATAAATGTTGCATGAATAAGTTTCATGTCATACCATGGACCATTCCAGGCAACACAATAACATCTCCATGGAGACAAGCAGGTGGCGGACACTGTCAGGAAAGTTGTGCAGTACAAGAAATCACAAGGTGGAGTGTTTTCTGTTGGACAGAGGAATGAAGCCTAAATGTGCAGGGTTTGTGTGATAAACGTGGGAATGAAGCAAAACACAACTGAAGGTCTATTTGTGATGAGGAAACTACATTAGAACATAGATCAGAAAATAACCTAATATGGGCCCTATATAATAAAAATATATATATACTTTTAAAAAGTAATGATAAAAAAAAAAAAAAACACAAAGTTTTTTTTTTTTTTTTTATATATATATATAGCACTTTTCCCATACATATGTCACAAAGACACTTTACAGAGCATTATTCATTCATTCCACACCCGGTGGTGGTAAGATACTGTTGTAGCCACAGCTGCCCTGGGACAGACTGACTGAAGCGTGGCTGCCATGCCAATTGGTGCCATCGGTCCCTCTGACCACCACCATCACTCACGTACACACCACTTTCATACTAGGCAATGTGGGTGAAGTGTCTTGCCTAAGGACACAATGCCATTTTTTTACGACTGGCACCCCCCTGTGGCACCTGATTTTCCCAGTTTCTCCCATCCAAGTCCTAACCAGGCCCGACCTTGCTGAGCTTCTGAGACCTGACAGGATCAGGCTTCTGACAAGCTGGTATGGCCAAGTAAATATAACCAACCCCATGTCTGTGTTACACCCGGATCTCTGCGTCAGGTTTCACTTTTTCCATTGGATTGTTCCTCCTGAGAAGGAATGCCCCAGGAGAATTTCCCATTTCCTGGTTTCACTGTTGACTGTAGGACTTTTATTTATCTGGTTTTTGACCACGCTGGGTTTTGGTTTCATCGTGTTTGATTCTTCAAACCCTTAACATGAGTTTTTGAAGCAAGTGACTGCATGGAGTTATGATCACGGGCTAAGGAAGGAATGAAAAGGAATTATGAAAACTTCTAAGTAACTTATGAAACTTTGGGTGGTATATTAATATAATTCTTAAAGGTCCTATATTACGCAAAACTGACTCTTGTGAGCTTTAAGCCATGCTAAAATGTTGTTACCTCCTGAAAAACAGACCTGGAGTTTGGTTTCACACATGGTTGAGTAACTCTTTATTATTGTGTCTACATCTCCAAAGCTCAAAATGCTCTGTTCCAACTTGTGATGTTATGAAGCTCTAGTTTCCAAGTTAACAGCAGCCATTTTACCCTTTGTTCATTGGCAGTTCCAGGGCTGGTAAAGGCGTATGGAGTTTAAAAACACAGTGGAGCTTTTCCTGTATTACCAATCACAAGACGGAACAGAGAGTTTTCTGCTTGAGAGAAGAACTCAATGATAAACATGTGTGAATGAAACAAAACATAACTCCAGCTCTGTTTGTGATGAGGATTCGGCAGCGTCCTGTACTCATTTTGGTACAAATGGTGTGATCTGTAGATATCCAAACAAGTTCCCACTCTTCGTTGTGAAGATATTTACTGTGATGTCTTCTCCCATTGGGCGCAGAAATCAGCAGACTTGTAACTTTTATTGCCGTAAAATACCAAATAACACTTATTTGTTTCAGTCACTTAAAGGTTGTATAGAGGATTTTCCAAGGAACGAGAAATCCAGCGACTGTTTGTCCTTTTTTAAATGTTGCGCATGCGTGAAACCACCCCCCCTCCCCTACAGCTCCTACGTAGAAACGCCTCCTCCCGCCTCCTCTTTACGCCAGAAACAGGTTTGTTTACAGCCGGTGCTGCACATGACTTGTAAACAACTAACTACAGTGTTGGTTAGGCAAGACGGAGAAGTGAGGAGCGGGGGGAGCGGGTGCGCGGACATTTCGTTCCCGGACGAGAAGTGAGGAGCAGGGAGAAGAGCGGAGCAGGGAGCAGGGAGAGAGGAGAGAGGAGAGAGGAGAGGGGAGGGGGGAGGGGGGAGCGGTGTGCGGAGATTCCGTGCCCGGAGAAGTGAGGAGAAGGGGGAAGAGCGGAACGGGCAGCGGGGACAGGAGCAGGAAAGGGGTGCAGAGAAGGTGCGCGGAGATTCCGTGCGAATGAACTAGCTACAACACGCAGCAGCAAGCGGACTCTTTCTTTGCCTTGAAAATTACGTTTTCAGACATAGGATATCGCTTTCGTGTCCTGAAAAACGTTTGACTAGCTCTTGGAAATAAAGTACGTTTTCATAATAAGCAGAAGTGACCTGTCCAGGAGTAATTTGTGGACCAGTGCGTCAGTCTTTAGACCCTTCGTCTGCTTCAGTTGCGCCATCGCTGGAATGAATCTACAAGAATCACCTTAGTTTGGCTTCGCTGCTTTTCCCCTTGTCTTCTTCTTTCAGCAACCTCAAAAACGGACTTTCTTTTGCGGCTAACTGCTCCTGGATTCTTGTCTGCCATTGCAACAAACTTTGTGTGAACTGCGAGGAAGATATAGGTCAAAAAAAGCCGCTAAGAACTGTTGCGTTGGTGGAGTAAACAGCGTCTGTGCGTCTTGCGTCTGTGGACTGCGTGACAGTCGTACGTAAACCACGTACCGGCGGCGCAGGCAAGTCAGTTACGCTAGAAACGTAGGGAGTTTGATTGACAGCCTGTCAGCTCACAGATAACGAGGCAGTGTCATTATCTATTGGCAAATGTTTAGCCCCACCACGTCCAGAGTTGATGAATTTTTATTCTCTTTTTTTTGGTCATCATAATTACAAGGCACCTCTATAATGCTATCATTGACAACTTGAAACAAAAAAAAATCCTCCATACAACCTTTAACAGACCAGGCATTTATTTGAGACCAAGCGGTAATTTGGGGCAGGAGATGAATTCCTTCCTCACAAAAATCTTGGGAAAATCTGGTCCTCAAATTCTTTTAACCAGTCTGACTATAATTTACAGTATTTGTTGCACGATGGCCTGGTGACTACTTTGCTGACGTTGAGGAAAGATTCGTGCTGCCTCGTCCCTTTGCCACAACTTTCTTCTTTCGTCACAGCAGCTAAGATCACACTGCTCCCAAATGCCAAACTGAAGTAATATCACTAAAACTCTTAAAAACTGTTGCTCCGTCTTTCTTTTTTACGCCACTTGGAAACAGGGATTTTACAGCAACGTCGTCTGTTTCTTCATTTTTTCAGTGAAGCTGAGGCTGATCAGATGCATCACAGAGAACAGAGCCTATCCACTCAGTCACAGTCTGGTGTTGGCAGGACTGACCTGAAGTCAAACTGCTCCTGCGTCGCTGCAAACATCAGACTCTCTGTGTGTCGCTGCACTAATCATCACATCTTGGTTAAATTAAGCACAAAAAACAGGAAATGGGAGTTTGAGCAGCTCCTCAGCAGCAGCACAAACACTGCTGGGAGTGCCGGGATAGGCCACTTTCTATACACACGAAGGCTAGTTCATTTGATTTGCAGCGTCAGTGATCATGTCTTCTTCCTTAATTTATTTATTTATTTATTTATTTTTTAATACAGTAGACTTGGCGTTTATTTGGAACCGGCAATAATTTATCAAAATGTACACCTGCACCCGCCGTTTAAAGGAGACACGGTGGTTAATTGAAACCCAGCTATTATTTGGTATTTTACGGTCGTTGTTTTAGATTCATATTTCAATTTAAAATGATAACAATGATCCACAAGTGTCAGATTACAACTACGCACACAATATCCATCCATTTATTCATCCATTTTCTTCCACTTATTCAAGGCCAGGTCAAGGGGGCAGTAATCTAAACAGGGACTCCTAGAATTCCCTCATTCCAGACACGTCCTCCAGCTCTTCTGGGGGACCCTGAGGTGTTCCCAGACCAGCCCAGAAACATAGTCCCTCCAGTGTGTCCTGGGTCTTCCCCGGGGGATTCTCCCAGTGGGACATGCTCGGAACACGTATCGAGGAAGGCGTCCAGGAGGCATCCAGAACAGATGCCCGAGCCACCTCAGCGGCTCTACTCCGAGCTCCTCCAGTGTGACAGTCCGATGAGGTTAATTTGGTCTTCCGATAATTTATGTTATTAGATTCTTTTTTCAGACCAAGGGTTTGTATTGTTTGTTGGGTTTTTTTCTGAGGGAGTGGTCACGTGATGCTGTGACGCGTCTCCTCCAGTGTGACCGAGCTCCTCGCCCTATCTCTAAGGGAGCGCCCAGCCACCCTGTGTAAAGCCCAAAAGGATGAGATTGTGGATACAAGCTGTCGAAATGAGTTTCCTACACACAATATATCTTCTTTAAAAGGTAAACTATGTCACTTTTAGTTTGGCGTGTCTGTCACCATGTTGTTTCCATGGTTATGTCATTGCTTTGTTTCGAATGTTCCATAATATGACATTAAACAGATCTACCTTGCATTTATTAAATTACAAGTGGTTTTATTGCTCAAAAATTGCCTCTCCACAGATCTGACCTGTAACTTGACTTGGTTTGGTCTCCATGGTGATACAAAAGTGTAATGAATACTGAGCAATTACATCGCCATGGAGAAAAGCAGATGGCGAAACCCCTACCGGAAAAGTTACACAATGTACCTTTAAGACAAAGACGTTCAAACGAATCCATTTGTTCATGAACTTCTCGTCCCCGGTCACGACCCTTCACTGCAGCAGAAGAACCATCCACCTCTTCAGCCTCTCTCCTCTTCATCCTCTTCATCAGTGCCCGTTATACCCACAGACATTTCTCGTTCTCTCCTCTTCGCTCCGTTTGTTATTTGTTCAGAGCGAAGCACTTGAAGACTTGATTATGGAAACAGTATCGCTCCTTGAAGAAGCCTGACACATAATTAGCACGTACTCATTATCATAAGAATGGAAAATCACAATGGTGCAGCCAAGTGGTTTACATGACACTGACCTAAATATCGCCCACACCAGAACATAAGCAACGAGTGAGTTTGAAGAGGAAAAAAAAAATCTACTCTTCCCTACCACTGCTGGAGACTGGAGAGGAGGATCTGACACACGCACAGCCAAAGAAAAGGGGGAAAATATGGACATCCGGTGTAGAGAGAGGGGTGGCTGTGGGAGGTTTTTATTTTTATCTGTCTATCTCGTTCTATACTTGGGTCATATAACAGGGGAAAGGCAAAAGTCGCACTTTTTTTTTATGGTTTGGGTGTTTCCTGCGACTTACACTCCAGTGCAACTTATATTAGGGGTGGGCGATATCTCGATATATTAAATATATCGAGATATTTTTTAAACTCGATATGAATTCTGACATATCGTTCAATTTTGATTTCGCTGCTTCGCTTGTTTGTCTTCTCTGTCGTTGCCCACGCCTCCCTCATTTTGTGTCTCATTCACTCCTCACTGCTGCCGTGAATGCCCAAAGTTGGTGCCAGTGAAAAGCAAAGTACTTTTGTGCTTTACAAAGGATTAAAATAGTTTCTTGGAGAACCACACGAAAAAGTGATGTTGTTCTGCCACTGTAAGGCTGTTACACTCGGCTTTATGTTTTCATTGTTATGAAAAGTGGTTTACACATAAAGTTAGTTTCCATATCATTTTCAGTCTTCAGTGTTAATTTACCACACTGGACCAATGTTGGAAATCTAAAACATCCCAGAACACACTGGATGTGAAGGTCTCTCTCAAAAAAAAAGTCAGGATTGTATATTCCTACCCCATATGATCATTTTCCCCAAATATCACATTTTTTCCTGTTACTAAAATTTTATTTGAGCCTGAGAGGGTTAAGATTACTTTAAGTTTCATCATGATTTGAGTAAATTTCTGTTCTGACAAATAAAATGATCTCCCAATGGAAAAAGACCTAAATATGAAAATACATTAAAGGGTTCGTCAAATGTTTTCTCCATGCAGATGTTATTGCTTTGTCTGGAATGTTTCACAGTGTGGCATTAAACCTTTCTATCTTCATGGAGACCGAACCAGACCAAGTTACAGGTCAGATCCGTGGAGCGACAACCCCGCTCACAGTCAGAACGCCTGTTTTTCTAGGTATTTTAGAGCTACAAAACCACCTGTAATTGAATAAATGTAAGATAGAGTTTAATGTCATACTGTGGAACATTCCTGGCACAGCAATGACGTCTCCGTAGAAACAAGCAGGAGACCGAGATATTACTTTTTGCAGTGTGTATATTGCTATAATATGAAACAATAAAATAGAAGTTAAAAAAGTCTGCTCTAACTCACAAATAATTAGTCCTGTGTCGTTTCCTGCTGCTTGAGGTGAGGATCCAGTTTGGTATAAAAGGTTAACAAGGCCCCAAATCAGCAGCTTGGAGAACACTGAGCAAGTAAGTCACTATTTTTAACAGGTCACTTCAAAAATTGTTAATTCAAAAACATATTAGTCAGTTCCCAGGAATTTGTATTCATTTCTGGAGAGTGGGTTCGAATATCTCGGCTGGGAGCTGAATGGGCTGGCGGTGGTGTAATGTGTTGAGCATTCACCTATGAAGGATAACTGGTTTTATTCTGGCCAAGCAGACAGGGTCATTGTGCAGTTTGCCACCGAAAAAGTGACTGAAGAGGCGGAAAACTGATAAATCACTCAAAATGTCATTCATTCAGAGCAGGGAAAGCTTAAAGGCCTCACATTACGCTATTTTCTGATCCATGTAAAAATCTTCTGCAGCAGGCCTGTGACAATAACAGATTTTGTTGGATGATTAATTGACCAAGAATTTATTGCGATAAACGATAATTTTTAACATTTTGAGAGTAATTTCAACTAATATAATGACCATGGGATAAAAATGCAAATACACCATTTCAAAGGCTGCGTTCAGACTGCAGCCTGAAGTGACCCAAATCTGATTTTCTGGCCTCTATGTTCCTGTACACTGTTGGGCAAGTTACTTTGAAACTGTAATGCGTTATTTATTACCTATTACTGTCATTTCAAAGTAATTCGTTACATTACAATATTACTGCATTTAAAATGTAAGGCATTACATTACTATTGCATTACTTTAAGTTACTCTCACCAAAATAACTTTTGCGCTGTATATGGACTGAACCAGGACTAAACCAGGTCTAAACCAGGACTAAACCAGAGCTGAACCAGGACTAAACCAGAAGTGAACTAGGACTAAAACAGGACTCACTGTCAGGACAGGCTCGAAGGTGAGCACAGGAGAAAGGAGCAGCTCTGCTCCGCACCTCACGGAGGGAAGAGCGGCTGTCACCCGATCGCTCTTTATGGACACCCTGCTGCTCGGGCTCGCGGCCCTGATTTCAGTAACTATTTGCAGGTACCCGAGCCGGTGCAAGAGTCTGTTACAGCGAGTAACTTCTACCTTCCTTCAGCGTGTCCAGAAGTCCAACTTTTTGTGTGATGGTTTGCATCTTCCTCTGCCTTTTGGGTGCGAGCGCAGGAGACTTTGTCGGTGCAGAACGTTTCGTCGACGTTGTGGGTTTCGTCGGGGAGAAAACTTGCAGACATACAGCACTTCAGAATCACACTGCTAGAGACTGAACATGTATTTAAATTTGGCAGCTGAACACATTCTGTACTGTACAGGAGACAGGAGTCCCTTGGCCAGTCAGGACGCAGCGGGAGGAACGCAATACGCATTCATACAATGTGAAAAAAGGGCATGCAAAATTGCACAAAAAACCCCCAAAAAAACTGCGAAACAGCGAGACCGCGAAAAGTGAACTGCGATAGAGGGAAGGACGAGTGTAAACCAGGTCTAAACCAGAACTGACCCAGGTCTAAACCAGGTCTAAACAGCGTGGAGTTCAGTCAGTCCTTTCGCCCGCGGTCACCTGAAGGTCTACGAGGGCGCATCTCCGGCGTTTCACCGCTGCTGATATCGAGGTGATTTTAGCGAATTTGTATGAAGAAAAGCCCACCACTTCAATCCAGGTTAAAAAAACATTGTAACGCGCGTTACTCACATTTGTACCGAGTAAAATATTACTATTTTTTCCCCTGTAATGCCGAACATTACTGCGTTACAGCAAAAAGTAATGCATTACTGTAATTCGTTACTTTTATAACGCGTTACTCCCAACACTGTTCCTGTATCTGATCTTTTAATGACAGTCTGAACGACACAGATCTGATTTTTTCAAATGCGACCCAGGACACTTGGATATGTGCTCCTGAAACTGATACATATCTGATCTTTTGACATGTGACTTCAGTCTGAACGGCCAAAGTGCATTCATCCACCTACACGTTATCAACAAGACACAAACGTCACTATTCTGCACTGAAGAAGGCGAAAATTGTTAATGAACTCCATGTCACTGAAGTGAAGCACATCACCACTCACCACTCTTGGCTACGTCTCCACATCCACACGTTCCTTTCAACGGACGTCGCTGCCGCTGTCCCACAAAATGCTGCCAAATTGTAGAAGTACAAGTATTTTTTTGTAGGGGGGGACAACTCGTTTGCAGCCGGACTTGTCTTGATTTCCCTTGTGAACGTTACGTGACAATGAAATGAAACTATTCAAACACCATCTCCCCACACAGTTAAAAGTAGAGCCCGACCGATATATCGGCTGGCCGATATTATCGGTCAATATGGGCACCTGGAGACATATCGGCTATCGGCCGATATGCTCGCTGATATGGGCCGATATTTCACGTGGGCATGTTATACCTCGTTATAAAGCTTAGACTCTCTACATTATGTTCATTTAATCCAATTTATAGACAGATAAATGTCCTAATATGTGGCTCCACATCAGTATTTATCTACGGTGTAATTTGTCTGTGTGTGTGTCCGTACTGTCCCTGAACACACCCCCAGAGTCACGTCACTTCACTCACGTGTGTTTGTTTACACCCGCAGTCGTGCGCAACACTGAGATTATATTTTTTTTACGGACAATCGGTTTGAGTCTGGATTAAAAGGACATTTATTAGTGCAGACTTGTGATGTGAGGAGGAGCCTGTGTGAGCGGTGAGTGTTGGAAATACATCGACTTTGAAGCTAGTTTAGGTTATCTGTTAGCGATTAGCTGCTGTAGCTCCCGCACATAAACAGGCTGTTTTCTATTGGCCTATTGTAAAGTGACTATATTGTCCGTACATTTGTTACTGGACCTGCATTGATATGTAAATGAGCTGTGAATAGACGTGTGAATGATCCACATTTATGCATATAATTAACTACCGCGGTGCGCACGTTTTTACGGCTAAAGGCTAATAGCGGTAGTTTATTTACTAGCTAGGAGTTATGGGTCGGTCGCGATCGAAGCGGCTCTTAGAGCCGGCTCTTTGAAGTGAACGACGGAGCCTGCTTCTTATTGGGAGCCGTGTTTTCTCTTTTTCTCTTCAAGCTGCATGTAGACCCGTAGTTTGACAGCAGCAGCGGCTGAAAACGAAACTTTCAGAAATATGCGTGTGCATAGGATTAAAAAAAAAAAGTGCATATTTGGCTGCAGTTCAGCATAAAATGAATAAAGCAGGACTAATCTTGGGCTCGAGTGCAGGAGAGAGATAGAAACCGAGTCCCGACACTCAGTCCTGGTTCAGTTCGGGTTTAGTCCTGTTTTACACATGGTTTAAATCTGTTTTAGTCCGGTTTAGTCCTTTTTCAGTCCTGGTTCAGTTCTGGTTTAGTCCTGCTTGCAACAAAACAATCTCAAGAGTCGCTTTGGAGCCGAAAGAGCCAGCTGCTTTAGTGAGCCGAGCCAAAAGAGCCGGTTCTCCAAAAAAAAAAAAAAAAAAAAATGGAATACCCATCACTAGTAGCTAGAAAAAGATGCAAAAATGCCATTAGGCCAATCTACTGTATGTAAATATGATGTAAAGAGTCAAAATAACAATAAATGTTGCCTAAATAAACCCAATTTAGAATCCACTAGAGCCAAACCTAAGGTTTTTTAAACAATTCAAGATTTACAGTGAATTTTTACATCACTAAATATATCGCCGATTATATCGGCTATCGGCAGCTCCAACTTCCATTATATCAGTTTCATATCAGCCACAACAAAATCCATATCGGTCGGGCTCTAGTTAAAAGAAACATTATAGACAATATTATTTTTAAATTGTGATGGCATTAAACTGAAAATACAACCACACATTCATTTATGCTGAGCAAACACATTTAGGTATCTGTAAGAGAATTTCTATGTTATTTTAAGTGTTATGAATCATTTACATAATCATTTGTGTGTGTAAGAATAAAGTTATCAATAATTGTTTTTTGGGTTTTTCCATATATGCAATCATATGACCTAGTTAACCCTCTCCAGGCAGGCGTTGCAGATTTGCAACAGCTAAATTCCAATTACCTACTTACTCCACATCCATATTATATGAGCTTTTTTTACTCAGGAGCCTTTTCTCCCATCCATGCTGATAAACGTGGACGATGCAGACTGTGCAAGAATGGCTACACGCAAACGGCCTGCCAGAAGTGCAAAATACTTTTTTTGTTTACAAAGGATAAAAAAGTCAGGATTGTATATTACTACCCCATATTATAATTTTCCCAAAATATCAGATTTTTCCTGATACTAAAAATGTATTTGAGCCTGAGAGGGTTAAGGAGTTTTTGAGTCATTAAGCTAATCTATTTATCTTCCATGAGGAAAACAGCGAAGGGCTTTCCCCATGTCTCATGTGTTCAACATAAGTTTTTGGGAGAAAACTGACCTGATTATTTATCACCTGGAACATGTAATCAAGTGTGAAATGGGGGGGGGGGCGGTTTAGACTAAAAGA
>NW_026571095.1:2065117-2243117 GCF_026225935.1 Boleophthalmus pectinirostris
CATTTGATTTGTGGGTTTTAAAACTGTACTTCAGTTACTTTAATATAATATTAGTAAAGTACATGTAAGTACTGTTACAAGAAGCTACTCAAGCGAGAGTAAAAAGTATTTGGGAAACTAGTTCTCCAGTAAAAGTAATTATAGAGTAACTGCCACTCTAACTGGACATAACATCTGATTTGCAAATTGTCGCTTGGCGTGATAAAATATTTCAAAATGCACATGGTGTATTCAAAGGCCAGACTATAGACAGTGCTATTAAAAACACCGTCAAACAGTGATGTATGTGTTGTAGTAGTTTAAAGTGCAAAATATGATCTGGAAGTTAAGCACAGTACATGTTGGCACTTAAGTATGTAGAGTTTAAATGTTTTTGTGTGTTTTTACAGATATCCACAACAGGAAAATGGAATCAAAAGATAAGGTGTTGGACAAAATGGCAGCCCAAATTGAAGCCACGTCGGAAGGCCGTATCAGTATGGCCACTGATGGCACGACACTGTCACAGGACTCTCCTGCCAAACCAGAGGCCTCCAAATCACCTGGGCCTTCTCCTAAGGAAAAAAGCAGCTGAACTTAAAGCCAGTATTTTTGGCTCTAGCTCAGACTCACTGGACTCTCCAGTAAAACCAGGGTCCTCAAGATCACGTGGACCGTCTCCAAGGAAAAACTTTTACTCTCCTCGGGGCAGTCCTTACTGCAGACCAGACAGTCCTGTGCAGGTAGCAAAAGAGGTCCAAGAAATGCCAATTTTTTCGGACTATTTGTCAGACAGTGTTATAGATTGGATTGCAGAACAAACTGAGGCCTTTTTGGATGGCCGCATCAGTATGGATGCTGGAAGTGAAATTCCACCAACATCTCCAGAACTGGGCTTCCAGATGCCATCAGCATTGCAACATCAAATTGAGGAATACTACAGGGCTCAGAATTCAGTAGAAAATTCTGCCACAGAAAACAAATCACAGTCACCAGTCTCTCCTGTGACACCAGGTCCATCTTCAAAAGTTGGACCTGCGCCAAGGAAAAAAGTTAATGCTCCTCGGAACAATGGACCATACTCTAGACTAGCACCAAGAACAGCACTGCCTACAGCTAGTCACAATGAGCCAACAACATCGATGGTCCACTCCAATCCTGCAGAGAGAGTTGTGCTGTATAACATGGGGAACAGTCACCCAAACTGGAACCAGTATCAGCAAGTGCCTGGACCATCAACCCAAATGGCAAATCCACAAATGCCATGTGGAACTGTCAAAGCCTCAAATCTTCATTCATTTATGTTCAATGGGACAAGACTGTTCCAGACAAGCGGACCAGTCAATCCTGTCAACAAGCCGTACATTAAGAAACCTCCTAATGCCTTCATGCTGTACAAGGCTGAGCAGAGGGAGAGGATTATGGAGGAACTTAATATAAGAAATTCAGCGGACGTGAACAAAATCGCTGGGGCAAGATGGAAAATGCTCTCAGACGATGAACAAGTCCCATATTACGAGCAGGCAGAAGTGGCTAAGAGGGAACACCAGGCCAGGTTTCCAGAATGGTCCGCCAAAGATAACTTTGGACAGAAGAAAACGAAAGGCAACGCAACAAGTTACACCCAACCTGTAGCTCCAAGTTCAGTCCAAGCCTGCGCAATCGTCAAGCCTTACACCCACAGCCTGTCAGCCCAAAGCAAATCCATGTGGAAGTCAAAGCCTCAATCTTCATTCATTTATGTTCAATGGGACAAGACTGTTCCAGACAAGCGGACCAGTCAATCCTGTCAACAAGCCGTACATTAAGAAACCTCCTAATGCCTTCATGCTGTACAAGGCTGAGCAGAGGGAGAGGATTATGGAGGAACTTAATATAAGAGATTCAGCTGAGGTGAACAAAATCGCTGGGGCAAGATGGAAAATGCTCTCAGACGATGAACAAGTCCCATATTACAAGCAGGCAGAAGTGGCTAAGAGGAAACACCAGGCCAGGTTTCCAGAATGGTCCGCCAAAGATAACTTTGGGCAGAAGAAATGGAAAGGCAACGCAACAAGTTACACCCAACCTGTAGCTCCAGTAGGTCTCGTTCAGCCTTCATTCCACCAGCCTGCTATGATGGTACCACCGAGCTATCGTCTGACAGCCTCGCAAATACCCGGGAATATCGATCCAACAGCAATTCCGGCATCTCAAACTGTACACTACCACCCAGGAACGATGGTGAGGCCGACCGACCAGCCAACAAATATTAACCGCTCTGCCACCCTTGTCCAGCCAGCAGCCGATACTCACTACAAGACAAGGCAACACTACACAACAACCCACCCAGTGCAGCACCCACAACTACCAACCCAGCAGCAACCCACAACTACCAACCCAGCAGCACCCACAACTACCAACCCAGCAGCACCCACAACTACCAAACCCAGCAGCACCCACAACTACCAACCCAGCAGCACCCACAACTACCAACCCAGCAGCACCCACAACTACCAACCCAGCAGCACCCACAAACTACCACAACCCAGCAGCACCCACAACTACCAACCCAGCAGCACCCACAACTACCAACCCAGAAGCACCCACAACTACCAACCCAGCAGCACCCACAACTACAACCCAGCACACACCAACCAGCAGCAACCCACACCAGCAACCACACAACTACCAACCCAGCAGCCGCAACACATCATATATAATGGGGATTGCACCAATCTAAAAAAAACAAGGGGATATACATTTCTCTTTCAAAATATTAGACAATTGTTTGGCAGAAATATAAAAGAATTGGCATACTCAAGGACAAATTCTCTCTACAACAGAGAAATGACTTCAAAGTTTCTGTTTTGTCCAGACAAAAGTATAATAAAAAAAGAAATATTTGTGAAAATATTGAGCTCAAAATTGACTTTTGACCCTTATTTGGCAGTTCCTGTACTCTGCCTTTGTATCATGAGCCAAAAATAAGGAGTCATGCAAAGGTCAAAGGTCCATTTTGAGCTCAGTATTTTTGATATTTATTCACATGATAAATGAAGTTTCAAATACCCTGAAATGACATTAACAAATGTTTGACCCAACATGATGTTACGGCATTCTGCCTTTGTAGGGCAGTATTGTGGAATGACTCATAGATTATATTGCTGTAATTCAAATTATATTCTTGGCTCAATTTCATATCAAATTTGAACAGATTGAAATATTGTATTTTGTTCTGTTCAAATGACGAGTCACGTGCAATCTGAGGGTGCTGGATTTGGGTGGATGCCTCCATGTGTGGTCAGCAGCTTTCCAGAACTGGGGAAAGAGGTTGTATGCATTGCAAATGTACAAAAGCCTCATTTGCCAAACAGTATACATGAAAACTGTTTCAAGTTGCTGAAAATGTTTAAAAAATCTCCAACATTTGTCCTGTTCATTTTGCCTTCGGTCACACTTGTGAGGCAAGGACACGAGGAAGCAAAGTGGTGGAAATGTTATGTAGTGAATAAAAGTTAAAAGTGAAATAAAAGTTTTCTGTCTTTGTGTAAATTGATGTTCTACTCAAACCAGACCACTTATTAATAATAATAATAAATATGCACACATCAAATGGCAGTGTTGTCTCAAACTAAGCATCTCTTACTCTGGTGATAAACACTCTCCCAAAAAGGACCAGAAAATGTGCTTGAATCAGAGTTACACCTCCCCACTGTTTCTAGGGTCCTGTCCAATAAAAACAGAATACATGTAATGAAATGGAATGTCAGTTGAATTCAGATTATTCATTTGAAGTGTCATAATTTCATACAAAAGAAAGATTGATCAAAAACAGCCCCACTATAAACTTATCAGAGATCGTACACCTGAGGCTATGGCTGCTCTCAAAGCTGACCTGTATGCACAGACCTGGGAGGAAGTCTATGCCTCTGCAGGCCCAGATGAGGCCTTTGAAGTCTTTTTAAACAACTTGTTGAAATGATATGATAAGCACTGCCCAGTAAGGAAACGCTACAGTAAATGCACATCCAAACAAGATAAACCATGGATTACAAATGGTATAGCAAAAGCTTGTAAAAAGAAAAATCTCCTATATAGAACATACAAGAGAAACGTAGAACTAAAGAAACTGAACACAGATACAAACCATACAAAAATATTCTATTCAAATAAAAAAAAACAGCAAAAGACTATATTATTGTCAATTGTTGGAACAGCATAAAAAACAATATCCAAGAACTTTGGGATGTGTTAAAGGATAATCAGAAATGGGAGTGAAAAAGAAGGAATACCCTAATTATTTGATAGAAAATCAACAACCATAGACAAAACTGAGGACATAACCAATTGTTAATAGTTATTTTGTAAATGTGAGACCCACACTAGCCAAAAAAATTGTCCAGCCAATANGTATTTTGTTCTGTTCAAATGACGAGTCACGTGCAATCTGAGGGTGCTGGATTTGGGTGGATGCCTCCATGTGTGGTCAGCAGCTTTCCAGAACTGGGGAAAGAGGTTGTATGCATTGCAAATGTACAAAAGCCTCATTTGCCAAACAGTATACATGAAAACTGTTTCAAGTTGCTGAAAATGTTTAAAAATGTCCAACATTTGTCCTGTTCATTTTGCCTTCGGTCACACTTGTGAGGCAAGGACACGAGGAAGCAAAGTGGTGGAAATGTTATGTAGTGAATAAAAGTTAAAAGTGAAATAAAAGTTTTCTGTCTTTGTGTAAATTGATGTATTTCTACTCAAAACCCAGACCACTTATTAATAATAATAATAATAATAAATATAGTTGCACACATCAAATGGCAGTGTTGTCTCAAACTAAGCATCTCTTACTCTGGTGATAAACACTCTCCCCAAAAAGGACCAGAAAATGTGCTTGAAATCAGAGTTACACCTCCCTCCACTGTTTCTAGGGTCCTGTCCAATAAAAACAGAATACATGTAATGAAATGGAATGTCAGTTGAATTCAGATTATTCATTTGAAATGTCATAATTTCATACAAAAGAAAGATTGATCAAAAACAGCCCACTATAAACTTATCAGAGATCGTACACCTGAGGCTATGGCTGCTCTCAAAGCTGACCTGTATGCACAGACCTGGGAGGAAGTCTATGCCTCTGCAGGCCCAGATGAGGCCTTTGAAGTCTTTTTAAACAACTTGTTGAAATGATATGATAAGCACTGCCCAGTAAGGAAACGCTACAGTAAATGCACATCCAAACAAGATAAACCATGGATTACAAATGGTATAGCAAAAGCTTGTAAAAAGAAAAATCTCCTATATAGAACATACAAGAAACGTAGAACTAAAGAAACTGAACACAGATACAAACCATACAAAAATATTCTATTCAAATAAATAAAAAACAGCAAAAGACTATATTATTGTCAATTGTTGGAACAGCATAAAAACAATATCCAAGGAACTTGGGATGTGTTAAATGGTATAATCAGAAATGGAGTGAAAAAGAAGGAATACCCTAATTATTTGATAGAAAATCAACAAACCATAGACAAAACTGAGGACATAACCAATTTGTTTAATAGTTTATTTGTAAATGTGAGACCCACACTAGCCAATAAAATTGTCCAGCCAATAAATAATGTTGGATTAGATGAAAAAATCATCCCAAAAATGTAAATTCATTTTTTAACACATGTGAATATGAAGACGAAATTATTGAAATTGTAAGCAGTTTAAAAAATAAGAGGTCCACTGATTGTTTTGATATTGATACTTCACTGGTAAAAGAAATGATTGACTGTATAGTCACCCCACTCACTTTCATCTGCAACAAGTCTTTTTCAACGGGTATCTTCCCCAGTAAAATGAAAAAAACTTACTCCAATCTACAAAAGTGGAGACAAACATCATTTTACAAATTACCGGCCAATTTCATTACTGTCTCAATTTTTGAAAATTCTTGAAAAATGATTTGTGAAAAGACTGGATAGATTTCTGTATAAGTACCATCTCCTAAGTGAACAGCAATATGGATTTAGATCAGATAGGTCCACTTCAATGGCCGTAATGGAAGTGGTTGAGAAGATATCAACTGCATCCGATAAGAAAGAGTACACTGTTGGTGTTTTTATAGATTTAAGTAAAGCCTTCGACACTATCGACCACACATTACTTTTGAACAAACAGAACTGGCTCAGAGGAGTTCTGTGCCGTCCTCTGCACAGTGGATCTGTGCGGTGAAAGCGAGAATGCGCTGTGGACTACAAGTCTAGGTGGGTTGCTCTGGTCCTCCTTGCTCGAGGACTGCATCTGGTTCCGAGGTGTTGCAAAGCATCCGGACAGAAGCGTGAATCCAGTTTGGTTGGTTATATGTTGTTCTGAGCAGTCTGACCTCCATGCATGTTCTTCTCGGGGAAAGCGCTTCTCAGGCTGAGGCTCCTAACATCACTCCCTGCTCCAGCTGCTCTGAGCCTGGCCTGAACCAGAGCTGCTCCCGCTGGTTCAGGACTCTGGTTTGGGTCTCGTCTGACTGTAGCATTTATCACACTAGGCTAATTGCAGTTCAAAGGCAAATGTTGGTTGCAACGTGAACATGGAAAAGACCGGGACCTCTCTGAGTGTGCAGGTCCCGATCTGGAACTGGGACCTTTTTAAGCATGACGTTGTGCTGATTCCCCAGTGCCGCTGTTCCCTGGCCCATACAAACTTTATTTTTCCCATGTTTATTTGTGCAACCTGGGGCACAACAGTTATCAACCATGTTTAGCTTCCTCCAATACTACAGTCAGCCAGTCTGCCCATTCCTGCCAAAACAGTGGTTCCTGGTGCGTGACGAGCCTGTATTAAGTCATCCCCAGTGCTCTATAGAGAAACCCTGAGAGGATCAGGGAATGAATGGCAGTTGTGGGAAAAACAAGGAGGAAGCAAAAGGAGGACCAGAACAGACTGGGAAATGGAGCTGGACTCGTCTCGTTTAAGTTGACCTCAGTCTAACTGACAAGTAATGTGCCGTTTTCACTCTGAAAGTAACTGTTTTTACAATCATAAGATCCAATGTTGGGAAAATGCGTTTAAAAGTAATGAGAGATGTCTGTAATCGCAGTGATCCAGGTTTCCAACAAAAACTGTACAAATTTGTTACTTGGATGTGTAGAGATTGTGCAAAATTGTCTTTTTGGTGCTCCTCAGTGAGGGACCGGTCTCAAATACAAAGTTGAAAAAGCTGAGGCACTGAAAAAGTACAAAATAATGAAAAGCCTTTAATACCACACCTGATGAAGGCCGAAGGGCCGAAACACTTTGGCGTGATTTTAACTTTATCTGCCATGTGCTATTAAGGCTTTTAAAGATTTTATTGTGTCAACTGGACAAAAACTTTTAATAGTGCACTTTCATTACTCAGAATTCAATTTTCTTTTGCAGTTCAAAGTTTATTTTTTCTTCTATACAAATCCCTCATTCTTTCACACAGCAGCACTGAAGTCTCCCTACCAGGATCCAGCTGCCAACACTGTGATGTCATGTGGTAATACAGGAAGTGCTCCACTGTGTTTTTAAAATCCACACAGCTTCAACTAGAACTTTAACTAAAACTAGAATCTGTTGGATGATTTCAGTCCTGGAATTGCTGATCTCTACTGAACTAAAGGTTAAAGGAGCTGGTCACTTGAAAACTACCACTATGTGACATCACAAGGTGGAACAGAGCATTTGGAACTATGGAGATGTACAGACTAATACTAAAAGGTTACTCAAACTGGTGAATGAAACAAAACACAACTCCAGGTGTGTTTTTGAGGAGCTATCAGCATTATAACAACAGCGTAATATAGGACCTTTAAGTTAGTCCATGTTAAAATATACCTTTGTCATGCCTCAACATTCACTTCAGTCATCAGTCCCTCCCATTTCCTCAACATTTCCAGAGTTTTGTCTTTCTCTCCTCTTCACTCCCTCTGTCTCCTTCCTCAGTCTCGAGTTAAGAGCCAGCTCTGAATGCCCGGATGTAGTAAAACAGTCATCTACTTTGGGTCGTCCAGGTCAGAAACTGTTTCCGCAGCGACATTAGCACAGATGCCACCCCATTATCACCTCACAGAACCTCTTTAAAGTGTATGGTTTTGATTACTCTCTAATTTATTCTTTAATCTAATACCTGTTGTAAATATAACATAGTTTTACACCAATCAAGAAGCAATCTGTGAAGAAAAGTAGATTTGTTTTAGATATTTTCCATATCTATGACATCACACTGGGAGAATTCTGTCCAAATGGTCGGCACAATTTACACAAGAAAGACATTTTTCTGATACATTAAATCCGATTTCAACAAAATAAAGGTGTTTTCTTATATTTTTTTATTTGTCTAGTAATATCTGTGTCATGATTTCCAACCAGTAAGAAAAATTTGAAACCTTAAAAATGGTCAAACTGGGAATGAAATTGTAAAACGTTTAGTAAAATCTTAAATATAATGATCTTAAGTTCGGGTGACCATATTTCCGTTTGTGAAAACCCGGACACCTTTGGGGGGTTAGTGCAATTTTTTACAGCATATGAACGTGTATTGTAATTACTACAGGCGGGTAGTAATTACACACGGGTGGGTCAGGACTAAACCAGGTCTAAACCAGGACTAATCTTGGACTTAAGAGAGAAAACGCTGAGCAGTTTGTCTGCAAAGCGCGATCAGGCAATTGCCGCGTTTTAACTCCGTGAGGTGCGGAGCTGAGCCGGTCCTTTCTCCTGTGGTCACCTCCGAGCCCGTCCTGACAGTGAGTCCTGTTTCAGTTCTGGTTTAGTCCTGTTTTAGTCCTAGTTCAGTCATGGATTAGTCCTCCTCTTCAGTCCTGGAATCAGTCCTGGGTTAGTCCCGGTTTAGTCTTGGTTCAGTCTGTGGCGTAGGCAGCAAAATAGTTTGATATAATCTCGGGTTAACGGGCAGGTGTGGTCCTGTCCTGCGCGGGTGTGGTCCTGTCCTGCGCGGGTGTGGTGTTGTACTGGGGGTCTCCAAAAATGGACCCGTGCAGGACTCTGCACTGTTGGGCTCCATTATGGAATAAATGAATCTTCAGTTTGTTACATAAAGAAGGAGGAAAATAACAAAAGGACGACAGCAGCAATAAGTTTTAAGAAGGAAGTAAAAAGCGTTGTAACTGTCCTGTGTGAGAAAAGTGTATAAAGTTTGTGCTGAGAGGTTTTACAGCCTTAAAACAGATAGAATAATTGTAAAATATAAAGTTCACCTATCGTGGGTTATTTTTGGAACGTAACCCTCGCGATAAACGAGGGACACTGTACTCTCACCTCACAACCTGTGCACATGGCCTCCAACTTATCCCGACCGGGACGGAAAACGGAGAACTTCTTGTACAAGTCATTGTTAAATACACATTTGTGCTTCGGTATGTTGCAGACTGAACGACTGTTTGTGTCTCGCTCCTTCTGAGTCACAGACGCTACGAGAGACGCTCAGTTTAATGCCCCCAATGAACGGTACTGAAAACCCGGACATTTGCATCACTTTATAAAAAAAACCCCGGACGCCCAGGACATGACGCAAAATACAGACATGTCCGGAGAAAAACAGACGTTTGTTCACCCTACTTAAGTGCTTTAGTCAAATTAGTGTCATAAGAACTTTAAAGCTGGGGTCCCTGATTTTCAAACTGCAAAAAATGAAGTCTGTATTTAAATCTGTCTAAAGCTGCCACACACTGCATGAGGATTTGTCAGATTTAATGCCTGATTTGCTTCTCTTTCGTGGCGTGACTTGACTTCGGATCTTCTGTGAGGTTGAATCTGTTGGGTTGCTTGTGAGAGTGGTGTCAGTGTGAATGAGCTTCTCTACGATATCACAAACATAAAACCAAGTGCCTATGTCAAGTTGGACCACACATTTTATTAAAACAGTTATTTATTATATTTAAGATCTTACAAATCATTTTACTCTTTCTTTCCCAGTTTAGACAGTTTTTAGGTTTCAAATTTTACTTCCTGGTTGAAAATCATTAGCCAGGCTGGCACCACCTAGTTTAATTTCTCTCCAGCGACTAAATCAGGAATCAGAATCCACCTGATGGTTCGCAAAACCCCCCGAAGTGCAAGTCCGGGCACCAACCAATCAACGAAGAGCCATATTTTCAGTGTTGTCAACGATTCCTGAGACTGAGGATTTAAAGCCGGAATAAAGAGAATGTTTGGTGAATTTCATCAAGGGAAAAGACTTTATTATCCTCCTTCCTACGGGATTTGGGAAAAGCTTAATATACCAGTGTATATTTATTGAGGAAACTGAACTCTTTTAATGTGAACAAAATGATTCTTAACAATTTGTATTGTTCTTTTATCGAAAGTCTTCTTACTTTTTCTTTTATTTGCTGGTTTGAATCCTTGTCTGTGAAGGATAAAAAACAAACTTCATAACATTGTTAAAACCTGCTCGAAAATCACAGGGATCAAACTGAGGGAGCTGCACTCTCTGTGGGAGGAGCAGGTGCTGAGGAAAGCCAAGTGTCTCTTGGCTCAGCCGCTCCATCCTCTGGCTCCTGATTTTATCCTGATGCCTTCAGGGTGTCGGTTTTATGCTCCGATACAGGAAACCAACCGGTTCTCTAATTCTTTTGTGCCCTGTTCTATTAAATAGTTAAATTCTAAGGGTACAGTTTTATGAAAGTTTTACACTGTAATTTGTTCTTTATTTTGAGTTCCACTGGTGGACGGCGATGGACTGAAACACTGTGTGTTTGTGTGTTTGTTTTGCTCTGAGATGCTGCTAATGAATTTCCTTATGGGATCAATAAAGTTTTCTGAATCTGAATATATACAACCTAGAGATGGGCATGACTAGTCGATTAATCGATAATTGATCATTAAGAATTTCATCGATTACGTTCATTTTTAATCGACAAACCAAATGTAGGTTGCTGTGTGTAGCGTAGGGTGACCACACGTCCGTTTTTCCTCGGACATGTCCGTTTTCCGAAGTCTTGTCCTGGAAATTTTGGATAGAATTCTCCCCAGTGTGAAGTCATCAATATGGAACACTCTTAAAACTCTTCACTTCCTGTAATTTTCAACATGTTTTTCAACTTTTCTTCACAAACTGCTTCTTGATTGATGTATATTATTTCTATTTACAGGTAACAGGTATGCATATATCTGTAATTCTCACAATAGAAATTGTTGAATATTTCATGTTTTCTAGTTGGCTAAAGTGTGATAACATTTATGGATTTATGGACAGATCTAATATTTGAGACATTTACAGACAGTGGAAAAGCTTTTCACATTCACAGGTGAGACATTTCACTTCAGAATCCTGCATAACGCACGGCTCCTCCTTGTTGAATGCTTTCTTATTACTCACCTCTCATAAAGTTGAAAAGTTAAAGTGCAGCATCTGGCATCCATATTATTCATTAGAATTTGTCCTCCACTAATAATGACACCCAATCCACACAGCAGCACAACTCATCCAGTTTGAAGTGTTTTTTAAAAAAGTAAATGGCTCATTCGTTTCACATGCGTCACTGAAATAAATGACTGACCAGACTGGAATCCCTCTCTGTAAGAATCATTTCACACTTGCCAGACAAGAGTTTAGAATGGACAAAATAAAGCCTCACACATGAAATAACAGACAGAAAATACTGATTCTTTGATATTTAACTCTTTACTAGACCTTTCAACAAAATGTTAAAAAAAAAGATAATTTTGACCATTTTATAAATAAAAAAGTTATCATATTTGATATGTTTGCCCTTTGTGGTTATTTTATAGCACCCCATCCATCCATCCATTTTCTTCCACTTATCCGGGGTCGGGTCACGGGGGCAACAGTCTGAGGAGGGCCTCCCAGACTTCCCTCTCCACACACACATCCTCCAGCTCTTCCAGGGGGATCCCAAGGCGTTCCCAGGCCAGCCGAGAGACATAGTCCCTCCAGCGTGTCGTGGGTCTTCCCCGGGGCCTCCTCCCGGTGGGACATGCCCAGAACACCTCCCGAGGGAGGCGTCCAGGAGGCATCTGGAACAGATGCCCGAGCCACCTCAACTGGCTCCTCTCGACGTGGAGGAGCAGCGGCTCTACTCCGAGCTCCTCCCGTGTGACTGAGCTCCTCACCCTATCTCTAAGGGAGCGCCCAGCCACCCTGCGGAGGAAACTCATTTCAACCGCTTGTATCCACGATCTCGTCCTTTCGGTCATTACCCAAAGCTCATGACCATAGGTGAGAGTAGGAACGTAAATTGACCGGTAAATCGAGAGCTTCACCTTTCGACTCAGCTCCTCTTCACCACAACGACCGCATCACTGCAGACGCTGCACCGATCCACCTGTCAATCTCACACTCTGTCCTCCCCTCACTTATAGCACCCAACCATGTTTATTTTAGGACCAAACAAAAATCTTTTTGATGCATTTAGAACTCAGAGAAACTTTTCTGAACATTTCCTTTTATGTTTTTAAATGTCTGAACAGGATAGTTTTTATTTTGCCATGTGGTGGCGAGAAAACAGTTTGGGTCCTTGTTCAAGCACAGATGTACTTTACATTTCCCACCATACACGTGTGTGAAATGATTATAAATATATGTACAAAAATAAATGAGTGAATGCTCTATATCTCCTGAATCAATAAAATATAGATTATTGTTGTTTTGTGAGTAAAAATTGAAGAGACAGGACAGTTACACCAAACAGACCATTACACATTTCATTTATATACATGTATGTAAAGATCAAAATTCCACCATTATGCAATAATAATAATAACAACTGAAAACATATTTTAAGTATTTTAGTTATAAAATACTAAAAATTGTGTGGTTAAATTTGCAGGAAATTGCATGAATTCTGCTGATTGCATCATAAGATGTAATATTGTGATGGATGAGGAACAGAATCAAAAAGATCTGCTGTATCAAATTTGATACATATAATTTTAACATGATTTTTTACAACATGAAATAAAAATATGAAGACTTCATATGTTAATCTGAGAAAGTAAATGTTCATACTGAAGAATCACTAACTATAATAAAAAATATAAACTTGACAAAGGTGTTCCTCCAAAAACAAGAAAGTCACCTTCACCAATGAAAATGTCTCCTCTGAGCCTGTTATTTACTGAAAACCATGGAAGGTCCACTAGGGGGCAGCTGACAAGTATTTAATTGCACACAACAGGTTTTTCAGGAGAAATATGGATCATGTGGGTGTGGGGCAGAGGTCTCAGAATGTTGTGTATCAAATATGATACAAATGATAAAATAACAAACTACAGCGTAATATTTCTTATGTAATAATCTTTTAGTTGTACTTAAAGGTGCATTGTGCAACTTTTCTAATGGAGGGTCCATCACCTGCTTGTCTCCATGGTGATGCTATTGCCCTACCTGGAATGTTCCATGGTATGACATTAAACACGTCTATCTGTATTCATTATGGTTGTTTCTATTGCTCAAAAATACAATCATTGTCTTAGTGAATAGTGTTGCCTCTCCACAGATATGACCTGTAATGTAATGTAGCCTATAGTTGTCTCCCTTGAAATAGATAGGTTGAATTTTTACCATGGAACATTCCAGACAAAGCAGTAACATCTCCGTGAAGACCAGTAGGTGGCGGACTCTCCACTGGAAAGGTGCATCTTGTAACTAAATGTTAAACAGCACAATTAATAATAAACTTATATTTTTACAACACCGTTATCTTCTACAGAGAGATTTCCATCAAAACTCAAATCCAAAATCTCCAGCTCGCATTTACAAATTTCAGATCTCGGGCTCCGTCGATGTTATACAACTTTCTGATCTCTGTTATAAAGTAATTTCCTCAAACAGACCTGGAGTTGTGTTTTGTTTCATTCACAAAAACCCTGCAGATTTCTCTCCAAACTGAAAACTATGTGCACCTTGTGATGTCATGCGATGGAAAATTCCAATCTCTACCGAACTAAACGTAAAAAAACTACTGCTTTATGACATCACAAGGTAGAACAGAGCATTTGGAGCTTTGGATATGTAAACAGACTAATAAAGCATGTGAATAAAATAAAACACCACTTCAGGTCTGTTTTTGATGAGGTAACAACATTATAACATGGTTTAAAGCTTACATGAGTCAATTTTGAGTAATACAGGACCTTTAAGTTGCCTATTAAAGCCTATAGTACAGAAGCCGAGAGGGGTCAAAACACACGCAAACGCCGCAACAAATACAAACGCCGCAACACATTAAAAAGCCACAACACATCAAAAACCCACAACGGAAGTGACCGCGGGACTCTATTTTCTGACGGACCGATCAAGCGGCAAGTGAAGAAGAAGAACTACAACGTGAAACGAATAATGATAAAACAATAAATGAATTTTACTTACGTTTCCAACTTCTCTGTCCTTTAACTTTTCACGTTGTAGTTCTTCACGTTGTAGTTCTTCCCGTCAGAAAATAGAGTCCCACGGTCACTTTCCGTTGTGGCTTTTTTTTAGTTTGTTGTGGCTTTTTGTTGTGTTGTCGCATTTGTATTTGTTGCGACGTTTGCGTTTGTTGTGACCCCTCTCGAGTTCCGTACTATAGTCCCTCATGGAACGCAGATTAAAAAAGAAAAAAAAGAAAAGAAGCATAGTTGAATAAATTTGATTCATTTTTCTGATACCATTTTTCCAACGTTTATTCATTTTGGCCTGATGCCGTAGCCAAGGGCGTGCTAAAAACCGCTTTGAAGAATTTCTAGTGCATCTACTTGACCCATTTTGAATGAATGGCACTTTGAAATGCTTGTTGGACAAATGATCAGACTCTTAGCTCCGTATTGAACAAAAGCCTGGCGATATACCACCAGAGGATATGAAAATCTATACTCCAAAGTGGTGTGCAGCAAAAACATGCAATCGCAGCATGAAAATGCAGCCGGCGGCTCCCCGCAGACGTGTTCAGGTTCAGAACTATTGGTGTTTGCAAAAATGCTTTGACCTGAAGGAACCAAAGTGGAAAGAAATAGCAAAAAGATGTCAAAAATGGCACCTCTGAGTTATGGGCGATTAATGATGTATTTGTATTGGCGGGAACCGGGAACCAAAGTGCTGAGAAATGAACCGACATTTACTTCCTTGAATAATATACTATAAATAGACATGCTAATGCTCACTTTTCACCTCACCAAAAGAGCTGCAGTTTGGCCTTCAAGTTAAATCTTAAATGTATTCGATTACAGGCTGTTGCTAAAAATACAACTTTGAAAAATATACATTCAAAATAATTAAGGGACACATTAGGCCTGTCACATTAAACACAAAAATGAATCACCGTGGTACTAAGAGGCCCACCGTGACGCATGTTGGGCCATCACCGCACGTGACCAACGTGACCCGATCCAGAGTCCTGCACTGGTCCGTTTTTAAGAGACTCGCACCCGTCCAGACCCGTTAACATTCCACCCATTACCGCCCGCGCCCGTGATAACCCAGGACTAACCCAGATCTAACCCAGAATTAAACCAGAACTAACCCAGGACTAACCCAGATCTAACCCAGAATTAAACCAGAACTAACCCAGGACTAACCCAGAATTAAACCAGAACTAACCCAGGACTAACCCAGAAACCCAGATAACTAACCCAGACCCAGAACTAACCAGGACTAACCCAGGACTAACCCAGATCTAACCCAGAATTAAACCAGAACTAACCCAGGACTAACCCAGATCTAACCCAGAATTAAACCAGAACTAACCCAGGACTAACCCAGATCTAACCCAGGACTAACCCAGAACTAACCCAGGACTAACCCAGAATTAAACCAGAACTAACCCAGGACTAACCCAGATCTAACCCAGGACTAACCCAGGACTAACCCAGAACTAACCCAGATCTAACCCAGAACTAACCCAGGACTAACCCAGGACTAACCCAGAACTAACCCAGGACTAACCCAGATCTAACCCAGAATTAAACCAGAACTAACCCAGGACTAACCCAGATCTAACCCAGGACTAACCCAGACTAACCCAGGACTAACCCAGAACTAACCCAGAACTAACCCAGGACTAACCCAGAACTCACCCAGGACTAACCCAGGACTAACCCAGAACTAACCCAGGACTAACCCAGAACTAACCCAGGACTAACCCAGGACTAACCCAGGACTAACCCAGAACTAAGACTGAACCAGGACTAACCCAGAACTAACCCAGGACTAACCCAGAACTAACCCAGGACTAACCAGGACTAACCAGTAACCCAGGACTAACCCAGGAAACAGACCAGATAACCCAACCAGACTAACCCAGACTAACCCAGACTAACCCAGACTAACCAGGACTAACACCCAGAACTAACAGAAACCAGAACTAACCCAGGACTAACCCAGACTAACCCAGACTCACCAGGACTAACCCTAACCCAGGACTAACCCAGAACTCACCCAAGACTAACTAACCAGAACTAACCCAGACTAACCCAGGAACTAACCCAGAACTAACCCAGGACTACCCACCTAACCCAGGACTAACCCAGGACTAACCCAGGACTAACCCAGATCTAACCCAGGACTAACCCAAGACTAAGGTAAATTGTCAGGTGACCGCAGTCAAAAGGACCCGTGTAGAACTCTGCCACACTTACGGAGGTAAGGCCATCACCAGATCGTGCTTTGTGGACACCTCGTGAGCTCTCTCTCTTAAGTCCGCGGGTACCCGACCTGGAGCAGGACTCTGACCCGAGCTGCCACAGTGAGAGCTGGAGAGATGCAGCGCCACTTGTTCTAAAGCCAAATGTTACTTCTCTCAGGCTACACACACTATATCCACACGACAACCAAGGTACATGTGCATCATCAGAGAGAGTTTTCAGTGCCACTGGAAATATTGGAACTCCGGGGGATGTGGGGTGGGGGATGGGATACGATATATATACCTCGCTTTTGAGCCGCTATACTGCACTGCAGGAGAAATTCACTAATAGCTTTAGGATACAAATTATGGAAAATGTACTTTTTGAGCTTTTAACCATGTTACAACATTGTTCCCTCATTAAGTTGACAAATTTCTCCTTTGCCATGGATTCTTCCTCTCCAGGCTGGCGCCACCTGGTGCCTCCGCTCAATTTCATTTGTCTCCAGTGACTAGGTCAGAAATCAGAATACACTTGACGGTTTGCAAGAGCCCCAGAAGTGTGACTTCAGGCACCAGTTAATCAGCCAAAAGTCATACATTCTATGTTGGCAACAATTCCCGATTTAAAGCCGGAACAAAGAGAAGGTTTGGTGAATTTTATCAAAGGGAAAGACGTTATTGCCTTTCTTCCTACAGGATTTTAGAAAAGCTTAATATACCAGATAGCCCCGTTAGTGGTGCATTACATACGTCACGACCAAATCGCAGCGATTAGTTAAATTTTACAAAGTATCCTCCTACCGTCGAGCGGTCAGACGGTTTCCACGAAGTGAAACCAGCTGATAAATCAGGCTAGACTCTTCCTGGACAACTGAGGGATTCTGCACACTTCATTAATACTGTTTACAAGGTTTTCTCCATCACCACACTGAGCTTTTCTCTTTTCAAATCGTAGCCTAGGTCTAATATAGTTTTACTCTTTCAGACTGACCCACATGAATCTTTCTTACACTTCCGGTTGGCCTCGACTAACATAGCGTGTGGTGCATCTTTAACATGGCACGGTCTAGCAGTCTTCAAGTGACATTAAAATCCTGAGTCAGCGCTAGTCACTTTGCATGTCTGCAGGCCTCTACTCAGGATCTACTCCAGTGAACTGACAGCACACATGCACATCTTCATTGTGCGCTTGACGGCCCCGGAGGGAAACTTGGCTATTTGCTCAATTATTTAAAGGTCCTATGTTACACAAAATCAACTGATGTGAGCTTTTAGCCATGTTAGAACGGTGTTACCTCCTCAAAAACAGACCTGGAGTTGTGTTTTGTCTCATTCACACACATTTGAGTAACACTGGTTTATTAGTCGAGCTACATCTCCAAAGCTCAAAATGCTCTGTTCCACCTTGTGATGTCATGAAGCAACTTAACCACTATCTTTTACCTTTTGTTCAGTAGAGATTGGAAATTCCAGAGCTGAAATGATCCAAATGACTCTAGTGAAGGTGTGTACAGTTTAACCAAAGTGGAACACCTGTATTACCACATGCCATCACAGGGTGGAACTGAGTGTTTTCTGTTTGAAAGAAGAACTCAGCCTAAATGTGCAGGATTTGTGCGTTGTATGAATGAAACTAAACACAACTCCAGGTGTGTGTGTGATGAGGAAACAACTTCATAACACAGATGAGAAAATAGTCTACCGTATTTTCTTTTCCGGGCTATTAGACGCGCTCTTAAGCCTCCAACTGCATCAAAAAACGACTGTGCGCCCCGCAATCCACAGCGCCCTATACGCGAATCCACTCTGGTGTCCCAGCACGACGTCAGTAAACTACAAAGCCGCACCACCCGCAGTGCACGCAAACACACACGGAGCAGACAGCGACCGCACAGCAAAACTATGGAAGCCGAGAGGAGTCACAACAAACGCAAAACACAACAACAAATACAAATGCGACAACGCAACAAAAAGCCACAACACACCAAAAAAAGCCACAAAGGAAATGACCACGGGACTCTATTTTAATGCAAACGGCACAACAAATACAAACGCCACAACACAAACGCAAAAGCTGCAACACATTAAAAAGCCACAACACATCAAAAATCCACAACACATTAAAAAGCTACAACGGAAGTGACCGCGGGACACTATTTTCCAACGGACTGATCAAGCGGCAAGTGAAGAAGAAGAACTACAACGTGAAAAGTTAAAGGAACGGAGAAGTTGGAAAAGTAAGTAAAATTTATTTATTGTTTCATCATTATTCGTTTCACGTTGTAGTTCTTCTTCACTTGCCGCTTGATCGGTCCGTCGGAAAATAGAGTCCCGCGGTCACTTCCGTTGTAGCTTTTTAATGCATTGTGGCTTTTTAATGTGTTGTGGCATTTGCGTTTGTTGCATGATTTGCATTAAAATAGAGTCCCGCGGTCATTTCTGTTGTGGCTTTTTAAGGTGTTGCGGCATTTGCGTTTGTGTTGTCGCATTTGTATTTGTTGCGGCGTTTGCGTTTGCTGTGACACCTCTCGGCTTCTGTACAAAACATCCCGGCAGCCGCACTCATCACTCCACGCCGACGAGGAACGGAACGGAGGAATGAATCGGAAAAAACGAGTCCAACGTACCACTCTGAGCCACAACTGAGTCACTGCGAACACGCCAACAGTCCAGCGGTTCCAGACAGCACCCTCCCTACACGCCACAACTGAACAAAGCCCAGAGTCACCGTGAACGCACCAAACAAAGTCCAACTGACCCATCCAACTGTTGTGTTTATAGTCCGGTGCGGTTTATTTGTGAAAAAAGTAAAAAAATAGACCATTTAATGACAGTGCGCCTTATAATCCAGAGCGCCTAATAGTCCGGAAAATACGGTAGCTCTTTAATTATCAGAATGGCATCCAAATACACCAATCTTCACTTCCTCAGACCTGCAGGTTACTCCATGAAAGCCGTGAAGACGTGGGGCTGGCGCTGGGCACTCACACTGTGGGTATCAGGTGGCACTGGCGCAAAGCTCTGCTCATACTGATAATGACAGTGCCAGTTCATTTGGCCACAGAACAAAGCAGCGGTGGCCATTTTGATTTATTTTTATTATTTTCTGTCTTGTTGCTGGCAGCCGTGACCCTGTCCTCTGAGTCACCGCATCACGAGCACTCGGATAACTGGCAGCGCACTGGGGGAAGTCTAACGCACGTAGTAGTAATCCAAGCCTTCACTTCACATCAGCCGTAGGGACGGTGTGCGCGGTGCTCCTTATAGCTGCGCTCAAACGTACGTGCTCTGTTGAAGTGCGTGGCATTTTCAAACATCACTAATGATCTTTAAACTACATAGACTATAAAAGGCCTTTTGTTACTTCAACCGTTACTAGAGCAGATTCAGGTCAAGCTCCGACGAGAGCAGGGGTAGGCAAATTTTCTGACTCGTGGGTTCTAAAATTTGGCGGAAGGGCCGGACCAGGAGCAGATGGATGGAGTGTTTTGGTAATCCACTTCATAAGAGAAAAAAATAACATGGGATATGCAGAAAACCTGTGCCTGAATTTCAACTGAAAATCACTACAAAGCATTACAACAAAATATCTGTCTTTCAAGTCCCACAGTGTTTACTAGTTATTGAAATGACTCTTAAAGCACTGAAAACTAAATTAATAAAATAAAGCCTTTTTATTACTAACAGTTACTATGTTAAAGCATTGAAAGTTCTGTTCTCCTTCAGGATATTATCATCATCACTCTCCTCTTGACTGTCTTTATTTCAAAAACAGTAGGAGATGCAGATCTACTCGTCCTGCTCTTCTATTCAGTGTGCGTCCCCAGAGCAAAACTCAACAACGACCAGAGCAAGGATGGAACAGTGCCAGTGTGCCAGTATGTGAGCGACGTGTTATATTTGATCTGGTGCGCATTGTTTCTATGACAACATATGTGTATGTGCACCACTGACAGGCACAGCTTAACAGAAATCACATGTAACATAGGTTGACCATATTTCCATTTGTGAAAACCCAAACACCTTACCGGGGGTGGGGCCTCGACACTGAGCTGCAGTCGTCCCTCACTATATCGCGGTTCACTTTTTTTTTTCCTTTGTGTGTCAATTTTGCATGTTTTTTTTTTTTTTTTTTTACACATGGGTGGGTTGGGGTCAGCCTTATCATCAGAAGATCCTCTAGTCTGAAAAAATCCATGTTCAGGTAGTGTTACAATTGTACAATAGTGTTGAAATTGTATTTCAAGTTTTAAATATTTTAAAAAGTAAATATTAAAGTAATAAATATATTAAACTCTTAAAATACAGCAAAAATGTTTGAGGAAATAATGATTTGGGTGGAAATGGCTGTGTTAAGTGTCTAATTTTCAGGCATCAACTTGTAATTGGAGCTCTACAACCTTCATTTTAATTTTATTTTAAATCTTTTTCTTTTAATATAGCATTGGTGGGTTTGTAAACCAACAAATTACGTAATGCTGGTCTTAACTAAGCTGTTATGCAGGATTGTGCGTTTTCCTGTCAATATCTCTAAAAATGTTGATGTTGCAGCCATTTTTAATTGGTATACATCCAAAAGTTTACTAATTCTTCCCTGATATCCAGGGATTATTCCCTGTTGCTTTCATCAAATATACATTCAATTGTTCAAGAGAAATGTTGCTGACAAACCAATAGAAGAGGGAATGATTTTCTGACTAGTGGACCTTCTCACTACAGGGCCTTCTGACTAGTGGGCTTTCTGACTAGGGGCCTTCTGATGATAAGGGTGTAACCGGGTGGGTCAGCACTAAACCAGGTCTAAACCAGGACTACTCTTGGACTTAAGAGAGAACGCCAAACAGTTTGTCCGCAAAGCGCGATCAGGCAATTGCCGCGTTTACTTCCGTGAGGTGCGGAGCTCAACATTGGTCCTTTCTGCTGTGGTCACCTCTGAGCCCGTCCCAAGTGAGTCCTGTTTCAGTTCTGGTTTAGTCCTGGTTTAGTCCTCCTCTTCAGTCCTGGAATCAGTCCTAGGTTAGTCCTGGTTTAGTCTTGGTTTAGTTCAGTCTGTGGCGTAGGCAGCGCAAAAGTTTGATTTAATCACGGGTTAACAGGCAGGTGCGGTCCTGTACTGCGCGGATGCGGTGTTGTACTGGGGGTCTCCAAAAATGGACCCATGCAGGACTCTGCTCTGTAGGCTCCATTACGGAATAAATTAATCTTCAGTTTGTTACATAAAGGAGGAAAATAACAAAAGGACGACAGCAGCAATAAGTTTTAAGAAGGATGCCCTGTCTGAAAAAAGTGTATAAAATGTGTGGTGATGGGTTTTACAGACTTAAACAGATATAATAATTGTAAAATATAAAGCTGATTACTTCGCAGATTTCACCTATCGCGAGTTATTTTTAGAACCTAACCCCCGCAATAAACGAGGGACCACAGTTCGCAACTTGTGCACATGGCCTCCCACTTGTCCCAACCAGTCCGGAAAACGGAGAATTTCTTGTACAAGTCATTGTTAAATGCACATTTACATTTCGGCATGTTGGAGACTGACTGACTGTTTGTGTCTCCTTGCTCCTTCTGAGTGCACAGAGAGCTATGAGAGATGCTCAGTTTAATGCCTCAGTGAACAGGAATGAAAACCTGGACATTTGCATCACTTAAAAAAAACTAAAACTGCCCAGGACAGGACACAAAATATGAACATGTCCGGGAAAAAAACTGACATTTGGTCACCCTAATGTAACACGTAAATGCATTTTTTACACAACAGCAGGGTTAGGGTTAGGGTTGGGTTAGGGTTAGGGTTAGGGTCAAACTTACTTTTGATTTCAGTGGGAACAGTGTTGTTGGTGTCCCTTTTTAGCCAGCGCATCAAAGTCTGGAGTTAGTTTTGTTGGGGCAATTCTCAGGATGCGTTCGTGTGGTGTCAGAATGATCGGAAAAATGACTTTACCACTGGAAAAATTCACATGAACACCTCCTCATGTCGGAAAAACAACTCGGCAAGTCGAATCTTTCGACACCACATGAATGCGGCATAAAACTCAACAAAGGTCAATATATCTAGAGTGCGCCATCTATTAGGAACTGCAGGAAAAATAACTAGAGCATACTGTTATGTCCTTGGGCAACACACTTTAAGCACCTTGCTTTTGTATGAATGTGGCGTGTGATCGGTGTTCAAAGGGCAGTCTACCCCAGGGCAGTTGTGGCTACAGAAGCAGTTCACCACCCATGAGTCTGGAGGAGGAAATAGTGCATCAATTTGTGAAATGAGTCTGTAATGTCTGAAAAAGTACTTCATTAGGGGTGTGCAAAAATATCGGAATATCGATATATTGTATCGTTTAATGTGATGATACAGTATCAATATCGTAGGCTACTGTATCGATATATCAGCAAGAGTATTTTTACGTGTGTTTTACTAAATTATTTTGTTACAGTGCTACAGTTTTGTGGCTTGTGGAGTGAAAGGAAACTCATTTATACAACACATTTGACATTTTCACTGTTTTGATGATTAAAATGTTTGTGTTTCATATTCACTTTGCACAAGAAATGGTTTAACAAAGACTTTAGTATCACGGCCATGATTTAGACTTGATTTTTTATTGAACAGTATCGAATCAATTTGAAATATATCATATCAAATCGAAAGTGCACTGTATCGAGATATGTATCGTATCGTGGCCTGTGTATCGAGGTATGTATCGTATCAGCAACTTCTTAATGATACCAGCCCTATACTTCATCATTTTATTGCATTGTTCTTATCATTGTGTCAGGTTATACTTCAAGGCATGTTAAAAACTGATTTATTATCCTCACATTTGACACTAGTTCAGACTCTTCTTCTTCTTCTTCTTCTTCTTCAGTACTGGCTACAGCCCAAGTCCATGTAGTTCTGATTTAACCCAAGGCTGGATTATGCTCTGTCAAGTATGTGGGGCAGCCATTTTAGTTATGTTTATGTCAATCAACATAAGTAATAACACTGGTCATTTAAAATATTCATTTGTAAATTCTAAAATAATAATTAGTTGATGCAGAGTTGAGAGTTAAAGCTTGTAGGTTTAAGTAGGAGTAACCAACAAACCACACAGGAATCCAAGGTTTATGTAAGTTCACCTTGTATTAAATAAAGATGCACTAAAGGTCCGTGCAGGTCAGTGTGAATGTGCTGAGCTGTGTGGATGTGTGGACTGATCAAACTAAACCAGTCAGCCCAAGGCCACAGCAGCAGAAAGAGAGAGAGAGAGAGAGACTACTGACGGTCTACAGAAGGTGAGGGTCTGGCTGGACAGCGCCCCCAACCGTCCACTCAACCACCTGCATGCCGTCATTCTCCATGTGTGTCTAGAACCTGGTCCCAGATCACGTCCTATTATGCACCATATCTCAGATCTTAAACCTGAAACTATGTGCAGATGTTCATTTTAAACTCACTCTAATATTTATTTATTTATTTGTTTGTTTATTTCATTCATAAAGTATAAAAAGACATCAACAGTGTCACAACATCAAACATGAATGAACAAAAAATGAATGAAAAGCAGCAGAAAGAAAAGTCATCTTATGTTATCTGCCCCTTTTCAAGACAAAACATCAACACTGATAGTCACTTTAAAATATTTCAAATCAGTACATTTCAATTCAGGCACAATTACTGTATTTTTTGAACGATAAGTCGCTCTGGAGTAGAAGTCGCACCAGCTAAAAAATGCATAATGAAGAAGAAAAAAAACAAGTCGCACCGGACTATAAGTCGCACTTTTGGGGGAAATGTATTTTATAAAATCAGGGACCAGGAACTGACATTTCATCTTGAAAGTCAAGTTCTAGTAATAACAACAGAAGAGAGAACAACAGACTGAATATTCGTCTGGTATGTTAACGTCACAGATGAACAGTTCTTCAGATAAACTATAACATAAACAACACAACATAAGTTTACCAAACTCTCCATCTCACTCCAAATCACTAAATCCATTGCATTCTTCATCCTCGGTGTCACTTCTGAGCAACTCCACACAACTTCAGTTGTCACTGAAATCCAGGCTTTGTCATTCAGTGACTTCCAGGAAAGTTCCACCGTGCATCCTCCCAGTTGCTGTGAAGCTGTGTTCTTCATCCCCGCTTTCCTCCAGTCCCTCACAAGTTTCTCACTCAATCCAAACTTTCTGCTGCTTCATTACCATTTTCTGCTGCATGTTTCACTACTTGCAGCAGGAAAGTGGCTTTTTCTGCAGGAGACACGTGCAGAAAACTGATACACCTAGAGCCTAGAGCCTCTCGCGGCTGTCAGTCTGAACATTTGTATATATAAGTCGCACCGGAGTATAAGTCGCAGGGCCACCCAAACGATGAAAAAAGTGCAAATTATAGTCCAAAAAAAAAAAGGTATTAATCAATTGCAAACAGAAATCTTCACTATTATGCACAACAACTTAGTTTTCTGTTTCATACATACAGATTGCATTTGATTTTATGTGTTTTTTAAAATGCCGAGATTGTACTTGATTCTTTTATATCTATGGATGCTTCGCTCCATAACCTTGGTTCTGAATCATTTTTTTTTTTTTTTTTTAAACATGTAGGCTCCTTTTAAATTGTAGTGGTTTGTTCTTATCTCAAACAGACTTTGAATATTTAAAGGTAACACATTGCACTTTGCTTTCTACACTGATTTATGCACTTCGAGGAAACTTAAGTCAACAATATCCTGCATTTTCAACACATTAAGTTGAACAAATATTGGGTTGGACGTCTCTCTACAATGACTGGTGATAATTCTCATGGTCCCTTTTTTGTAAAATAAATAATGGCTGTAGGTGAGCTTTACATGTAGACCCCCGAATTTCTACACAGAACATCAGATCTGGTGCAATTATAGTAATTTTTGGACTATAAGCCGTAACTTTTTTCTCACTCTTTGAACCCTGCTGCTAATAAAACGATGCAGCGAATATATGGACGGATTCTTTGTTTGGCACATTGTCCATTCATATTTACAGTCTATGGTTTGGCAACACAGTGGATACACACAGCCTGAGTGCAGAAAACACCGCTGTCTGTGCAGTTCCACATGGATCAAGTGTTCACATGAAGTTGCTGCACGAGCTCGCGATATTGTCAGTGCATTCAAACAGTTTATCACCGTGTGATAAAATAAGTTACGATTTAAACTGAACATTAGTGAGGGGGATACATCTTACCCCTGTGTTTAAATAACGTCTCAAACTTCAGTAGCCGAACATCCACTCATACCTGATTGACAGAACTAGCCCCGCCCCCGAGAGAGTCTGAAATCTGCTGAAATCCTCCAAGACACTGACATGATACAGACAGAACAGAGACTCTTTCTGCAGGAGACATGCGCAGGGAGAGACGGGGTGATGCGCCGAGGAAGATGCTGTTTGATTGTGTTTTGAACAGTTATTTTGTGCTTCATACACACACCCTCCTCATGGAAAACACACGAAGAAATGCAGATGATGCAGCTTTTAAGTTAAAGACGATTGATGTGACTGTGGGAGAAGGAAACAGAGCTGCTGCACGTGAACTCGACATCAGTGAGTGAGATTTTGGCAACGGCAGCGTGACGAACTGACTCGATGCAAAAAGACGACAAAAGTTTTCAGAGGAGATAAAAGCAGACGGTCCAAACTTGAAAACGTTCCTGAAGCCGCAGGGTTTATATTCAGGTGCGGCATGTACAGTTTAAAATTTTGTTCAAATTTAGTTGATGCGGCTTATATTAAGGTGTGCTCAATCATCTGGAAATTACGGTACAAGGTTAAAAATGCTGCACTATTTGGTGAAAACTTTACTTTATGCAGCACAACAGTTGTTTTGGAAATTTAAGGACCTGGACCTCCAAATTCGCTCCATCATTTGATCATTTGACTGGAGCCGAATGAATCCATGTATCATTCGTTCATTCGTTTTTCAAAATAAAACAAAAAATAAGAAAACAAAAAATTATTTGTCTCCAAAACTAAAATGGAAAAATGGATAACAGCCGTTTACATGACTTCTGTGACTGCAATGCTGGACTTTTTTGCCGCATACAGACTGAACCAGGACTAACCGGGACCAGACCGGGACTGATGCCGGGACCAGACCGGGACTGATGCCGGGACCAGACCGGGACTGATGCCGGGACCAGACCGGGGCTGAAAACAGTTTAATCTTGGTTTAGTCCTGTTTTACTTCTGATTCAGTCCTGGATCAGTCCGTATGCGGCACAAAAGTCCAGCATCGCAGTCCCGGAAGTCACATAAACGGGCTGTTATCCGCTTTTTCATTTTAGTTTTGGAGACAAATAATGAAGAAAACAGTTGACTCTTTTTTGTTTTCTTATTTTTTCTTTTCTTAAAACAACTGAACGAATGATACATGGATTTGAACGCTGTGGGTGACATCACACTCCCTTAGATCACTTCTTTATACAGTTTCTCGTGCTGGCATTTCATTCTTGTCAGTTTGATGTCAGATTGTCCTTTCCTTCAGCGTGAGTAAATGATGGTGTTTTTACGATGTTAAACTGCTTCACAGTCTGACAAGATTAGTGCAAAGTTTCACGTATGCCAAGAATACACATGAACCGGGGCATGGATTCCTTAAATACTTGATAGTAAATGCCCCGAGCGTAACCAAAGTATACCTCCCTCCCTCTCTCTCCTCCTGCCAAAGCCCCGCGCGAGCTGGCACAGAGCAAATGGGGCTGCAGTCCTCCAGATAGCTGTGTGGGCCGACTATCACAAAGGCCTTTTTACCGAGCTCTATCTGTGAGCTGTAAACGGAACCGACCCAGTATCTGAAACGGGTCTTTGAACGCCACATCACTGAAGCAACAGCACAGGATGTTACTGCACGCACAGAGGGAAATACAAGGAAAATACACCAAACGCTTCATCGAATACTGAACCTGAACCCGTTTTACTTTTTTAGTTTTATTGTTTTACTAAAAGGTGCATTGTGTCATTTTTCTGGTGGAAATGTAATTGCTTTGTCTGGAATAGGATGGGCATTCGAATGAAATTTTCTTAATCGATCGTCAGAAGAATTAACGATCGATTATCGATTAATCATTAACGTTTTTTATATTAAAATGAATCATCATTATTATTACTATCTGCACTAATCTGCATCAATAAATTCAACTTTACGTCATATAAACCGTAACGACTCTAGAGCCACATCAGCCCGTTTGACATTATAATGTGTTTAATTCATTTTTGTGCAACTCTCACAGAAACAAAACTTAAAACCACATCGCTAATTTGCATAAACTCAAGCGAAAGATAAAACTACAGCTCTTGTGTCGCTGATGCGGTTCACTTTCTGTTGGATTAAAAGACATGACTCAGGTGAATACAGGTTAGTGTGACCAGATTTGCGTTTGTCAAAACCAGGACACCGTACGGGGGGAGGGAGGTGGGGCCTCGTCATCGACATTGAGCGACTCTCACCTGGTAAAACTTTTTCCCACTGGACACCGAAACATATGTGCTGCTTTATACACTGTGCACATGGACTCACACTTGTCCCGAATGCAACGGAAAGCGTGGAATTTCTTGTACAAATCATCGTTAAATACACATTTGTGCTTTGGCACACTGCAGACTGACCCACTGTTTCTGTTTGTGTCTCGCTCCTTCTGATGCAGAGAGACACATGTACAGACCTGTTTGGTCACGCTACACACAGCAACCTGCATTCGGTTTGTCGATTAAAATCAACGTAATCGATGAAATTCTTAATGATCAATTATCGATTAATCGATTAATCATGCCCATCCCTAGTCTGGAATGTTCCACAGTACGGCATTAAACTTATCGTCCTTGCATGTATTCAGTGACACGTTTTATAGCTCAATAACACCTTGAAAAACGTGAATTCTCACTATGTGGAGGCTCACTTCTCCCTAGATCTGACCGATAACTTGTCTCCATTGCGATAACTCAGTGTATTTCAAGGCAATGTAATTACATCTCCAAGGAGACAAGCAGGATCCTCCACCAGAAAAATTACACAGGGAACCTTACAGAAATACAAAAAAATAAAACAAATACTGCAGTTTATAAAACAAAGCAGTCTTATCTTTGGAAAGACTGTGGGTTTTTCTTATTGTTTTTTTCTTCCCGAACTACTTCCACACAAACTGAGAGATACTCCGCTCGCTATAGGCTGAATTCTTGGACTAGAAGTGGGTAAAAGAACTGAGTAAATATGTAAACTTTCCTGATCCACAAGGGAAGTTATCAAGGGCGCTGGGACAACAACTGTTCTTCCCAACTTTCGTCCCTCACACAGCAAGTTGCGAGCTTGTCTCAGCAGGTAAACACAAGATCTGATCACTTGTCACCAGTAGAACTACAGAAAGAGCAGAAGTAAAAAGTGAAGAGAAAGAGAAGTCTAAACACACTGCTGAAATGAAGGAATCTATGGACGTTATGTGCAGTGTTGGGAAGGTGACTTTTAAAATGTATTCCCCTACAGATTACAGATTACATACACCAAAATGTAGTTTGTAACTTAATCCATTAAATTACTTAAAGTGAGTAACGTAATCTGAATACTTTGGATTACTTGATTATTGACTTGAAAGACTAGGATATCGTAACATAAGATGTTTAGTCTGCTAAAAGAAAATAAAAAGCCCAGTCTATCTTTAATACTTAACTGTATTAAAGATATTATTGATAGAAGACGAGGAGACACGTCCGCCCAGCATGGTTTAGTCCTGGTTTAGATCTGTTTTTAGACCTGGTTTAGTCCTGGTTTGGTCCTGGTTTAGACCTGTTTTTAGACCTGGTTTAGTCCTGGTTTGGTCCTGGTTTAGACCTGTTTTTAGACCTGTTTTTAGACCCGGTTTAGTCCTGGTTTAGATCTGTTTTTAGACCCGGTTTAGTCCTGGTTTAGATCTGTTTTTAGACCCGGTTTAGTCCTGGTTTAGATCTGTTTTTAGACCTGGTTTAGTCCTGGTTTAGATCTGTTTTTAGACCTGGTTTAGTCCTGGTTTGGACCTGTTTTTAGACCTTGTTTAGTCCTGGTTTAGATCTGTTTTTAGACCTGTTTTTAGACCTGGTTTAGTCCTGGTTTAGATCTGTTTTTAGACCTTGTTTAGTCCTGGTTTAGATCTGTTTTTAGACCTGGTTTAGTCCTGGTTTAGATCTGTTTTTAGACCTTGTTTAGTTTCCGGCAATGAGTGGAAATACCGAAAAAAAAAAAAAAAAAAAAAAGAAGGGGGCTATAGGCCAAAATGTTAAAACAGGAAAATACCACCGTGTAATCCATTTATTTCAACAAAGTAACTGTAATCCAATTACTACTCATGGAAACAGTAACTGAATACAGTTACTCATAATTTGTACTCTGATTACGTAACTCCGGTACATGTAATCTGTTACTCCACAACACTGGTTATGTGTGAGGAGATGATTATTACTCACTAAAGGTGAATGGACAACTGAGATCCACAGTGTGTCCACCAAGGACAGAGAAGCACATCTAGAGCTCCTCTCGTCTCTGGAGCCTGAAGCTTCATGACCTGAAGGAGAAGGATCAACAGAACATTCACATGGAGGAGGTCATCCAGGTGTGCCAGAACATTCTCCCAGCAGCCAAACACAAACTCTCAGAGATCATCTGTGACAGACCGAGTCCAGCTGTGATTTTAGGTGTTTTCCCCTAAACGTAACCGCACATGAGTTCACTCCTCGTTTGTTTCATTCATCTGCGCCGTATTCACTATTAACGCCATTCCCCCTTTTTTCCTCTGCTACTAATGTGCCAAGAGTGCACATTTGAGCGCGTTACAAAACTTTATTTCACACATACAGCTCCTACCTGTCCAATGACGTCGACGTGACGCCTCTGTTTCCTGGGAGTTGAAATAGGTGCCGTGCTGCTGACCACGTGATGCGTATTGGTTTTTGTTTTTTTTTGTTTTTTTTTACACATTATTAAGTCAGTCATTTAATGCAGATTATTACTGTCTGCCCAATGAAGAATACATAATGTCGGTTTACTGTGAAATAGTTTATTGCTACAGTGATTTTTCTCTGTTGCTCAGTGGGAGGAGTCAGGTGGTATAAAGGGGAGCTGTTTCTGGCTGTCAATCATCTGCCACCAATTACAGAGCAGGTGACGTCAGTGTGCTGTACAGGATCTTAAAGGAGACTGTTAAAGTTGAACTCGACCCAGTTTCTTTTGTTGTAAATACTTATTGGACATTTTTGCTCACTGTGAATATTTACATTTTCCTCTCAACCCAGACGTATTATTCTAGAATTCTCCCTCCACTTCTACAGAGATGTTTGGGTTTCTGCTAAGAGCAAAACAATATGATTTACACTTCTTTGGTTTTCATAGACACTTAGTTTAATTAACTTGCCCAAAAAATGTGTAAAGAATTACGTTTGCTTCTCTCAGTCTCAAAAATATTTACAGACTTGTGTGTAATACTAAGATCCTTAAGATCTACTTTAAAATTTTGTTTGTGGATTTGTTTGTTTTCTTTTTTTATGTGTTTCCATCGCGCTAAACGCCCGTTTATTTTTCACACCTGTTGTTCACGTCTATGTAGAGTTTACACGGAAATCCCTCTCTGAATTCGAGCGTGCTGTGTCCTTAAGACCAGTGTTATGGAGTAACAGATTACATGTACCGGAGTTACGTAATCAGAGTACAAATTATGAGTAACTGTATTTAGTTACAGTTACTGTTTCAGTGAGTGGTAACTTTAAAGCAGCTCTGCTTGTACAAGTGTCTCCATGGCCGAGCACCAAAGTCCATCTGTGACATGTTAGTGTCATATGAACATCTCACACTCTGAGGAGCTCAGGGACCGGCCTCCTGCTGGTGCCCAGAGTCACGACTAAACAAGGGGAGTCAGAGTTTCAGGTTCATGCAGCTAAAACCTGGAACAGTCTGAACATGTGAGACAGACTCTTCTGTGACGCTGTTTAAATCCAGACTCCAAACATTTCTGTTTAACTGTGCAAATAACTGAAAGGTTTTCATTCCGCACTCTTCTCTCCAATTTATGTCTCTCTTTTTTTATTTTAATCTTCATGATTATTTATGTTTTGATTTGATTTATTATGATTTTAATGTATTTCTTATTCTGTAAAGCACTTTGAATTACCTTGCCTTGCCTAATTGGATTACAGTTGCTTTGTTGAAATAATTGGATAACAGTATTTTCCTGTTTTCACATTTTGTGCTAAACCAGGACTAAACCAGATCTAAACTAGGTCTAAACCAGGACTAAACCAGGACTAAAACCAGGTCTAAACCAGATCTAAACTAGATCTAAACCAGGACTAAACCAGATCTAAACTAGATCTAAACCAGGACTAAACCAGATCTAAACCAGATCTAAACCAGGACTAAACCAGGTCTAAACTAGATCTAAACCAGGACTAAACCAGGACTAAAACAAGGTCTAAACCAGGTCTAAACCAGATCTAAACTAGATCTAAACCAGGACTAAACCAGATCTAAACTAGATCTAAACCAGGACTAAACCAGATCTAAACTAGGTCTAGAACCAGGACTAAACCAGGACTTAAACTAGATCTAAACCAGATCTAAACCAGGACTAAACCAGGTCTAAATTAGATCTAAACCAGGACTAAACCAGGACTAAACCAGGACTAAACCAGGACTAAACCAGGGCCAATTTGAAGAGAACAAACGAGAATTTTCAGGATGTGGTTGGTACATTCATGTAGTTTTAAATCAAGTAATCCAAAGTATTCAGATTACATTACTCACTTTAAGTATTTTAATGGACTACGTTACAAACTACATTTTGGGGTATGTAATCTGTAATCTGTAGGGGAATACATTTTAAAAGTCACCTTCCCAACACTGCTTAAGACTGCAAGTACCATGGACTTACTACCATGATGATTCTGTTTTACAAAATATTCCTGGATTTCAGAATGTTGAAAAGCTATGACCAGGGCTGTAGTAAATAACAATTCAAAACTACATAATCCCTTTTGAACAGTCACACTCAGACACACTGTAAAAACCTGAGAATCAATTTCCCTCTTGTGTTCAGATGTTGGGCTGGGAGTCTGGCCTGGGTGAAGTTAAGTGCACAATGATGTGATGAGGTATGACTCCTGGAATCCATATTTCATGAAGCAGGTTTTTTCTGAACTGACCAGACTTGTGTAAAATGTAAAATAAAATAAATCTGACAGATAAAAGTACAAATTAAAAGCACTATACCATTTTTTTTTTTTTTTTTTAACAGTTATAGTTTATTTTAGTAATAGTATAGTTTATTTAAGATATTTTGACCTGCTGCTTTTATATTATATCTGTACTGAGGCAAAACAAATTCTACTTTATTACATGAAAAAAAAAAAATCTAAATGGGAATACATATCTGCAGATTGGCCTTTTCACTAAGACTTAAAAACAGGACTTGTTCATTTCTAATGTTGTGCAGTGGAGTCTGGTCAAGTGGTAACGGAGGGAAACAGGCAGATTTTTGACATTCAAATGTCTCTTATTCAGAAACTAGAGGAACTATTGAAATAAGTAAAGTATCAGAATGTAGGAAAGAGTTACACTCCAACAGGGTCAAGTTAAACCTGTGATATTCTTTCAAGTTGTTGACAAAAAATTAAAAAACTCATGTCAGTAACGGAGGGAATGAAATATGCAGCACTTTTTGGGCAATAAATCCAAACAGTGATAACTCTTGGTTCTCACTTCCATATCCTTAACAAACTGGTTTGAATATTTGCTTCATATAGTTTTCTACCATATGGTACAAGATTAGGTTGAAAAACCTCTTACTTTTTGACTCATGAGATTTTTTATTAAGAAAGGTCATGGTAACGGAGGGAAAAGTAACGGAGGGAAAATTGTGCAAACAAGTAGAAGGTGCAGGATTTTACATCATTTGTCGCTTTTTTCTTCTGAATACTTTAATATTACTTCAAAATGAAAGGAAACTATTTCTATAAAATATGTCAGTCCTTCCAAGCCAATTTTTATCATTTGAAATGCTTTTTTTTTTTTTTATCATGTCCCTTCATCAACAGTTCAAAGATGGAATAACACAAGATATGATGAAATACATCCATTTATTGACATGATTTGCAGGTCTTTGAAATTTGGGAAATAATTTTTGTTCCATGTTTCATACATGGTCTGTTTAAAACATATGGAACTTTAGAACCAAAAATGGTACAGAAAAAAGGTCAACAGTTTCATAAACTAGAGTACATATGTATCTGTTCAATACATTTTTATATCAGATGCATTAACTTGAATTTTTGGCCTTGTTGTTTACTTCTGCTTGACTGGGCCCAGTGGTAAAAGTTACTCCTCACTTTTCCCAGTTTTGATGTAATAGCAGTGTTAAAATCAACTAGCATGCTAACACTTGCATGCTGATTCTCTGACAATAAAGCACAGGAGCTGTTTATATAATACATCTGTGCTGGGAGTGACAGATTTTGCTCAAATATAGGACAAAAAAACAGATACAGGAGCTTTTAAAGGTACACTGTGTAACTTGTTTGGTGTTTTCTTATTTCCGTGGAGATGTGCCTAGAAAGTTCCACAGTTTGGTTATAACCTTAAGAATGTCTATGGATATTTTTGAGCAATAAATCCCCCTGTAGTTGTAATGTCATACTGTGGACAACTGAAACCAAAACATGAAGACCGTGCACCTCTACGTGAAAATGAAAACTGTATTCATGATTTCCTGTATTTCTTTTCATTCACATTGGGTTGGAGTGTGTTTGTGTTGGGGACAGTCAGTGATAAATGATTCTGGAGCCTCTGTTCTGGTGGTGTTCTCAGGGGAGGGAGGGGGCTCAGACTCAGACAGGGCTGCTTCTTTCCTTTAAAGCCCTTGGAGGTTCCTAAGGGTGTGCAAAAGTCCTAACATATTGTATCGTATCATTTAATGTGATGATACAGTTTCGCTATGGTTGGCTGCAGTATTGAAAAATCGCAGTGTTTTTTGGTGTATTTTACTAAATTATTTTCTTGTAACGCTACAGTTTCATTGCTTGTTTAGTGGAAGGAAACTCGTTCATGCAACACATTTGATATTTTCGTCGCTCCCGCAAAGAATTGTAATTTTCATTCCCGCTCCCGCCCGCATCTACAATATTTTGTTCCGCTCCCGCCTACAAATCCCCCAAGATGGGGAGGCTTGCTTTCTTAAGCTCCATCAAACATGGAGAAGAGGAAAGTAATTGTTTAAAATGTGCAAGATTAGACCACGTCTGCAAGTTTAGGCTGCTTAAAATGTTTTTATTAATGTCAAATGAAATATCCAGCACAAATGATGGATGATAGGCATTCATAATCTATGTTTCATTCGTTCATTCGTTTTTCAATATGAAACCAAAAAGAAAATGAAAAAAAAACTACTTTCTTCATTATTTGTCTCCAAAACCAAAATGAAAAAACAGATAACGATTTGTTTTTTCAGTTTTCGATTTTGTGTTTAAATGAATAATGAAAAAAACAAATAACGACCGTTTCCCGTTTCCGTGACTTAACTGCGATGCCAGACTGAACAAGGACTGAACCAGGACTAAACCAGGACTAAACCAGGACTAAACTGGTCTCAGCCCAGGTCTCAGTTCTGGTCTGGTTCCGGTCTGGTCCCAGTAATGGTCCCAGTCCTGGTCCTGTTTTTGGTCTCAGTCCTGGTCTCAGTCCTGGTCCTGTTTTCAGTCTCAGTCCTGGTCTCAATCCTGGTTTCAGTCCTGGTCTTGTTTACAGTCTCAGTCCAGGTCTCAGTCCTGGTCCTGTTCCCGGTCCTGGTCTCGGTCCTGGTCTCGGTCCTGGTCTCGGTCCTGGTCTCGATCCTGGTCTCGGTCCTGGTCTCGGTCCTGGTCTCGGTCCTGGTCTGGTCCCTTTCTCAGTCCTGGTTAAGACCTGGTTTAGTCCTGGTGTTTATGTCTGGGCAGCAGCAGTGAGTTGTATTTCCTGACATAAAGCTTGGCAGCGGCGGACTGATATATGAGAAAATAGTCCCTCAACATGCGACGATTCATGCGATGCAAGATTTTTTCAAATCATTCAGTGAAACAAGAGGAGCCTTCGGCCGTCCACATCAGCTGTCGCCCCACACACACACGCACGCACGCACACGCACGCACACACACACACACACACACACAGCACACACACACACACACACACACACACACACACACACACACACACACGCACACACACACACACACACACACACACACACACACACACACGCACGTAGGGACCAAGAGCTTTCGGGGCACCACCACACAGACCATTGCTCTTTGTCGCAACCCCCACCTCCTCCCTCAGTCTCACCTTTCTCCCACGAGAAGCCGGTGCCAGTGATTGCATTCTTATAATTGTTTATAATAATAATAATAATAATAATAATAATAATAATAATAATAATAATAATAATAATAATAATAATAATAATATAATCTTGTCTGTCTTAGAAACTTGCTTTGTTCAGAAAAGTAAAAAAAAAAAAAAAAGTTCTAGGAATTGACAAACTGAAATTGTTTCTTTTTTGAGTAAGATTTTCCAGATGAACAAACCCCCCCATCCAAAGGAAGAAGAATAAACATGGACTTTACAGACTTTAGTGTCCTGCTCCTGTATAAAGAAATACTGTTTACACAACAAATGTGTCACTTTCATTTACATTTCCAATAAAAGTGTGCTATACACCACTTTTGAATTCATTAATTGGTTTTGCGTATAACATGATTAATCATGATAAATCACAGGAACTCATGCGATGAATGCAATTATTTATTTTTGCCCAGCCCTAGTTTTAACACAATCTGACCCAAGTGAAGTATTTTAGCTGGAACTACATCAGGTGAGATGATGGTAATGTGTGTATTGTGTCACCATGGTAACTCCTAAACATTCCACTTTTTGCTGTAGCCTACATGTAGAATACCCCCAAAATGATGTCTCTGCAAAGTACTTAGATTATTTTCTGTTTTCCCTTTATACTTCTGTTGGAAATCAAACTTTTTTTTTGCCTTTTTTTGTTTGTTTGTTTGTTTTCTTTTCCCTCCTTCCTCTTTTGCTGTTATAAGTGAACTCTGACCCTGATCAAATGGAGCTGGAGTTGCTGTTATCAGAGCATGTCCACATTCTTATTCTGCATTGGGTGGAAATGCACACAGTGTGTAAATCATTGTTTCGGCTAACAGCGCGTGAAATGTGCAAAAGAAGCTGCCCTGAATCTGAACACAGTGACAAATGAGACTCCACGAATCCATACGGAACAAATGGTGAATGTAATGTCCTCATTTCAGCTATTTAAACTGAATTAAACATGCTGCACTGTCTTATTCAGTACATTATTACATGCTTTTATGAATCTATGCACATAAAAGTCATATTAATATTGTGATCTTATGGTATTTGACATCATTCATACTCTGGATACTCTGGACATCAGTGTTTTTCAAAATTGTCCATCTGACTGACTTTGCATAATGTGTATAAGATATCTTTAGTATATTATAATAAGAAAAAAATCTGCCACATTTTCTCAATCACAGGTAGAACTCTCATCATCATTGCCAAACTCATTCTGATCATTTTTTTCATCAAATTACTGTATTTTTTGGACTATACGTGGCACTTTTTTTCATGGTTTGGGTGTTTCCTGTGACTTATACTCAGGTACGATTTATTTTTTAAAATGTTCACAATGAAGCCGCAAGAGGCTCTAGTCTTGTGTGTCAGGATCTGCTACTAATGTTACTTCTGTACCACTGTCACTTCACTCTACTGTGCATGTCTCCTGCAGAAAGAGCCTTTGTCCTGCTGCAAGTAGTGAAATATTCAGTTGAAAATGATAATCGAGCAGCAGAAAGAAAGTTTTCAGTGAGCGAGAAACTTGTGAGGATGCACGATGCAACTTTCCTGAAGTCACTGGATTAATGGACAAAGTCTGAACTTCAGTGACACAGAAACCATCCTGTCGGGATTCAGAAAGGACGAAACAATTCTAACTGGAACTGATGCTGAGTCTGACGACAGCTACACAGAAGAGGAAGCAGCGCTCTGTTTACCTCCGTAGTTTGGGAGTTGTTCAGAAGTGACACCGAGGATGAAGAATTGAATGGATTTAGTGATTTGGAGTGAGATGGAGAGTTTAGTAAACTTATTCTGTTCTGTTGTTTATGTTATAGTTTATCTGAAGAACTGTTCATATGTGACATTAACAATCTGTTGTTCTCACTTCTATTGTTATTACTAGAACTTGACTTTCAAGATGAAATATTGGTTCCTGGTATCTGATTTTATAAAATAAATTTCCCCCTGAAAGTGCGACTTATACCATATTTTACGGACGATTACGCGCTCTGGATTATAAAACGCACTGTCAATAAATGGTCTATTTTCAAACATTTTTCACAAATAAACCGCACTGGACTTTAAGCGAAACACAATGGTTCGATGGGTCAGTGGGACTTTGTTTGTGGCACGTTCACGGTGACTCTGGGCTTGTTCAGTTGGCGTGTAGGGAGGGTGCTGTCTGGGACCACTGGATCGGTCGCGATGACTCAGTTGGTCAGTTGTGACTCAGATTGGCACATTGCACTCGCTTTTTTGGTTCGTTCCTCCATTCCATTCTTCTTCCACATGGAGTGATGAGTGTGTCTGTGGGTGTGTTTCGCTGTGTGGTCGCTGTCTGCTCCGTGTGTGTTTGTGTGTTCTGCAGGTGGTGCGGCTTTGTAGTTTACTGAAGTCGTGCTGGGAAACCTGAGTGGATTCGTGTATGGGGTGCTCTGGATGCGGTTAGAGGCTTAAGACCGCGGCTAATCGCCCAGAAAATACGGTATATGATTTTTTTCTTCTTCATTACACATTTTTTGGCTGGTGCGACTTACACCATATTTTCCAGGCTATTAGACGCGCTCTTAGGCCTCTAACCCTACCAAAAAACAACTGCCAGAGCGCCCTATACACGAATCCACTCGGACCACGCAAACACACACGGAGCAGACAGCGACCGCACAGAGAAAAACACCCACAGACACACTCATCACTCCACACCGACGAGGAACGGAACAGAGGAATGAACCGAAAAAGCCACAACTGAACAACTGAGTCACTGCGAACACGGCAACAATCCGTTGGTCCCAGACAGCACCCTCCCTACACGCCACAACTGAACAAAGCCCAGAGTCACCGTGAACGCCACAAACAAAGTCCTGCTGACCCATCCAACTGTTGTGTTGCGTTTAAAGTCCGGCGCAGTTTATTTGTGAAAAAAGTTCAAAAATAGACCATTTAATGACAGTGCGTTTTATAATCCGGAGTGCCTAATAGCCCGGAAAATACGGTACTCTGGAGCGATTTATAGTCTAAAAAATACAATAAGGCTGCGTTCAGACTGCAGCCTGAAGTGATCCAAATCCGATGTACCTGTATCTGATCTTTTAATGACAGTCTGAACGACACAGATCCGATTTTTTCAAATGTGACCCAGGACACTTGGATATGTGCTCCTGAAACTGATACATATCTGATCTTTTGACATGTGACTTCAGTGTGAACGGCCAAAGTGCATTCATCCACCAACACGTTATCAACAAGCCACAAATGTCACTATTCTGCACTGAAGTAGGTGAAAATTGTTAATGAACTCCATGTCACTGAAGTGAAGCACATCACCACTCACCACTCTTGGCTCCGTTTCCACATCCACACGTTCCTTTCAACGGACGTCGCTGCCGCTGTCCCACAAAACACCACGACCAAAAACCTCGTCCTTCTCCTTCTCAATCTCCTCCTTAAAACAAGTAAGTTGTTCATGTTCTGGCTCCGGTACGAGAGGAACTTTAAAATCTCCAGGTGCTCAATGCTGCGTCCATGTTTGGACAACTTCTGTAAACACAGAGACGCTCGCTGAGGTTGACGTCGTCGTGTCTCCAGTGTCACATGCGGGACACTTTCGGGGCGTTTAATGTTCACACTGGAGTCACATACAAGTCGCATTTAATTGGAAATGTGAACATCAGATTTCACAAAAAAATCGGAATTGAGCGTTAAGCCCTGCAGTCTGAACGTAGCCTATGTAAGCCATGTTAGAATGTTGTTGCCTCCTCAAAAACAGACCTGGAGCCGAAGCTCAAAATGCTCTGTTCCACCTTGTGATGTCATGAAGCAGTAGTTTTCAAGAGAGCAGCTGCCAAATATCTCTCTCTCTCTTTTACCTTTAGTTCAGTAGAGATTGGGAATTACAGGAGTGAGATTATTCAAATGATTCTAGTGAAGGAGTGCGGAGTTTAAAAATACAATGGGGCACTTCTGTATTACTATCATGTGTGAATGAAACAAAACACAACTCCAAGTATGTTTGTGATGAGGAAACATTAGAACATAGATCACAAAATAACGTAATATGCCCGTTTTTAAAGGATCGAGATTTAGAAAGGCATTGAAAGTACCACATTCCCATTTACGGCTCAGTGTAGATTTATTTTCTCATTTTTTCCAGCTTCTTTCTCCAGATCACAGACGACTGGAGCACTTCAGAAGCAATTGTCACAGATTAAATCATTTCCGAAAACGACAGCGCTCTTCAAATTTGCACGTGAACATTTTTACATGGCGTTTAAAACACGTCTCGCGGCAAAAACATCATTTTCTTTCGCGTCCCCTCTTAACGTCCCCTAATTTCATGCCAGTCAGTGAGCCAGTTGATTTGACAGGCCCGACTTCACACAAAAATGCTGCTATCAGGGAAAAAAAGAATGGGGAATCTGCCTGACACGCTAATGGTAAGAATGCAACAGGAAAAAGTACAAAATGACAACTATGAGTGAGCAGCCATCATTAAAAACAAAACAAAAAACCTCTATGTCTTATCTATGGTAAATGGTCACATTTTTAAATAATGCTTTTCCACCTTCAGGGCACTTAAAACTGTACAGATCTATGAGTGCTCCATTATTTTTTCTCTGCACACAGGTACTCAACTCGGCCAAAGATGTTCACTTGGTCTTATGTACTTGAACTTCTTGGGTTCTTTTTAAAGACAGTAGAGTAAAGTGTATTTACATTGTTGACATGTTTCAGCTGCTGCATCTTAAGAACAGCTTTGTTTCACGTGACGTCACAGGGCTAAGTTTGTCAGCACGCAAAATCAGATGGAGGGCAGGAAGTGAACTGACTGGAGGAAAATGCCGATGTGTTGTGTAGTTTACGGCTGTGCCAATCGTTCTAACCGAGAGAAGGAAAAGCGATTTTTTTTTTTAGAGTACCGAATATAGTCGTCCACAAAGGTCAGAAATGGGAAAAGCTGACAGAACAACGCCGTAAAAAGTGGATTACAAACCTGTTTGCGGTCGAGAGGAGCAGAATTTGCAAATGTTCGTGTCTGCAGGGACCACTTCATCAAAGGTTTGTTACAAAGATAAATTGATTTTTGTGGTTTACCTAAACATAAACGAATCATTAACGACTGACGACTAACGTTTGTTGACATTAAATAGTTCAGATAGAGGTCACTGCTGATACACTGCAGTTTTTCCATAACAGTCTATACACATAAAATAAGAGAAACACTCACCCCGGCCAAGACCAAACGATAATCATCATTTAGGCGTTTTGCACCGAGGTTGTGGACCCATCCACTGACAAAAATGTTCTATGCCTCCAAACTTTTGTACTTTGTCTTCATCTGTTGTCTGGTGTAGAACGATGTCTGAAGAGCTAAATAGTTGGTGATCTCCTCTGCCTCGATTGTCTTCAAATCTTTTACTTCGGTTGAAAATTCTCTCATTTTCAATAAGATCAGGGTCACGTCCAATATATTTGTCGACTAACTGCTCGTACTTTTGTCTTGCTACTGGCTCTAAATCCTGACAATAAGAACTCTTCTCCATATCTGTGTTCTCCAGAGCCGTGTTTGTCGTGTTTGTCTTCACTTCCTGCCCTCCACCTGAAATTCACGCATCATCGTGATCACATGACTGAAACCCTCCTACTGTCACCGGTGTTTGTGGTGACGTGTTGTTACGCGCGGGCACCTTGATTCGGATTATTATTTGTTTTTGTTCCCTTTTGTAGTAAGTTGTGATTGGTCCTTTTTGCGTAGTTTTTGTTTGTGGTTTGTTTTTGTGTGGCTGTGCGGAGCCTATAAATCCGACTGTTTGCCCGTGGTGCTCTCTCTCTGCTCCTCCGCTCTGTGCACCTTGCTCCGCCCAGCCCACCCCAACCTTGCACGCTCCAGTCTCCGTGCGCACGCCCTGACGGTGGCCTCGCCCCTGTCAGCCAGGTGCAGGGTGGGCTCCAATGTAGCCTCTGTTTTTTTGGGGGTTCAGGTTTGTTTGGGTGTTTTCTTGTCTTGAGTTACAGGTGGTGACACCGGCTTCCACGGCTCTGTACGGGGTTGGCCTGGTGTTGCACCTTTTTGTTCTGTTTTGCCGGTTTGCCAGGTCCACCTTTCTGTTTATTACTTTTCATTATTTTTGGGGGGCATGGGAGGGTTTTTTACATTTCTTTAAAAACGTTTTAAAAAATTAATTAATTAAGAACCAACAATAAATAAAAGAAATTAAAGAGCTATATTTTGACTCCTGTGTCCTTTTTAAATGTGTTGGGACTCATTGTTGGGTCTTAACACATGTAGTATATCAGTTGCTGTTACTTCCTGTAGGCGTATTTAATATTTATTGTGATTTTAGCCAAGCACGATGGATGAATTTAACAAAGTGTTTATAGACCAAACCATTCTGCAGTGAAGCTCTGTGACACTCTATTTTGTAATTGTGTTTTTATACGTGTTTATTGTGCATAATGTGGATGAATGAAATGTGAAATGTGGGACTTGCCTCTCAAATCTGCAAAACAAATTTGCCTCAGTGTATGAATAAAGCAACCTAACCTAACCTGTGTTTTTAAACTCCACACATCTTCACTAGAATCGTTTGGATCATTTCTGCCCTTAAGTTCCCCATCTCTGCTGAACTGACTGTAAAAGGAGCTGTCAACTTGAAAACTACAGCTTCATGACATCACAAGGTGGAACAGAGCATTTTGAGCTTTGAAGATGTAAACAGATCTATAATAAAAGTTTGTTAAACATGTGTGAATGAAACAAAACTCCACTCCAGGTCTGTTTGTGATGACAACAGTATTATACCATGACTTTAAGGACCCATCTCATGCAAAATTGTGTATGTCCACAAATTGCAGTGTATTTCTGCCACCCTCCCACGTGACAACGAACTAAAGCTGCCACAACGACGACGCGTTTGACGTAACAGAAAGCACTTCAAGCACTGTGTTTGTCACGATGTGCGTTTGGTTTGGTAAATGTGCAGAGGCTGGTAAATATCACTGCAAAACCAGAAAAGAATGCAGCTCCAGTTTGGAACTTTAAAAAACACTTCACTTTTTTCACAGTTTTGTGTAAAGTGCCAGAGGAAGTTCTCTTAAAGAAGAGGTTCTCAAACTGTGGGTGAGGGTCCAAAAAAGGGGCACAGAGAGTTTCAGTGCAGTTTGCTTGGCTTTGTAATTGGTAGATCATTTTGTAAGTAGCTCACATGCTGAAAAAGTGTGAACACCCCTGATGTAATGAATGTTCCAAAACTTAAATTGAGCTTGTTTATGTGCAGAAGATATAATGTGAAAAGAGTTATTTTGCATGAGGTGGACCCTTTAAAAGCTCACAAGAGTCCGTGCTGCATAATATAGGACCTTTAATACCTTGGGAAATAAACACATTTTCCCCATGTACGTGTAATCCATTTGAATACGTATTTGCCTTTGCCATTCATGAAGAAACAAAGCGCAGATCTGGGTGTCATCTGCTTTTAGCGCTGCCTCAAGAGAATACAGATGGAAGAGCGGAGAGGAAACACTGAATCAAACGCCTATCATCCGTAACAATGACGAATTAGGAACAATGCGGCAATCTGGTCCTCCAAATGTGCTGCTTTTTCCTGCTATTTTGCAATCCTCATTCACCAACCCCCATTTTTGATTTCTTTTTTATTTTGCTGAGCAGCGGAGCCCGAAGACTTGTCATTCTTTGAGACGAGCGGGACAGGACTCGTCTGAATAATGATGCCTGGTCAAAAGGTATGCAGGAATATTGCGTCGTCTGGCCCCGAGTTTGACGGAAGGTGTCACAATTTCACCTCTATTCTCCTTGATTTTGATGCCTTCATTCAATCAATTCACAATCCCCTCGTACAGAATAGAAATGTCTCAAAAGTTTCAGGTCACTAAAGTTTCATAATGGGGCTTTTGCATTTTTCTCTATGGAACAGAAATGACAAAGTGCTGGTTGTGTTGCAAATGTAGCATCATCGAAATCCAACGAGTTAAATGTGCACGATATAACTGTGTTTTTGCTCAGAAATAGAATCAATAAGCCTATTAACAAATATGAATGTTCTGTTATAATAGCATATTTATTGATAATAGCTATTTATTTTGATAAGAAACAACAGAATAAGATTACACCAACCCACGCCATACCACTTATTCTGAACATTACAGAACAAGTTCACGGAATTTAATGTCTGTGAATTTATTGTCCCAGAGGTTAAAGTTATTAGTGGTTTTCTGATTCTAGAAGAAACTATTGATTACATTGTACTTTGTTATAAAACAGACATGCGATATAATTATATTTGGCCTGTGAGATCATGTCAAATATGTATTCAAGCTGGCCCAACTACAGATAGACTATAGAGACATTATTTATTTAAAAGGTTATTATTTTATATTATGTTTGTTCTAGATTCGACGTTTAAGCAAAACTATTATTAAACATTTTGTTATGGGGAAACTAGTTGTGTGGCTTATAATTGTTGTGACCACCAGGGGGCATCGGTAAGAATGCACAATGAGAGATGGAGGTTTTATGCCTTTAATTAAAACGTTGAACTCGTGTCGGTGTGTGTGTGTGTGTGTGTGTGTGTGTGTGTGTGTGTGTGTGTGTGTGTGCTCCTGAAACAAACAAACAGAAGGAAGATATATAAATTATAATACACTCTATAAAATAGCTAAACAAACATGTCGGGAACAAGCGGTAATAGCTCTGTAATAATAGCGGGCCGCTAGCTAGCACTTAGCATCTAGCACATCTAGCATTTTCTTGAAATATATAACGGCCCTCGAACACACATTTCTATAATCGTCTACTGCCAAGAACTGCAAAAACACTCTACAAACAGCTTCATGTATATGTGCCTTTCTTTAAACCACTAGTCACTTCTTTTATACGCACACGAGACTTCACACCCACGAGCTCCGCACGACGCACTGAAAACAACTAAAACACGTAGCGCTGTCAACCAAACTTAAACATGATAACATCTGATTGGTTACAATATCTGTCAATCAAATATCCGGCAGAATATATTATGTTCTTCGATACACATTTAGAGAAGAAGAGAAACCATAGATGAAAACAAAAAAATCCTAAAATTTTTCATTCTTATTACTGTTTATTTTGTACGATCATAAAGGATACATTTTGTGCCTAGATTAACATTATTATTAGTTTGTACGACTAAACGAAAATATGTTTCTGCATGTATATATGTTGTTATGCATGTGTGTCTAAACATTTATACTGAGTATATGTACTGGATATCTATGATGTGTATATGTATATTTGTATGTACATATGTGTGTACAAGTGTGTGTACATGTATGTGTATGTAAGTATATGTGGATATGTTTTTGTTTATATGTGGGTATATTTATTGCAAATGACAGGTAAGCACTCCAAAGGTGATTAAAAAAACAACAACAAAAAAAACATTTTTTAAAGTGAACCATGTGATTATGTAAAACAAAAAAACTCCATAAGTTTTTTAAACTTCATCCTACTCCTTTTGAGCACCAGGTCCCAAATATGTCATGTATATATCACTATTTTTGTTATTGTTTTTTAATTTTGTTGTACCTGGCTCAAACAAATAAATAAATGAAATAAAAACTTGCAGATGTTGTTAAATTTTTTAAATAAATATTTAGTTTGGCCCACAACGTCCCAGTTTTTATTTGTGAATTTGAGTTTAACACAACTGTTATAAAATATCTAAAAGGTAATTTCACAAATGTGGAACCTGATCATTTCTATAAGTAAACCCAAGAATTCACTGTATGACAACAAAATGACAAGATATTCCTTTTATCCGCCCCCATCTGTATTACAGAATATAAAATGCATCGATGTCATCTGAACAGCACAATACTATAAAAGTAATTAAATAAGTATTAAACTTAATATTTCATTCTCTCTGCCTCCAAGCCCTACATTTTCAATGATGCACTCATTTAGTGTCATCAAAAGAATCAGATACTAATCGATACTAAAACTAGAATCGAAGCTATAGATTTATTTGAGCAGGTAGAGATACTAAAAACTCTTCAACTACTAAAAACTTTCCTGAAGCTTTAGAATGATCTTGAGCTAAATAAGACCAAGTATAAGAGCACATAGACTAGTACAGAGGTGGGACTTGCAAATCGTGCAAATCGTACTTGGTTTGCTGTAGGGAAGCAAAGACGAGGATATATTCACATAAGAAGTTTTGTCTGCTAAAAGACAATGAAAAGCCCAAACTTTACTTAACCGTATTAAAAATATTATTGATAGAAGAGATTTAGTCCTGTTAAATCCTGTTTTAGCCCAAAATGTGAAAACAGGAAAATACCACCATGTAATCCATTTATTTCAACAAAGTAACTGTAATCCAATTACCACTCACTGAAACAGTAACTGTAACTGAATACAGTTACTCATAATTTGTACTCTGATTACGTAGCTCCTTTACATGTAATCTGTTACTCCCCAACACTGACTGGTGTGTTTGGTTTTTTCAAATTATCATCATAGTATCAGAATCTGTATTGAGTATCAAATCTATTCCTTAGTATCAAAATTGAGTTTGAAATGTTAGTAACAACACAGATATGCAGGATATCAAGAGTAACTGGCCTCCTATGTTATTTATGACATATTCTATAGATCTTTACAGTGAGTCATATTTCATTGATAGCTCTTTATGGTTGAGCACTTTGCAAAGATTTAAAGGTGCATTGTGTAACTTTTCTGGTGGAGGGTCAAAGAGACAAATGCTTTTTTCCATTTCGTCATTTGTTACGACCTAGCTCGTTTGGGGGTGAGGGAAGTAACAACAATAACCAAGATGGAAAAATGGAATAAATTAAATCATGTTTAATTAATAGGAATGTAAAGGTAAATTAACAAAACAGACTAAAATATACAGAAAATAACCTAAACTAAGAAACAAAACAACAGACAACGAGTTTTGTGCCACAAAACAGGTCACGCAGGCTTACACAAAATGAGTGGTTAACAAAGGGACACACACTAAACTAAAACTAGTGATGTGACGTTCCATATCGAGGCTTCGAAGCGTGTGCCGAGTAGGGAGGGGGCGTTTCCGTGATGCATGTATCGAGGTTTGCTTCATTTAGGGCAGAAGCTGAAAATGACGACGTCCGAAGCCTGGCTGCCCGGCTCTACCACGTGACTGATTCAGGAAATGGTTCGGATTTTCTAGCAATTTCCATTTTCATCATTTCCAAATAATCATTTTCCATACTGCCAGTATATAGATACACAGTACACTGCCATCATGACAATAAACATGTTTTGCATACTTCTTTATTTTGCTGACAGTTTTATTCACAGGCTTTCTGCAAAATGCCACACACTTCAAATTCATGTCAACTGATATTTTTGTGTCCAGTAAATATCTGCTAGAGCAAGTGAAGCTTCCAGAAGCTTTGCGCTGGAGTGAACCAATTGGATGAAAGGCTTCAGTGCTTCATGAAGCTTCATCTGCCCATCACTGACTAAAACACAAGTTCCCCAAATTAAACCACATAAGCTCACAAACAGAATCGAGTGACCAAATTAAAAAAGGCACAACACAGAACTAAATACACAAAACCAAAATGGCATACTGGCCACCAAGACCAGCAGCCCCGAACAGGTGCTGGCAATTTCCTTAAATAAGGGGGAGGAGGCAGGAGGTGAGACAGGATTGGTCAGGTGCAGAAGTAATCCACCAATCAGGAACCAGGGCCCTCAACGCAGGATTCAAGGGAAACAATAATGAAATTAAGGCTACGTTCAGACTGCAGGACTTAACGCTCAATTCAAATTTTTTGTGAAGTCTGATGTTTTTGCGAGGTCGTTCATATTTCCAATTAAATGTGACTTGTATGTGACTCCAGTGTGAACATTAAACGGCCCAAAAGTGTCCCACATGTGCACTGGAGACACAATCAACCACAGCGAGCGTCTCTGTGTTTACACAAGTTGTCCAAACATGGACGCAGCATCGAGCACCTGGAGATTTTAAAGTTCCTCTCGTACCGGAGCCAGAACATGAACAACTTACTTGTTTTAAGGAGGAGATTGAGAAGGAGAAGGACAAGGTTTTTGGCCGTGGTGTTTTGTGGGACAGCAGGCAGCGACGTCCGTTGAAAGGAACATGTGGATGTGGAGATGGAGCCAAGAGTGGTGAGTGGTGATGTGCTTCACTTCAGTGACATGGAGTTCATTAACAATTTTCGTCTACTTCAGTGCAGATTTGTGTCTTGTTGATAACGTGTAGGTGGATGAATGCACTTTGGCCGTTCAGACTGAAGTCACATGTCAAAAGATCAGATATGTATCAGTTTCAGGAGCACATATCCAAGTGTCCTGGGTCACATTTGAAAAAATCGGATCTGTGTCGTTCAGACTGTCATTAAAAGATCAGATACAGGTCACATAGGGGTCAAAAAATCGGATTTGGGTCACTTCAGGCTGCAGTCTGAACGTGTTATTGTTTTGTCTGGAATGTTCCACAGTATTGCATTAAACCTTTCTATCTTCATGGAGACCAAACCAGACCAAGTTACAGGTCAGATCTGTGGAGAAACGACCCCACTCAGTCAGAATCCCTATTTGTTTTTAGTATTTTTGAGCTATAAAACTACTTGAATAAATGTAAGATTGAACTGTTTACTGTCACACTGTGGAATATTCCAGGCAGAGCAATGACGTCTCCATGGAAACAAGCAGGTGACGGACCCTCCAACAGAAACGTTACACAATGCACCTTTAATATGTTCTGGTCCCTGTCGATTCCCTGGGTTCCTGCTGCCACAGTGGTCAGTTTAACGCAATCTTCTTTGTGGACAATAGCCTCCCTCTTTCTTCTGGTCAATATTGTCACAACATGGACGGTGTTGGTTCAGAAAAAACACGGCTTCAGTTTTGGATTTCGCTGTCTCAATAGTAAAAAAAAAAAAACATTCGAAGAGTTCTCTGTGATTCTCCCGGCGACTGTCATCCTTCTTTACTGATGAAGCGTGATAAAAGTACAGAGGTATTTCCCAGGCGCTCAGAAGTACTTTGACGAACAAGTGCAAGAGTTACGAAAGGTTTGTCACGGTGGAAGAACAAGTCTGGTCACTTAAGGTCCCTTATTCTGCCCTGCTGGATCTACTGATGTGACATTCACGAAACCGCTCAACTCTGATCTTATTTCTGAAGAGAGACATCTTTTTCTGTCAGTTTGTGTGACTTCTAACGCAGAATTACAACACGGAAAATGGTTCAGATGCTGAGGAGGCACGATAAGTGAGAGATGTCTTTGAGAATAAAAATGTTTGATGTAAAAGTAGTCTCTTTCTTTTATTGTAGAGCAGAGTTTTAGGAAGACGTGATTTAAAAAGATGCACACAGTCCGACCTTATGTTTGGATCATACGAAAGTCATGATGCACCAGTAAATCGGTTGGCAGATATATCGATATTTTCCCTTTTTTAACATATCAGCTGTCTGCTTGAAATCTTTAGCAATGACCAATATTTTGTTTGGGTCAACCAGCTGCCAAAAAATTGTGTAAAGCTTCATCTGGACATTTTTCTGCCTTTTCTGATGACACTGCTCAAAAGATTTTTTATCCAAATTGTTGTAAAAAAAATGGTGGTAGATAAGTTTGTTTCTTAAAGGCACGGGCTGGCATCTATCACTGTCTTAAAATCATGACCAAGTTTCATTTTGAGCAGTTTGCAGTGACTCATTCCTAACATTCTATTTACTCACGGCAATGAGTTTTAAGCACATTTCATAATTTTCACTGTAATGCTAACAACAACTAGCATGCTAACTAGGGGTGTAATGATATCCAAGTCTCACGATATGATAACGTGACGGTATGGACCTCACGGTACGATATTTATTGTGATATCGTGGGAAAGCTCACGATAGATACATACATAATAACAAGAGTGACATTATAAAATGTTTTGATCATCATTTGGTAAAACATTTATTGTCATTTTTTATATCAGTGACATTTTGAACAGTTTGAAAAGTCTTTGAAGTTCAAGTGCAAAACAATTGTAATAAAACTCTGGGTCACTCTTCAGTGGTGAGTGAGATGTTCTCTGACTGCTTAAGGCTCTGTTGTACATCAGTCTTTGTCTGGCTGTAGACAGCAGGGAACACTGTTTGACTGATCTTATTTTTGGATTATAAAGTGCACTTAAAACCCTTTAATTTTCTCTTAAATGGACAGTGCCTTATAATCCGGTGCGTCTTATGTATTAATTCTGGTTGTGCTTACTGACCTTGAACCGACTTTATGTGATACACGGTGCTCAAAAATCTGTCAAAATGTTTTAGTACGACTTTGGTAAACTACGAAGCCACACCGCTTGATGGATTGTCGGAGCATTACGGCTACTGTAGCAATATCTGTACTGTACTGTACTGTACCGCATCAGCGCACAAGAAGCAAGATGGGTTTTTTTTCAGCGCTTATACAAATAAACTATGTAGCTTTAAGTTTTGTGTCTGTAAAACGTAAACAAATGTGTCGATTTATCAAGTGACTTGTCATGTTGTAGTATTTCCTGAGGTGAACCAAACGCTGCATTTGCACCTTTTCTCTTTCCTCCTTTCATGTCACGACAAACCTAAAATGCTTCTAGACCTCAGACTTAAAAGCTGCTGGTGCATCCACAACAGGCGCACAGGCCAATGACGCGGTTGCAAAGGATTATGGTCCATGTAGTTTACTGTGCGCCACAGGAGCAAACTGAAAATTCTTATTTTTGCCTAAAGACACACAGTTTAATACCATGACAAGAACAAGACCATATCGTGGCAATTTTACTACGACGATATCGTGATATCACCAATATCATTACACCCCTAATGCCAACAGTGGAATACTTGGTTCATGGGTGATAAAACATTCTAAAATGGGCTGCAGACAATACACAGCAGTCTACTTTTACACTATACACTATACTGGGACAAAACTGATTAAATAACTGCAGTACAGACTTCTAAAACACAACAGAATAAGGCTACGTTCAGACTAAAAAAACAACAACAAAATCCCAGCAGTCTGAACAGAGCCTTAGTGATCACCATCCCAGGCCATATCACTGAACATTACACAAGTTTTCTGAATTTCATCTCTGTTGATTTACTGTACCAGAGTTTAAAAGTAAGAAGATAAAAGTGAAAAATAAGTATTAAACCTAATATTTCATTCTCTCTAGCTCCAAGTCTTACCTTTTTAAAGACACCCTCATCTGGGTTGTCCAATGAACAAGTACTGATACTAAAAAAGTCACATTTACAGGACAGAATGACAGATGAAGCTTTCCTGAATAGTTTTTGAATGATCTTGAGTTGTATCAGAACAAGTATAACAGCACATACACTGTAGTAGTAGTACATGGACCACAGTGGAACCTACATATTTGAATATAGCTGCAATTTATTAATAAGTTCTAAATTATGTTTCTAGCAGGAATAGATAAACTAATGCATTTAGCTAGGAGAGATATTTGTCTGGCTAAATCTCACTAAAATCATGAACTAAAATTGTCAGCGAAATCCAAACTCGTCCCCCGCCCTCGTGTGTGATTTCATCTGCAGAGTGGGAGCGCGGTGGGACGAACCCGACGTCTTTTTAGTCAAATCTCTAATCTCTGAAAAGCCTGTGACTAATGCATCTCACACGGACCATTTTCATTTACAGCCAAAGTCGGAGAGAAGGAATAATTTAGGAACTACCAAAGCCTTCCCTCGGAGCGGATACGAGGAGGAGGCTGTGATACGATCCTGGCACTAGAATCTCATCAGCGCTATTTCCGTATTTGGCCTCTGTTTATTCCTTATCGTCAGACCGGTGGAATCTCATGAAAGAAGGTGCGAACACAATTTTCAGGCGCAGTAAGAGGTATATTACATTGCAGTCCTGTGCCATTATCTGGGCTTTTGTGCAAATATATAGTACGACAACCAGCCCTCTGTTTGAAATCCCATAGTGCACATGACAGGTTTTCATCTTTTTCTAATTATGACTTGGTTTAGTGGGATTGTACCGTCTTAAACGTCTGGAATGTTCCGCAGGGTGACGTTAAACAGCTCTATCGGTGGTTTTACTGCTCAGAAATACCTAGAAAAACGTTGGTATTGTGACAGTGAGCGGGGTCGCCTCTCCACAGATCTGGCCTGCAGCTTGATCTTGGATTGAGGGAATCTATCAAAGTATCAGTATCACCAACACTGAAATAGAGGTCCCGCTCCCGTCCTGGTTTAGTCCTGGTTTTAGACCTGGTTTAGTCCTTGTTTTAGACCTGGTTTAGTTCTGTTTTAGACCTGGTTTAGTCCTGTTTTAGACCTGGTTTAGTTCTGTTTTAGACCTGGTTTAGACCTGGTTTAGACCTAGTTTTAGACCTGTTTTTAGACCTGACCTGTTTTAGACATGTTTTTAGACCTGTTTTAGACCTGTTTTTAGACCTGTTTTTATGTTTTTAGACCTGTTTTAGACCTGGTTTAGACCTGGTTTAGACCTGGTTTAGAATTGTTTTTAGACCTGTTTTAGACCTGTTTTTAGACCTGTTTTTAGACCTGTTTTTAGACCTGTTTTAGACCTGTTTTAGACCTGTTTCAGACCTGGTTTAATGGCACAGCCCATGCAATGTACGGGAGGGGATGGTCCGTGTGGTGTGTGTGGAGGGGTTAGGTTATTAGTTGGGGGCCCCTCCAGGTTTGGGGGCCCTAAGCAGCCACCTACATTCGCCTAATAGTAGCGCCGCCTCTGCACTTAGCTCAGTATAGTTTCACAATTCCAAGGCTGAAATGATCCAAATGATTCTAGTGAAGTGTTTTCCATTTAAGAGAAGAACTCCGCTTAAATGTGCAGGGTTTGTGTGTTAAACCTGTGGGAATGAACAAAACACAACTCAGGGTGTGTTTTTGATGCAGAAACAACATTATAACACAGATCAGAAAATAGCTTCATATGGACCCTTTAAGAATCCAAAGATTTGTCTGTAAGATACATGTACATTACAAAGTAACATGCAGCAATGAAAAGTACAGACAGTGTTGGGGAGTAACAGATTACATGTACTGGTGTTATGTAATCAGAGTACAAATTCTGAGTAACTGTACTCAGTTACAGTTACCGTTTCAATAAGAGGTAATTAGATTATAGTTACTTTGTTGACATAAATGGATTACATGGCTGTATTTTCCTGTTTTCACATTTTGGGCTATATCCCTTTTTTATTTCAGTAATTCTACTCACTGCGGGAAACGCAAACAGAACACATGCAATAAGAGCTGTGTAAACGTCTTGTTAATGTTGGTGGCGTCAGTCACACAGTGGACGAGGTCGAGGAGCCAGTAGAACAGAGCCAGCAGAGCACGGGCTTTTACCATTTGACACAGACACATTTGTGTCATGGAAATTCAGACATCACTTTGTATTTAAAGAAGAGAGGGACGGGCGTGTGGGGGGTGTGGTACGCGGGATGTACGCCGACCACCCACTTCTCCTGACGTGAGATATTAAAAAAATAACAAATATAAAATCGCCTACAAGTTAAATATCAAACCAGAGCGACTGGCAATGGTGAAATCAACCTGCATAGACTCCTGAAATCTGCACTACTGTCCTCTAGTACTGTCCTCTGTAGGGTGACCAAACGTCCGTTTTTCCCCGGACATGTCCTTTTTTTGCGTCCTGTCCTGGGCACCCGGGTTTTTTTTATCATAAAGTGATGGAAATGTCCGGGTTTTCATGATCTTTCATTGGGCCATTAATTTGAGCGGCTCTCGTAGTTCTCTGTGCACTCAGAAGGAGCGAGCAGACACAAACAGTCGGTCAGTCTGCAACATGGCGAAGCGCAAATGTGCATTTAACAATGATTTGTACAAGAAATTCCCCGTTTTCCGGCCCGGGCAGGACAAGTGGGAGGCCATGTGCACAGGTTGCGAGGTGAGAGTAGCTCAATGTTGAGGCCCCACCCCCCGTGCCCCGGTAAGGTGTCCAGGTTTTCACAAACTGAAATATGGTCACCCTATTCTAGTGACCTGAGACATGAGGGGACGTGGATGTGGTTTCATTCATTCATTTCATTCATACATTCATGTAGTTGTAAAAAGCATGACAATATCAAGTAATCTAAAGTATTCAGATTACGTTACTCACCTTAAGTAACTCAATGGATTACGTTACAAACTATATTTTAGGGTAAGTAATCTGTAATCTGTAGGGGAATACATTTTAAAAGTCACCTCCCCAACACTGAGTACAGATCAAGTGTGACAGAAAGCAAAGACACATACAGAGATAAACATGCCTATACCAGTCTTTATGTTATGTCACCTGTGCAACCTGATACTGTTTTTGTACTGGCTTTTCAGAGGAGCAAGATTAGATTTAGGTACATTTTTTATGGTGATTTTTATTTGCAGAGTCTGAATTTTTCTAAACACCGCGGCAAGGACAAGCCCGACGGCGATGGAAGGTGCAAATGAACATTTTCTGAGCTCTGGTGCCCCATGAGGACGAGACAGGATTACACAAACATGAAACCACTCTTCTTTGATTTATTTATTTTTTTATCTTGCACGCTGTCTCTCCTTGACCTTGATGTTTTTTCCAGGTTGTAAAGGTCATGTATTACGCAAAATGGACTCCAGTGATCTTTAAGCCATTTCGAAATGTTTCCTCATCAAAAACAGAGCTGGAGTTGTGTTTTGTTTCATTGGCAGCCTGAAGTGACCCAAACCTGATTTTTTGACCCCTGTGCTCCTGTATCTGATCTTTTAGCGACAGTCTGAACGACGCAGATTAAATTGTTTCAATTGTGACCCAGGCCACTTGAATATGTGCTCCAATAAAGTTCATTTGGTCTTCCGATATTTTATGTTATTAGGGTCTTTTACAGTAGGTGGGATGAATGTGACCTCGCTGTTCAGACTGAAGTCGCATGTCAAAAGATGGGATATGTATCGGTTTTAGGAGCACATATCCAAGTGTCATTAGGTTCTTTTTACAGATCAAGAGTTTGTTTTTGACAGGCGGATTGACAGGCAGATCGATGCAGCGTCTGCAGTGATGCGGTCGCTGTATCGCTGTTGTGGTGAAGAGGAGCTGAGTCGAAAGGCGAAGCTCTCGATTTACCGGTCAGTCTTCGTTCCTACTCTCACCTATGGTTATGATCTTTAGGTAATGACCAAAAGGACGAGATCGTGGATACAAGGGCTCGAAATGAGTTTCCTTCGCAGGGTGGCTGGGCACTCCCTAGAGATAGGGTGAGGAGCTCAGTCACACGGAGGAGCTCGGAGTAGAGCCGCTGCTCCTCCACGTCAAGAGGAGCCAGTTGAGGTGGCTCGGGCATCTGTTCCAGGTGCCTCCTGGACGCCTCCCTGGAGAGATGTTCGGGGCATGTCCCACCGGGAGGAGGCCCCGGGGAAGAAACAGGACACACTGGAGGGACTATGTCTCTGGGCTGGCCTGGGAACACCTTGGGGTCCCCCCAGAGGAGCTGGAGGACATGTCTTGGGTGTAGGAAGTCTGGGAGTCCCTGCTTAGACTGCTGCCCCCGCAACCTGGCCCCGAATAAGCAGAAGAAAATGGATGGATGGAGTTTGTTTTTTCATACCTGACAGTTTCGACTGAAAAAAACAAACTCTCGGTCTGTAAAAAGAACCTAATAACACTTGGATATGTGCTCCTAAATCCAGTCTTTTGACATGCGACTTCAGTCTGAACGGCCAGGTCACATTCATCCCACCAACAGGTCAGGCTCGGAGTCTTGTCAGTGGAGGGAAAGCGAGGTTAACAAATTCATTCAGATTTGGGGGATTGCTGTAGTCTTATTGGAACTGGGCGCTTTTTGAAATGATTTCCAAAGAAATGTCCGAGCGCGGCTACAGACGGTTCTGGCTCCAACGTCAACAAAAAAATAAAGAGCCTGCGAGTCAAATACCAGGAGGCTAAAGACTCAAACAAATGAAGCGGCCGTGGACGTGTAATCTGTCCATTTGACCAAGAACTGGACCAGCAGCTTTAGGCAACCTTGGAGCACGCACAGTTTTTTTTTTTTGGCAGTCATTTAATTGGCATATTTCTTATTCTGTAAAGCACTTTGAATTACTTTGTGTACAAATTGTGCTGTACAAATAAACTTGCCTTGCCTTACACATGTTTACATCTACATCAGGGGGTCAAACATATGGCCCGGGAGCCAGATCCGGCCCTCCAAGACCTTTAATCTGGCCCTCGGCTGATTTTCTACTAAAATATTTAAATAATATTTTCTATTAAAATCTTGTTAATTTTCTGCGGTGCTGAGCATAGCAGCGTCTCCAGCATCTCTGTACGTGGCCCCTCCCACCAGAGCAGCACCAATGAAGACTTGTCTCTTTCCAAACGCTCTTAAAGGACGATCGTTTTGACTGTTGACCGTGACACCCTCATCAGAAAAATGTCCAACATGAGAAAAGTGGAGCCGAGTGCAGGATTTTACAAGAAAAATTGATTATTATTCCTATTTGCATACAAGTTCATGTTAAAACATTGTGTTGAAATTACATTTTTCTTAAAGTTTCAGGTTGTTCATGATATTATAATATTTTGTAAAAGAAAGAGTTCATCAATTAAAAAAGATTTCTGTAATAGTTTTGCGTTTCTCTGCACAAATATTTGAACTTATTGCTGTTTTGGGGGGTTTATATGCCATGAGCTTTCTGATCCGGCCCCTTTGGGATCAAAGTAGGTTGGATACGGCCCCGGGACCAAAATGAATTTGACACTCCTGGTCTACATCTTCAAAGCTCCAAACGCTCTGTTCCACCTTGTGATGTCATGAAGCAGTAGGTTAAGTTAACAGCTACAATTTTACTTTTAGTTCAGGAGAGATGAGCAATTCCAAGGCTAAAATCATCCAAATGATTTGATCTATTGAAGGTGTGTGGAGTTTAAAAACACTTGTACCACATGACATCATGAGGTGGTACACAGTGTTTTCTGTTTGAGAGAGAAACCTACATCTATAAGAGCCTCAGGGTGTGTGTGTTAAACATGTGTGAATGAAACAAAACACAACTCTGGGTCTGTTTTCGATGTGGATACATTCTAACATAAATGAGAAAATAGCATATGTAGGTGCTTTAAAGTTGTTGAAGGAGCATATGTTAGTTGTTAGTAGTTTGTTAGTATTTCAGTTGATTAGTCTTGAGTGCTCAGAAAATGATCAGTTTTAACAACCCCCACACCCCACAGCTTTTTGCAGTTTTTCCAAAATAAATCAGACTCTGAGTAAGTCGGGGTTCAAAAATGTCACATAGACATTTTGCAATCAAGTAATTGGAAAATTGGAAGTAATTGGACATGAGAAGATGTGGGGTCTTTTGAACAGGAAGTCAGTGAACCTTTTTCTATAATAAAGCAGATTTTAGCTCAATATTGCACTTTAGAATGGAGAAAATGTAAATGAATAATCTATGTATGTGATTAAAGAATGTAAAAACATAATATGTCTTTAAATACACAATGTGTTGCAGTGGTGTTTAAAAATGCAGAGCTGTGACCCTGGTTCACACATGCACCAGTCCCAGAACAGTCAGGTCTGTTCTGTGCACATATCACCCAGCTTTTGGCTTTGTGCACTCACACAGAGCAAACACTACTGCAGCATTTCAACTGAATGGAGCAGAAACACGTAACCTAACCAGGGAAGTAAACTCATAACCATGGAAATAAAGCTGGAGTACTGGAAATGTTCTGCCTTTATTCACACAGAAACTTTCCCTGCTTAATTCTCTAGTTTTCATCTCAGCAAACTGTCAGATCTAAACTGCAGGGAAATGAGTTTTGATTTTGTTCTGACAAAACACCACGTCCAGCTGTTGGACAGGTTCTGCTGTGGTGGAACACACAGACCGGAGCTCTGCTGTTGTGTCTCCGCCTCTGAAGCTGCACATGTGACACATTTAAGCCCAGAGGTCAGGTCTGGGGAGAGGCAAGCCCACTCACACTAACCCCAGGCATCTTCAGCGGCTGCAGGTATTTTATATCATTATCAGTACTGGAGGAGCTCAGACCGCACACCCTGCCGTGCGCTGGTGCTGCGTTGGGAATCTATTTTTGCCAGACGCTGGAGCTCAGTGCAGCCTTTTCCCTTCAGAACGGTTGTGGTGTGAACACGTGGTCTTGAGCGTACAGCTTCAAAGGCAGCAAATCAGCCCCGTGTCACACCACAGCAAAACTGATCCAACAGCAGTCACAGCTCGACCAGCTGCACTCTGAACAACGCTTCAATATTTTATTTTTTCAAGCTATTCTCTGAGCAATAAAACATCAGTAACATTTAATGACATACGCTGGAACATGCAGGCAACACAATAACAACTCCATGGAGATAATGAGGTGGCAGTCTCTCCATCCGAAACTCCATCCGTTCACCTTTAATAATAAGGCAAGGCAAGTTTATTTGTACAGCACAATTCGTACACAAAGTAATTCAAAGTGCTTTACAGAATAAGAAATACATTAAAATCATAATAAAAACAAATCAAAACATAAATAATCATATAGATTGAAAATTAAAAAAGAGAGACATAAATTGGAGAGAAGAGTGCAGAATGAAAACCTTTCAGTTATTTGCACAGTTAAACAGAAATGTTTTGAGTCTGGATTTAAACAGCGTCACAGAAGAGTCTGTCTCACATGTTCAGACTGTTCCAGGTTTTAGCTGCATGAACCTGAAACTCTGACTCCCCTTGTTTAGTCGTGACTCTGGGCACCAGCAGGAGGCCGGTCCCTGAGCTCCTCAGAGTGTGAGATGGTTCATATGACACTAACATGTCACAGATGGACTTTGGTGCTCGGCCATGGAGACACTTGTACAAGCAGAGCTGCTTTAAAGTCTGTTCTCTGAGCCACAGGAGCCAGAGCAGAGACCTGAGCACAGGACACATGTGCTCGTACTTCCTAGTTCGAGTAAGGACCTGAGCTGCAGCGTTCTGGATGTTCTGCAGCGTCTCACATCTCGTTTGGAGAGACCAGTGAGCAGAACATTACAGTATCTAACCTACTGGAGACAAACGCATGGATAAGTTTCTCTAAGTCTGATTTAGACAGTAAACCTTTGATTTTTGCTCTGTTTTTTTAGATGGTAAAAGGCTGCAGATGTTATTGATTTGATGTGGCTGTTAAAGTTCAAGTCTGAGTCCATTATTACCCCCGAGATTTCTTGCCTGATTTGAAGGTTTTAGAGAGAGAGACTGGAGGTGATGCTGACACTGTCCCTTTGTTTCTGTGGACCAAACACTATGACTTCAGTCTTGTCAGAGTTTAGCTGGAGAAAGTTGTTTTGCATCCACACACTGATCTGTTGGATGCAGTGACCAAGTGACTCCACTGGTCCATAGTCTCCTGCTGCAGAGAGACGTAGATCTGAGTGTCGTCTGCATAATTGTGGTAAGACACGTTATCGCTGCTTATTAACTGGCCTAATGGCAGCATGTAGAGATTGAACAACAGGGGGCCCAGGATTGACCCCTGAGGCACCCCACAGGTCAGGGCCATGTGATCTGAGACACAGTTTCCAATTTCAACAAAATACTTCCTGTCTTCTAGATAGGACTTGAACCAGTTTAGTACAGTACCAGAGATGCCCACCCAGTCCTCTAGTCTCTGTAAGAGGATCACATGATCGACAGTGTCAAAAGCAGCACTCAGATCTAACAGGATCAAGACTGAGACTTTGCCTGCATCAGTGTTCAGGCGGATGTCATTTGATAATAAGAAATAAATTAATTTAAAAATTCTGGATTTTGCAAAGCATAGACAGGACTTTGAAAGGTTTGACCTGTTTAACACAATTACAGACGGCTTGATTCTGAACCATCACCTAAATCCCTGTTCGACTCTTGTGCTGGAAGAGCTGGAGTCTGTAATGTACAGTGGAGCTTTGCATAACACCACTGCCAGGGCTGTGTGCTGTTATATCAGCCGTGAGCTAATGCAATGTGAAATGTCAGGGCCTGCTCCAGCTCAGCGTGGGGTGCTTTCTGACTTCTGCATCTACACACGCACACACAGATGCACACGCATACAGACACACGCATGCACACACACCCCCACGCACACACACACACACACACACCGTCAGTGACACGCACAGACGAGCGCACACATCTGCTCTGTGTTATCAGGCATGCAGGACACAGGACTGGTTGCAGACTCTTGTTTATCTGCCCATGGCCAATCATTAGCTAACCTTTAAACTCTTCCTGTCAGCTGTGAAACATTGTGTGAGATAATATGGGCTCCCGTCTGTCACCTTCACTCATATCTGTCAACCCTAACAACGGCTTATCGGCATCTGCAAATTGCTTTGTGTTAAGTGGGGTTGTTTTAATTAACGGCTTAAGCATAAATGTCAGATATGAAAAATCAACATGTTGTTTGTCAGTCACTACATGCACAGAGACGTGTGTTGTTTGTGCACTAAACAACCACAAAGCCTTCAAAGACTCTGTCCTGGTCTCCATGCACGTCAAACAAGTGGAAAGGTGGAATAATCAGTGTTGGGGAGTAACAGATTACATGTACCGGTGTTACGTAATCAGAGTACAAATTATGAGTAACTGTATTCAGTTACAGTTACTGTTTCAATGAGAGGTAATTGGATTACAGTTACTTTGCTGAAATAAATGGATTACAGGGCGGTATTTTCCTGTTTTGCATTTTGGGCTAAACCAGGTCTAAACCAGGTCTAAACCAGGACTAAACCAGGACTAAACCAGGTCTAAACCAGGTCTAAACTAGGACTAAACCAGGACTAAACCAGGACTAAACCAGGACTAAACCAGGTCTAAACCGGGACTAAACCAGGTCTAAACCAGGACTAAATCAGGACTAAACTGGGACTAAACCAGGACTAAATCAGGTCTAAACCAGGACTAAATCAGGACTAAATCAGGTCTAAACCAGGACTAAATCAGGACTAAACTGAGATTAAACCAGGACTAAACTGGGACTAAACAATCTGACACTAACAGTAGGTGGACACACTTTAAGGCAGCAGAGATCTCATATAAAAATAATTTCTCTATCAATAATATTTTTTTTAATTGGTTAAGGAAAGACTGGTCTTTTTATTGTCTTTTAGCAGATAAAACATCTTATGTTCAGATTCTAGTCTTTGCTACTTTACAGCAAACAAAAGTCTGTTCTTGGAAATGGAAACTTGGGCTCAGCCAATTTGAAGAGAACAAACAAGAATGTTCAGGATGTGGTTGGTACATTCATGTAGTTTTAAAAAGAATGACAATATCAAGTAATCCAAAGTATTCAGATTACATTACTCACTTTATTCATTTAATGGATTATGTTACAAACTACATTTTGAGGTATGTAATCTGTAATCTGTAGGGGAATACATTTTAAAAGTCACCTTCCCAACACTGGTAATAATGTATAATGTGGGGCTAAGAAATCTTAAAGGAATTTAGCAGAAGCTCTGAAACTGTGTAACTATCATTGCTAATAAAAATATAAGTGTCTCAGTGTGATGGCGAGGCTTGTTTTATTTGTGTGTAGATTTTGCATGTTTTTATGTGTTTATTTTTATCTGTTTTTATCTGTTTGCTGTGGAGTTTTATTACATTTTTTAAGCCTACATCAGCACTGACCTATACCCCCATCCACGTGACTCTTCTCGACCAATGAGAACCTGTAACAATAAACACATCTGGAGACAGAAATAAAAAGGGAGAACAGGAGACTGATGGGAGAGTGGGCCTGGAGTTGAGCGCACGCCGTTGTAGAGGAGCCACCATCACCATAAGTCGGAACACAAGCCGGATCAGAGGAACAGAGCAACACAAGGTGTGTGTCGCACTGAGCACTGCCGGGATCATTTCTGTGTCCAGGACAGCACCGAGGGGACAGAGCGAAAAGAAGAAACCAAAGAAGGACACTACGATGCTGAGTCCACGCAACAGTGGAGTGAGGAGCTCCACCTTGCCCCGTAAGCAGTGTTGGGAAGGTTACGCTTAAAATGTATTCCCTACAGATTACAGATTACATACACCAAAATGTAGTTTGTAACAGAATTCATTAAATTACTTAAAGTGAGTAATGTAATCTGAATACTTTGGATTATTTGATATTGTCATGCTTTTTAAAACTACTTGAATGTACCAACCACATCCTGAAAAATCTTAATAATTCTCTTCAAATTGTCTGAACCCAAGTCTCCATGAACAGACTTTTGTTTGCTGTAAAGAAGCAAAGACTAGAATCTGAACATAAGATGTTTTATCTGCTAAAAGACAATAAAAAGAACAGTCTTTCCATAACCAAATAAAAAATATTATTGATAGAGAAATTATTTTTATATGAGATCACTGCTGCCTTAAACTATGTCCACCTACTGTTAGTGTCAGATTGTTTAATCCCAGTTTAGACCTGGTTTAGTCCCAGTTTAGTCCTGGTTTTAGTCCTGGTTTAGTCCTGAGTTTAGTCCTGGTTTAGCCCTGGTTTAGTCCTGGTTTAGTCCTGGTTTAGTCCTGGTTTAGCCCAAAATGTGAAAACAGGAAAATACCTCCCTGTAATCCATTTATGTCAACAAAGTAACTGTAATCCAATTATCACTCATTAACAAAACAGTAACTGTAACTGAGTACAGTTACTCATAATTTGTACTCTGATTACATAACACCGGTACATGTAATCAGTTACTTCCCAACACTGTCCGTAAGTAACAGGAAAGTGGTGCCTCTCCTTAACTAAACTGTTGGAGTATGTGTCTGTTGTGTGTGGGTTTTGCTGCTTGTCTGCTTTTCTCTGCAGGGATCATAGGACACGGATTAATCGACCGACGATCAGACCTCCCCTCCATCTCACTACGAACTCCCCTTCATTTTAACTTGACCCACCTCGCGTTTGAACTCCCTTTTAATTGTTTTATCCAAGATCCTTTTTTAATTTGTAATTCATTTTCTAACCTTTTTAATAAATTATTTATATTTTTATTAGGGCTGGGCAAAAATTTAAAAAATTTCAAGATGAATCGCGATTAATCGCATGTTATACGCAAAACCAATTAATGAATTAAAAAGTAGAGTATAGCTGCTCTTTTATTGGAAATGTAAATGAAAGAGCCAAACATTTGTTGTGCAAACAGCATTTCTTTCACAGGGGAACCTCAGAGTCTTCAAGGTGTTCAGTGAAGGCTCAAGAAAAAATATTGAATGGACGTTTGTACTACTAATATATTTATTGAATATTTTTTTATGCTGTGAGTAATAAACACTACACTAGTAATAATTTCTAGATCAGTGTTATAAACTTGGACTGATATTTCTTGAGAAACAAAGGGTTAATATAATGGAATGGAAATGGACCAATCACATTTTTTCTTCCAATGATATCTGGGTAAATCAGTGACTCCAGCACTGAACTAAAGAAATAAGCTCAACTCAGAGCGCACGGCTGGTCCGGCCAGAGCCGGTGCCCGCGGCTGAACCCGTGGTTAAACCCACGGCTGAGTCCGCATCCGGAGCCGCAAAGGAACTGTTCACCTGTATGCAGATGATACAATTTTATATTGCTCTGGCCCCAGCCCTGAAATAGTCAATCAAAATTTACAAGAAAGTTTTCTTAATGTAGAGAAAGCCTTTTTGCAACTGGATTTGACACTAAATGTAAAAAAAACAAGGGCAATTTGGTTTAGTCGCATTAAAACTGCTAATTCTCACAAACTTTTTCTTGGCACAGCAGATGGAACCACCCTTGAGCAGGTTACAGAATATAAATATCTGGGAATCTGGCTAGATAGTACGTTAGCTTTCCATCATCACATCGCCGTCTTACAGGCAAAGGTAAAGGCTAAATTGGGTTTTTTGTACAGAAACCGCTCCTGTTTCACAGTCCCAGCTAAACGTGCCATTGTTGAGACGTCCATTCTTCCACAGTTTCACTATGGTGACATCATTTATCAACATGCTTCCAAAAGTAACCTTGCAAAATTAGAGACCATTTATCATTGTGCGATCTGTTTTGTTACAAATGCCCCGTTTAGGACACATCACTGTCTGCTGTACACTCAGGTGAACTGGCCCTCACTGCAGTCTCGCCCAAATATGCACTGGCTTATGTTTGTCTGTAAAACCATGCTCGGGCTCACACCTCCTTATCTAAGTCAGCTGCTCCAACAAGAGTCTCCCTCCAGATACAACACTCGGTCCTCACAGCTCATCAAACTGAAAGTTCCTAAGTCCAGTTCGTCTCTTGGCCTCATGACATTTCGATGCGCCGCTGCTAATGATTGGAATCTGACTCAAAGCTCACTTCAACTGGACTCCTTCATTTCTCTTTCTGCTTTTAAATGTAAACTGAAGGTAATTTTTCAAGACATGTGTAAATGTTTTACTAATGAAACGAAAGGAGAGTTTTAGAGACTGATGTAAATATTTGTTTTATGTTTTAATGAATAATGTTGAGTGTCTAATTGTTTTAACTCCCCTTCCCTTGGCTGCTCTGGCAGGCCCAGGCCAACATTGTAAATAAGAATTTGTTCTTAATGTTTTACCTGGTAAAATAAAGGTAAAATAAAATAAATAAAATAAACACCCCTGTTCTAAATCCTCAAAATTATTATGATTTATTTATTTAAAAGGACAGTGCACAGAAAACATTCATCTCACTGAGAAAAGATGCTCTGTCACCTCCAGATTTGATTGTAAGTCCACAGCTCACGGCTGTCATCATATACAATAACTAACTAACAAACTACAAGACCACCTGCCCAAGACGCAAAACTGTGGTCAGATCTGCTCATGTCGTGTACAAGTTTACGTCACATACATCACCACCTCGCGTCACCACCGAGCCGCCTGGCATGCACACACAATCACACACAGATTTCCTCCCGAAAACTCTCGTCTAAACACGGAATAAAAAAGGAAGACGCGATGCCACTTTTGCATCTTCTGCATCTTCAGACCCTCGTCATATAAACGTAGCCTTCGTCTTTGTTCCTGTCTCACTGTGAGACCTTTGACCCCGTTTTTAAAGCTTTACATCGTCATAAAAACATCCTGGACCTGAGCTTCCACTGGTCTTGTAGGGCTCATCTCCAGAGAGCTGTTTCTTAAAGACTGTGTGTAGAGTCTCCAGACATGCCAAATGAAACCTGGTGTAGATGGTTATTGACACTAAGAAGAAAAAAAGAAAGAAAAGAAAACATCTCCTCTTCTTCCCTCCTCCACACTGCCATGACCTTTTCTCTCTGTAACCACCGGCTTCTTCCCATAGGCTCCACAATCTCATTCGACACCTACATGATCAGTTTAATACCACACCTGGTCTCATCCTGGGCTGCACTATTACTGGGAGATGTGGGGGAAAATGTTTTTTCAATTTGATCAATAAAAAGGCACGCGACATTGATTTTTATTTAAAGGTCTTATATTGACTCTTGTGAGCTTCAAGTCATGTTAGAATGTTTTTACCTCATCACAAACAGACCTGGAGTTGTGTTTTTTTCATTCACACATGTTTGATTAACTCTTTATTATTAGTCTGTCTACATCTCCACAGCTCCAAATGCTCTGTTCCACCTTGTGATGTCATGTAGTGGTAGTTTTCAAGATAACAGCTGCTTTTTTACTTTTGGTCAGTAGAGATCAGCAGTTCCAGGACTGAAATCATCCAGTTGATTCAAGTGAAGGTGTATGTGTGATGTCTCAGTGCAGTAGAAGGCTTGTTTTATTATGTTTGTGTGTAGATTTTGCATGTTTTATTTGCTGTTTTTATCTGTTTTTGCTGTGGAGTTTTATTTCATTTTTAGCACCGACCTATACCCCCATCCACGTGACTCTTCTCGGCCAATGAAAACCTGTAACTATAGGCGAGTTTCAGCTGACGTCATTGTTATTAAAAGCCTGCGTTGCATGCTGGGAAATATTTTGGTCGGAGGCAAGAAACACAGTGTTGGGGAGTAACAGATTACATGTACCGGAGTTACGTAATCAGAGTACAAATTATGAGTAACTGTATTCAGGTTACAGTTACTGTTTCAGTGAGTGGTAATTGGATTACAGTTACTTTGTTGAAATAAATGGATTACACAGCGGTATTTTCCTGTTTTTGCATTTTGGGCTATATCCTCCTTTTTTTTGGGGGGGGGGGGGGTTAGGGTCATTGCCGGAAACTAAACCAGGACTAAACCAGAATTTAACAGGACTAAACCATGTTGTGCGTTCGTGTCTCCTCATCTTCTATCAGATTTTATTTTTAATACAATTAGGTAAAGTCTGGGCTTTTTCTTTTAGCAGACAAAACTTCTTATGTGAAGTTTTCCTCGTCTTTGTTTCTCTACAGCAAATCAAGTAATCCAAAGTATTCAGATTACATTGCTCACTTTAAGTAACTTAACGGATTCCGTTACAAAGTACATTCTGGGGTCTGTAATCTGTAATCTGTAGGGGATTACATTTTAAAAGTCACCTTCCCAACACTGAAGAAACAGGATAGCGGTCAAACACAGTGCGTAACCTTGCGTATTTCTCCCCGATAATGGTAAATTCCTGCTGCATTATCAGATGCACAATTAGAAGCACGGAAGAAGGAAAATGTCTTTTTCATATTCTGAGTGAAAAGAACCACTAACGGTGAATTAAACGACTTTCAAACATTTGCAGAGCAAACGTAGAAGATCCTAACAAACCATGGACTCCAACAAGTTCAACAACACATTGAGACTCTTGGAGGTTTTAATCCGTGTATCATTCGTTCATTCATTTTTCAATATAAAACCAAAAATAAGAAAACGAATAAACAACTGTTTTCTTCGTTATTTGTCTCCAAAACCAAAAAGAAAAAATGGATAACGATTCGGGCCTGAGACCGAGACCGAGACAAGACCAGGACCAGACCGGGACCAGACCGGAGGCTCAGAGCCCACGGCAGGGCCAGAGCTCGAAGCTGAGGCTCGGACCCCTTGGAGGCTCGGAGTCAAAGCTCGGAGTCCGCCCTGGTCCCGCTCTGGTCTCGGACCTGGATCAGTCCCGGTTCAGTCCGTATGCAGTGCAAAAGTCTGACATCGCAGTCACGGAAGTCACGTAAACCGTTATCCATTTTTTCCATTCTTCATTTAAACACAAAATCGAAAACTGAAAAAACGAATCGTTCATCTTGGTTTTGGAGACAAATAACGAAGAAAACTGTTGTTTTTTCATTTTCTTATTTTTGGTTTTATATTGAAAAACGAATGAACAAATGATACACGGATTGGTTTTCATCTTTTCTGCTGTGAATGACCCAGGAGTTTCCACCAAGTCATTGTGGATATCGCCGAAGTGAATGTTTAGTGGTAGTTAGCGATTCTGACCAGAAATTTGGTTTGGTCCACCTTTTGTGGTGGTAGCAGTGTGGCAACGGCACCGAGGGGACAGAGCGAAAAGACGAGGGCCAATCATCAGCAACCAAAGGACACTACGATGTTGAATCCATGCAACGGCGGAGTGAGGAGTTCCACCTTGCCCCGGAAGTAACAGGAGATAGTGGTGCCTGTTGGAACAGCGATCTAGTGTAAATGGGTTTTGTTGCCGGTCTGCTTTTATCTGCAGGGATTATAGGACATGGATTAATCGACCGACGATCCCCCCCCACCTTGCACTACAAACTGCCCCTCATTTCACCTGACCCACCTCGCGTTTGAAACCATTTTTAAGATCCTTTTTTAATTTGTAATTAATTTTTTAACCTTTGTAATAAATTATTTATTTTTTTATTCTGTGTTTCCTTTGTTGGTGCTGCAGTGGCTCTCTCATTTTAACCTAATTTGGCTTTTAATTTCCATTTTTTAACAATAATAAACCACAGGAGATTACATATGGAGTTGAAAACACAGTATGTTAAACACCTGTGAATGAAACAAAACACAACTCCAAATGCTTTTCTCCACAGAGATGTATTTACTAGGAGTGTCAAATTATTGCGTTAATTGCGATTAATTAATTACAGTCATATTTAGCTAGTTATGTTTTTTAATCGCGTTAATCTCATTTTTTATCTCTAACTTTAGTGTTTCTGTGTGCGAGTTGCCTTATTATAAAATCTGTTTTTATGTGTTGGGACAACAACACATCGCTCCCGCAAAGAATTGTAATTTTCATTCCCGTTCTTCGCCGCATCTGCAATAAACTTGTGATCTTTGAAAACACTGCGACACAGAACAGACCCACCTTCACCATCAACATCCCTCTGTCACAGAAAGAACACTCATATTCCACTGAGTCATGTCCTTTAGTCCCACAGAAGCTGAACCGCATCAGCGACACAACAGCGTTTTGTTTTGTTTTTCTTTCCTCCGCTTAGTTTATGCAAATGAGCCATGCGGTTTTAAGTTTTGTTTCAGTGAGAGTTGTACAAAGCTGCATTAAACACATGATAATGTCAAACAGGTTAATGTGGCTCCAGAATGGTGATGTTTATATGTTGTAAAGTTGAGTTTATTTATGCAGATTAGTCATAGTAATAATAATGATACTGTGGAATGTAAGGCTGTGTTCAGACTGCAGCCTGAAGTGACCCAAATCCGATTTTTTGGCTTCTATGTTCCTGTATCTGATCTTTTAATGACAGTCTGATGACAGATGACAGATCAGATTTTTTCAAATGTGACCCAGGACACTTGGATATGTGCTCCTGAAACTGATACATATCTGATCTTTTGGCATGCAACTTCAGTGTGAACGACCAAAGTGCATTCATCCACCTACACGTTATCAACAAGACACAAACGTCACTATTCTGCACTGAAGTAGGTGAAAATTGTTAATGAACTCCATGTCACTGAAGTGAAGCACATCACCACTCATCACTCTTGGCTACGTCTCCACATCCACACGTTCCTTTCTACAGACGTCGCTGCCGCTGCCCCACAAAACACCACGACCAAAAACCTCGTCCTTCTCCTTCTCAATCTCCTCCTTAAAACAAGTAAGTTGTTCATGTTCTGGCTCCGGTACGAGAGGAACTTTAAAATCTCCAGGTGCTCAGTGCTCACGTCCATGTTTGGACAACTTCAGTAAACACAGAGACGCTCACTGCGGTTGACGTGGTCGTGTCTCCAGTGTCACATGTGGGACACTTTTGGGCTGTTTAATGTTCACACTGGAGTCACATACAAGTCACATTTAATTGGAAATGTGAACAACCTCGCAAAAACATCCGATTTCACAAAAAAATGGGAATTTAGCGTTAAGCCCTGCAGTCTGAACGTAGCCAAAGTGACTGCATCTGTTAAAGTCACTTTTTTTGTGTTCTATATCAGTCTTTTGTTCTGCCACAATAATGTAATAATGAATTTAAATGAAAATACCTCAAGTTGAAGGCTTTTCTCAGCAATTTTTAGGTGAGATTAAAAATAGAATGCCACACTGTGAAACATTTCATAGAGACCAAACCAGGCTAATTACTGGTCAGGTCTGTGGAGATGCAAACCCCCCTCACAATAAGAATGATTTTCAAGGTATTTTTGAGCAATAAATCCATCTGTAATTGAATAAATGTAAAGTAGATCTGCTTAATGTCACACTGTGGAACATCCCAGGCAGAAACAAGAAACGAGCAGGTGAGGGACTTCCAACCAGAAAGTTACACAGTCCAGCTTTAACATAACATCAGATCATTTGTACACTACATTTGGTCAAATATAAAGAGTAGTTCTGAAGTGTACAGTGCCTCCGTGTTATTCCAGTTTAATGTTGGAGTGGCGGTGTATTTTTCTGTACACTACATCCACACTACTGTCTTGTGCTGTACCTTTGTATTCTTTTCTTCTGACTCAGTCCCTATATGTTGTTTCTTGACAGTTTAATTTCAAGGTTATTGTTTCACACACAAGCTTTGACGAAGAGCCGCTGATCCCAGTATGGAGTCACTGCAGGCAAATACACTGCAAATACAGTATTACTGGCTTTTGCATCTTGACAAGTTTTGATAAGCAAACTTTTAGAAAACTCTGTATCGAGTTATATCACAGCACTATTTCTAACTTTTCTGTGGAGAACTCAAGACAGAACCTGAAACATTTCCAAATAAATGCTTGTGTGAATCAGGAGAACATTTGGTGAACAAACAAAAATAATCTCCCTCCATTTTAGAAAAAAAAAACAAACTGCTGTAAATAATTAAAATATTCTGTCAAAGGGTGTGAAAGTGAAGTGAAAGTATAAAAAAAAGTCATTTATTCATTTGTTTTGCCTAATAATCATAGATAAAGCCCAAACACACAGAGCATATCCAGAGTAAATAACACTTCAGACTTGACCCAACCTGTCTGACCGCAACAGTGCTGCGCCCACACACCCATATCCACATCTTGAGTGAGTCTTGGTCTTGGACTCTTGGTCGGGACTATTTTACCTGGAGAAACATCTACAACATTGCAGTGTAAATATAACAGATTATAGCAAAAATGCTCATTTCCATCTGTAGTCCCGAGGCAGGAGACACCACAAATTTAACAGTAGTGACAATAGCGACAGTTCTACAGTAAAAGTGTCCACAAGTCTGGTTTTCCTTTAGCCACTGTCACAGTGGGATTTGAAAGTGTCCAGTGTTGGAGTGTCTCTTATTGATAATGGGAGACTGTTCCAGAACTTAGTGCCTTTGACTGAGACACACTTTGTTCCAAATGTAGTGTGTCTGTGGGGAGCTCACAGTTCCCCTTAGTTCCCATCCCACTGACAGTCTTTACTTTAATAAAATCCTATAATGGAGGGGGTCAAGTCCATACAAAACTTTATATATAAAACATCCATATTTAAAATCAACTAAATTATTAAAATTAAGCAAGTTGTACTGATGTAAACTAGTGCAGTGGTGAGTGTCCAGTGCAGTTGTTTCTGGTCCAGTGGTTTTTTGTCCTTTTTAAAAAGTGATTGGACTGGTTTGAGTGTTGTGCCAGCAGCAAGTGACCTTGTGGTTGTGCAACGCTCTATATGAGACACAATCATGGAGTGTAAAAATATTCGTGCCACATATAGAACTATGAAGGATCTTACCTGTGTAAAATTCACTGAGTTAAAATTAACAGTTTTGCAATTGAACTCTTCATTTAAAGGTTGTATGGAGGATTTTTTTTTTAGTTTCAAATTGTCAGTGAAAGTTTAAAATACCATTAGAGATGCAGCAGCCTTGTAATTATGATCACCAAAAAAAAAAAAAAAAAAAAGAATGAAAATCTATCTGCTGTGGACATAGTGAGGCCAGATAAACGTTAGTCAATAGAAAATGAGGCTACCTCATTTTCTATTGGCTGTTAGGCTTGTCAATCAAACTCCCTACGTTTCTAGTGTAACTGACTCACGGCGTGCAGGGATTATGTGGTTTATGCAGCGGTTTTTAGAGGCTTTTTCAAACTGTAGCTTTGTCGCAGTTCACACAGAGTTTGTTGCGATGGCGGACGAGAATCTACGACCAGTTTGCCGCAAAAGAAAGTCGGTTTTTGAGGTCGATGAAAGAAGAAGAGAAGAGGAAAAGGAGCAAAGCCAAACTGAGGTGATTCTTGTAGATTCCTTCCAGTGATGGCGCAACTGAAGCAGACAAAGTTTCTAAAAACTGACGCGTCGGTCGCTAAATTATTTCTAGACAGGTCACTTCAACAGTAATTCTGAACGTGCACTGGCTGTAAACAAGCGTGATTTCTAGAGTAAGGAGGCGGGAAGAAGTGTTACTACTGAGGGAGCTTTGGAGGAGGGAGGTGGTGTCACGCATGCACAACATTTGAAAAAAGGACTGTCGCTGTATTTTTCTTTCCTTAAAAAATCCTCTATACAACCTTTAAGTTCTAATTTAGTGTATTATTATATCATATTTCACTGCAACTGCATGTTATATATGTTTTAAAAAGCACTACAGACATGTGCTCTACAAACAAAATGAGAACCAGAAATCTAAGTCTTTCTTTGTTCTATTCAAAAGGTTTAAACCAGGGGTGCTCAATACATCGATCGCGATCTACCAGTCGATCGCCAAGGTCGTGTGGGTAGATCGCCGCGTGTTAGAACTCATCTCGGACTCAGTCGCGTTTGGACTCGGTCTTGTCTCTCACTCGAGGTCTGACACTCAACAAGTGTGATCATATTTCATTCCGGCCGCTGCTGTTGGTAATAAACTTGTAGCGGGTGCAGGAGCGTGTGGGGCGTCTCAGTGCAGCCTGTGCGCTCATTTGAAACCCGCGGAGACTCTACGGCACATCACAAACACACACGCTCCCTATGCACGGCTCGTCTGCGACACAGCGTGTGCCCTCGTGTACCAGCGTGCATCACAGGGCAGGTTCAACTTCCTAAACATCCTACCTGTCCATCTGCCTCACGTCAGCACGCCGCCCCTCGCCTTTTCACGCTCTCGCTCCTTCCTGCGTACAGCGAACACAAAGCCCTCTCCCACAGTGCGGCTGATTAGAAGAGCAAGACCAAACGTGAAGTAAAAACGAGTCTAAATTTTGTGTTAGTGTTGGCACAAAGCAGGTCTACAGCATAGAGCGGATCTACAGAACAGACCTACTGCCACATTTGGCTGAAGTTTGTCTAACAAAAGTGACAAATGCATCTGTGTTTGTCACGATGTGTGTTTGATTTGGTAAACGTGCAGAGGCTGGTAAATATCACTGCAAAACCAGAAAAGAATGAAACTCCAGTTTGGAACTTTAAAAAACAGGTTTAAAAAATCTTACCTACGACCTTCACTTTTTTCACAGTTTTGTGTAAAGTGCCAGAGGAAGTTCTCTTAAAGAAGAGGTTCTCAAACTGTGGGTGAGGCTCCAAAAAAGGGGCACAGAGTGTTTCAGTGCAGTTTGTTTGGCTTTGTATTAGGTAGATCATTTTGACTTGGTCATTTTGTAAGTAGCTCACATGATGAAAAAGTGTGAACACCCCTGGTTTAGAGGATGTATTCAAAGTTTGGTTTGCTTGGATATGGGTCAAAGTCAGTAAAGTGCAGTCAACTAAATCTGCATCTGCCCAAATGCAAAAAAACTTATCTAAAATCAAGGTGGTCCTGATATCTCTTTTTAATGGATGGATACAAAACATGGTACTGAGAAGAAACCAGCTCGGCAGTCACATTGTCCCACTTGGTTTGATTTCATGTTCTTTGTTCCCTGGTCTCAGTTTGTGGTGATGTCTTGCTGGAGGGGTTCTGTTTCTGCACAAGTCTGGCAGCGCCTGAGGATTCCCCCGGAGGAAGAGTGCACGGAGAGAGCCGCTCTGCTTCCACCGCCGCCCCCACCACCACGCTCTGACTCAAGAGGGACATGGTTGGATGGATTTTACTATTTTAAAAGGTGCACTGTGTCACTTTTTCACCGGGGGTCCATCACCTGCTTGTTCCACAGTATGACGCGAAACAACTTTACTTTACATTTATTCCAGGTGGTTTTATAGCTCAGAAATACCTAGAAAACAAGCATTCTGACTGAGCTCACCTCTCCACAGATCTAACCTGTAACTTGGTCTGGTTTGGTCTCCATAGAGATAGAAAGGTTTAATGCCATACTGTGAAACATTTCAGACAAAGCAATAATATTTCGATGGAGAAAAGCATTTGATGGAGCCTCCAACAGAAAAGTTACACAATGCCATAACAATATTTTTTGAGGATCTTTATAAAATGAGTATAATGCATCTAGTGGTTGGGGTCTTTCAAACATTGGAAAGTAACGAATTACAAATATTCCGGTTATTTGAGTAGATTTTTTTGACAACTACATTGTAGGGGTGTGCAAAAATATCAAAATATCGATATATCATACCATTTAATGTACTAATACAGTATCGATATTGTGGGCTGCTGTATCGATATATCACCAAGAGTATTTTTTGGTATATTTTACAAAGTTATTTTGTTACAGCTATAGTTTTGTTGCTTGTTTAGAGGAAGGAAACTCGTTTATGTGACACATTTGACATTTTCACTGTTTTGATGATTTAAATGTTTGTGTTTCATATGAACTTCACACAAGAAGTGGTTTAACAAAGACTTTTAGTATCACAGCCATGATTTAGACTCGATTGTTATTGAACTGTATCGAATTGATTTGAAATATATTGTATCGAATCGAAAGCGTACTGTATCGAGATATGTATCGTATCGTGGCCTATGTATCGAGATATGTATCGTATCAGCAACGTCTTAATGATACCAGCCCTACTGCACTGTGAGGAGAAGATATTTAAACTAGAACTTGAAATTCTTTTTGATTCGAACCATGTAATTGGAATTAGATAATAAAAGCATTGTGTAACCTGCGTCTTATACAAAGGCTTTTATTTTGGCAGGTCCACTTCCTGTTCTGCTGCTCCGCACTTTCCAGTTCCTTTAAGTTCCTGCAGTTTCCTTCCCCTGTCTCCACTGCGGCTGAGGCACAGTCTGTTGGCCAAAGTACTGGAACTCCCTAAAGGAGTGTCAAACTCAAATTCACAGAGGCCAAAATTAAAAACTGGGAAAAGTCGTGGGCGAAACTAAATATTTATAGAAACATATCAACAACATCTGCATGTTTTCTCTTCTTTCAAGATATGTAATGTTAAACCCTTTCTTATTAAAATAAATGTTTATTAAACATTTATTTTGCTTAGTTTGCTTAAACACTGAATCCAGAACAAGCAGAATCTGTATCTGTAGCTTTTGAACTTCAGTTAAATGTGTGTGTTTTTTTTGTTTTTGTTTTGTTTTTTCCACAGGCCAAAAACCAGTCAAAAATAGTAACTTGCTTCAATGAAAATCCAATCTTTCAACTATGAATAGTCAAAATTCATAAAGAAAACATTCATCCAAGCTCAGTTTGCCAGACTGTGGTTTACTCTGATGCACATGAGTCCAAAACAGAAACAAATACTTGGCATCTCTTCTTAGATACAACTTCATCAAAGAAGTAGAAGTAGTAGAAGTAGTAGCAGTGTTTGCAGTTGTAGTAGTGTTGGTAGTAGTAATAGTGTTGGTAGTAGTAGTAGTAAGGTTGGTAGTAGAAGTAGTAGAGGTAGTAGAAGTAGTAGTAGTAGTAGTAGTGTTGGTAGTAGTAGTCGTAGTAGTAGTAGTAGTGTAGTAGTAGTCGTAGTAGTAGTAGAAGTAGTGTTGGTAGTAGAAGTAGTAGTAGTAGTAGTAGTAGTAGTAAAGTTGGCCCCCGGGCCTGAGTCTGACATGTAGTAGTAGTGTTGGTAGTAGAAGTAGTAGTAGTAGTAGTAGTAGTAGTAGTAAAAGTTGGCCCCCGGGCCTGAGTCTGACATGTAGTAGTAGTGTTGGTAGTAGAAGTAGTAGTAGTAGTAGTAGTAGTAGTAGTAAAAGTTGGCCCCCGGGCCTGAGTCTGACATGTAGTAGTAGTGTTGCTAGTAGAAGTAGTAGTAATAGTAGTAGTAGTAGTAGTAGTAGTAGTAGTAGTAGTAGTAGTAGTAGTAGTAAAAGTTGGCCCCCGGGCCTGAGTCTGACATGTAGTAGTAGTGTTGGTAGTAGTAGTAGTAGTAGTAGTAGTAGTAGTAGTAGTAGTAGTAAAAGTTGGCCCCCGGGCCTGAGTCTGACCTGTCTGTCCTAAACCTTCGGCGTAGCTTTAGCCCATAGAAATCAAGGTTAGTTTTTTTTTTTTATGGATGGAATGTACTTTAAACAGACTGTGACAAATCTGAACTCAACAAACCACCAGATGGTGAACTAAACACCTGTGCAGCTGGACAAACTGTTTTTTTTTAACTCCACCAATTCTCGAACCTTGTCAAACCGTGAGTCATAAATTGCGACTCCCAAACTGTGGATTATACCAGATACGATTCTCAAACTGTGGTTTACACTGACTGTAAACTGTGGATTATAACAAAACTCTTGTGAAAAGAAACTGTTTATTTTTGTTTAACAGACTCTAATTTATTTCCACAAAAAAGTGGAACTTAAACTTTTGTGGGTTTTTTGTTTGTTTATAATTTACTTTGCTTTTCCCCTTAACTTCATATACATAATAATTACCATACTGTTTGTCTAGTTTTCGTTCACACCTCGGGCTCCTTCAAAGCACCACTCTTCTGTTCCTCTTAATATTCTTAGCCGCAGTCATATTGCCGAGCCTTAAAATGAGCGTTATAATTGCAGCGCCTGCTCTGATTGGCCAGCGCTCAGAGATGATGTAGTTTAAAGTTATTCATTCACCTTGAAACTGTATAATTAATCATGCTTTGTATAAATGATTGAACTAAAATGATACTCTCTCTGTTTTTTAATTTGGAGAAATATTAGTCTGGTCACCGCTGCGTGCACTGCGCCTTGAGCCACAACCAAACACACAAACATGCATCAGGTTCATTTGTTTCAGGGACTTGTGTAATGAAAAACCTCATTGGTCTATTTCCTTTATCTCTTATCTCAGTTGATTCTGCAAAAAGTCACAATGTTTGGCATGATTTTTCTTTTTCTTTTTTCCTTTTAAAAAACTGCAATATTTGTTTCAATACAGACAGACCGTGCATGTCTCTGTCACCTGTCAATCACACCCTCTGAACTGACACTCAGACTAAGGCTCCGTTCAGACTGCAGGGTTTAAAACTCAATTCAGATATTTTTGTGAAATCTGATTTTTTTGCAAGGTCGTTCACGTTTCCAATGAAGTGATCTCCAGTGTGAACTTTAAAATTCAAAAGTGTCCCGCGTGTACACTGGAGGACACGACGACGTCACACACAGTGAGCATGCTCAGTGTTTAACGCTGGGTTTGTCTCCCAAAATCCAGTCCAGTTCTTTATGAGGTCGTCCCGACCTGACCACATAATCGGAAATTGGGGCCGATCATGTGACTGCAAACTCAATTCGGACTCGATTATGTTTCGATTAGGTATTGGATAATAATATACCGTATTTTCCGGGCTATTAGGCGCTCTGGATTATAAGGCACACTGTTATTAAATGGTCTATTTTTGAACTTTTTTCACAAATAAACCGCATCAGACTTTAAAGGAAACACAACAGTTGGATGGGTGAGTGGTTTTGTTTGTTTGTGGCGTTCACGGTGACTCTGGGCTTTGTTCAGTTGTGGCGTGTAGGGAGGGTGTGTCTGGGACCAACGGATTGTCGGCGTGTTCACAGTGACTCAGTTGTTCAGTTGTGTCTAGAAATGACACATTGCACTCGCTTTTTCAGTTCATTCCTCCGTGTGGAGTGATGAGTGTGTCTGTGGGTGTGTTTGGCTGTGCGGTCGCTGTCTGCTCTGTGTGTGTTTGTGTGCGCTGCTGGTGGTGTGGCTTTGTAGTTTACTGAAGTCGTGCTGGGACACCTGAGTGGATCCGTGTATAGGGCGCTCTGGATTGTGGGTGCGCTGTCATTTTTTGATGAGGTTGGAGGCTTATGAGTGTGTCTAATAGCCCGGAAGATACGGTACATATATAACACAAAGTGCACACAGGACACAACAGTTTTTCTTAGTTTTTTTTTTTTTAACTGAGGCATGGGATTTGCTCAGGGACGTTCAGTGTCCGCTGCATTAGAGGCACAGTCACGCTGGGACTTTTGGGCCGTTCAGTGCTCGGGTGCTGTTGCCTGGAGTTCTGTGGCCCATGTTCAGACCTGCGCGGCCGATGGCGTCGACCGATGTTGTTTTGCGTGTGTGTGTGGATGTGTTGGCGGTGTGTGGGAGTGGGGGTGGCCGGGAGAGAGGCTGAGTGGTCCATATCGGGGGGTGGGCACGGAGGTAATTACAGTCTTAAACTCTAGTCTTACTGCAGCTGAATAGAGTATTTAACTACATTATACTGTAAGAATGACATTATAAATATCACAGTTCTTAACATGTGCCCCAGAGGTACAGAATGACCTATGGAGGTGCACTATGGAAAAATAAATGTCATCTCGTTTTTATTTGGTAAGATTTTGTATTATTTGGATTTCATAGACGAGTCTAAATGTTTCAAATGTAATGCACAGGTGTGACGGACGATGTCCTAGTTTTGTTTGGCCTTGCCTCCACCCACCTCGGATCCGCACCTCTGCTGGGAGCAGCCACTAGAAGAGTGACCAGTGGGTCCACCGCTGCAGCTACTTTAGTTGTTTATTTTTGTGTCATCCTTATCTGATTTTTGTACACCTTTTTTAGCACTTTTTTGTATTATTTCTTTTTGACAATGCCACGCTTCCAGCTTTTGTTCCACACCCGGTTTATTTTAACATATTTTTTCAGTTACCGTGCCACCCCCTATACTCTTGTGGCACGTAACAACAGACTCTCCATATAATATCAAATGTACAAACTGTAGATTGTGCAGAGTCTCGTCTCAGGTCTGGTCTGGTTCCTGTTTTGTTCAGTTCATTAAGTTTACTAAGTTACACATTCCAAGACCAGACCTTGAAAAGTCAAGATTTTTGACAATGATAGTTTATGGTTAGAAAAGTGAATAAAATTCAAGTTTTGGACATTTGATTTTTCACACAAAGTTCAGCCCAAATACTACACATGAAATCAACACAATCTGATCCCCCTACACATCCTGGGTCTTATTCTTTGCTCTTAGTTCATTTCATAATGTTTTATAGAAGTATCGGATCGGGACTCGGTATCGGCAGATACTCAAAACGAAATGACTCGGACTCAGATTCAGGGGCAAAAAAAAAAACGTGCTCGGGACATCCCTAGTTCATCCACGGCCTCTTTGTTTGTTTGAGTCTTTAGCCTCCTCATATTTGTCTCGCAGGCTCTTTTATTTTTCGTTGACATTGGAGCCAGGACCTTTTGTAGCTGCGCTCAAACATTTCTGTGACAATGATTTCAAAAAACGCCAGGTTCCGATAAGACCTCTCCAATTTGACCTGAATACAGCGATCCCCCCAAATATGAATGAACTCTCTTACCTCGCTTTCCCTCCATTGACGAGACTCTGAGCCTGACATGTAGGTGGGATGAATGCGACCTGACCTTTCAGACTGAAGTCACATATCAAAAGATCGGATATGTATCTGTTTTAGCAGAACATATCCAAGTGGCCTGAGTCACATTAGAAAAAAAGATATTTGAAATAAGATACAGGTTTCTTAGGGGCCAAAAAAATCGTATTTCTGTCACTTCAGGCTGCAGTCTGAACGAAGACTTAGACAAACTTTATTGATGAAAGGGAAATGATTTGGACACACTAGCTCACACGTCACAATATAATGTAATAGCAAAGTAGCCTGATTCATCATCCAGTTTCACTTCCTAGTTCAGGGGTCTCCAACCTGTAGCTCGGAAGCTCCCAGTATCTCTCCACCTCCTTCCAAGTAGCTCTCCCAGGGATTTCTGAATTACGAGTACTGTCCTGAATAACTCAAATTTGATGAATTGTATGTCTATGTGAGGGTTTCATCCTGCTCCTCCTGCCCCTCCTTTCCCTGCTCCCTCTCTCCTTCTCTCCTTACCTTGTTTGGCGTTTCCTGGGCGGGTCCCCAATTACACACCTGCTGATCTCCACTCCTGATCCTCATCACTCAATCAGTTCTTTAGGAGTTACTTACATGATCATTATTTCTCATGTCATTGACTTTTATTATATATTGCTACAGATTCACTTTCATTTAAGGTATTTTAAGGAATGTTTTGATGATAATGACTTGGTATTTTGTGTAAATGTAAAGTATTATTAAAATTACATATACATAACAATCTTGTCACTTTTTATATTTTATTGTTATGGTTTTTAGTTTGCGATGTTCAGATAATCCTTCATCATAATGTCATAATTAATAACTACTTATCTCATTTTCAGTCAAATATGTTTAAACAACCAAGTAATTTTTTACATTCAAAAAACACTTTTAAATAAGTATGTCAGTATGTTTTAATTTGCAGATATATTATTAATATACAAAGTTTTTCTATAGAATTCAAATTCTTTATTAATAAATTATAGATTTTCATAGGGGGTCAATATTCTATAGGGGGGGTCAAGATACCATAACAGGATTCTGACCCTGGGGTCAATATGATATGGTATGTTGACCCCGGGTCACCTCACTGCGGGGTCAAAATCCTATATCATACTGGCCTTTAAATCCTCGATCTCGGGAATCATTGACAGTGTTGGGGAGTAACAGATTACATGTACTGGCGTTATGTACAGAGTACAAATTATGAGTAACTGTATTCAGTTACAGTTACTGTTTCAATGAGTGGTAATTGGATTACAGTTACTTTGATGAAATAAATGGATTACATGGCGGTATTTTCCTGTTTTCACTTTTTTGCTAAATCAGGACTAAAACCAGAACTAAAACCAGATCTAAACCAGAACTAAACCAGGTGTAAACAACATGACACTAACAGTAGGTGGACAGACTTTAAGGCAGCAGTGATCTCATATAAAAATCATTTCTCTATCAATAATATTTTTAATTTGGTTAAGGAAAGACTGGGTTTTTATTGTCTTTTAGCAGATAAAACATCTTATGTTCAGATTCTAGTCTTTGCTACTTAACAGCAAACAAAAGTCTGTTCATGGAGACTTGGGCTCAGACAATTTGAAGAGAACAAACAAGAATGTTCAGGATGTGGTTGGTACATTCAAGTAGTTTTAAAAAACATGACACTATCAAGTAATCCAAAGTATTCAGATTACGTTACTCACTTTAAGTAATTTAATGGATTATGTTACAAACTACATTTTGAGGTATGTAATCTGTAATCTGTAGGGGATTACATTTTAAAAGTCACCTTCCCAACACTGATCATTGACAACACTGAATATATGACTCTTCTCTGATTGGCTGATGCGTGAACTCGCACTTCTGTGTTTTTGCGAACTGTCTAGTGTATTCTGATTCCTGTCCTAGTCGCTGGAGAGAAATGAAATTGAGCAGAGGCACTAGGTGCTGCCAAAGAGTAAAACTATAAATGGAAATAATAAATTCTGAATAAATGGCAAATATAGCAAGAGACTGGTGTCAAATAAGATAGAATGATAGAAATGTACATAGAAATATAGTAATACAACTATGTCTCAGCTCTATACAAGAAACCTGTGGAATATTGAGTGAAGACCAGGCTCATGTCTTTGTAAAATGCAGTAGAAGTGTGTATTCTGGATCCTGGACAAAGCTTCTTGTTTTTCTCTGTAAATAGCAGGTGGCCGCTTTTGGGATTGACACAAACTGCAGCTTTTCGGGTAACGGCGTGAGAGACATTGTCCTTTGATTGATGTCTCCCAGGATGCACTTCTTTTCCACCTCCACTCGTCTGTCCGCTGTGACGTGACGCTCCCATCTATCACCGGACACACGCGCTCCTCGCAATAACCGTTCTTCCCCGCGACTCGAGAATTTCCGAGCTACATTTCTCTCACTGATCAGATCTGAGACTTGTCCTTGGTTAGTACGATGGATGGCTGAGACGGACAGAGCGAGAAAAGCTTTGAGAGATGAAATTATCTGAAGAATTTGACAGATCTGCCATAGCCTGAGCGACATATTTAATTCTTTTATTACATGATGCTTTGCTTTTGCTTTCACGGTGTCTGTGCTTTTTGTGCTCTTATATAACACAAAATGGATTCTTGTGAGCTTTAAAGGTGCACTGTGTAACTTTTTGGTTGGGGGTCCAATCCCCTGCTTGTCATTGCTCTGCCTGCATGTTCCACAGTGTGACATTAAACAGCTCGATATTACATTTATTCAATCACATGTGGTTTTATATCTCAAAAATACCTAGAAAAACAGACATTCTGACTGTGAGCAGGATCCTCTCTCCACAGATCTGACCTGTAACTTGGTTTGGTTTGGTCTCCGTGAAGATAAAATGGTTTAATGCCATAATGTGAAACATTCCAAACAAAGCAATAACATCTCCATGGAGAAAAGCATTTGACAAATCCTCCTCCAGAAAAGTTACACAATGCAGCTTTAAACCATGTTATAATGGACTCAAACTTGAACTTTAACAGCCACATCAAATCAATAACATCTGCAGCTTTTACCATCTAAAAACCAGCAAAAATCAAAGGTTTACTGTCTAAATCAGACTTGGAGAAACTTATCCATGCGTTTGTCTCCAGTAGGTTAGATACTGTAATGTTCTGCTCACTGGTCTCTCCAAACGAGCTGTGAGACGCTGCAGAACATCCAGAACATCCAGAACATCCAGAACGCTGCAGCTCGGGTCCTGACTCGAACTAGGAAGTACGAGCACATAAGTCCTGGTCTCAGGTCTCTGCACTGGCTCCTGTGGCTCAGAGACTTTAAAGCAGCTCTGCTTGTACAAGTCTCTCCATGGCCGAGCATCAAAGTCCATCTGTGACATGTTAGTGTCATATGAACATCTCACACTCTGAGGAGCTCAGGGACCGACCTCCTGCTGGTGCCCAGAGTCACGACTAAACAAGGGGAGTCAGAGTTTCAGGTTCATGCAGCTAAAACCTGGAACAGTCTGAACATGTGACACAGACTCTTCTGTGACGCTGTTTAAATCCAGACTCTAAACATTTCTGTTTAACTGTGCAAATAACTGAAAGGTTTTCATTCTGCACTCTTCTCTCCAATTTATGTAATTAATGTCTCTTTCTTTTTAATTTTATGATGATTATTTATGTTTTGATTAGTTTTTATTATGATTTTAATGTATTTCTTATTCTGTAAAACACTTTGAATTACTTTGTGTACGAATTGTGCTGTACAAATAAACTTGCCTTGCCTTTCCTCATCACAAACAGAACTGGGGTTGTGTTTTGTTTCATTCACACATGTTTGAGTAACTTATTATTATTATTGGTCTAAATCTCTAAAGCTCCAAATGTTCTGTTCAACATTGTGACGTCATGAAGTGGTAGTTTTCATGTTAACAGCAACATTCTACATTTAGTTTGGTATAGATTGGCAATACAGGGACTGAAATAATCCAAATGACTCAAGTGAAGGTGTGTGGAGATTAACAACGCAATGGAGCACTTCCTGTATCACAACATGACATCACGAGGTGGAACAGTGTTTTCAGTTTGACAGAGAAACTCTAAATATGCAGGATTTGTGTGTGTTAAACTGTTGGAAGTAACGCGTTATAAAAGTAATGAATTAATGTGATGCATTGCTTTTTGCAGTAATGTTCAGCATTACAGGGAATTTATTTTTTTTTTTTACTTGATACAAATGTCAGTAACACGTGTTACAATGCTTTTTAACCTGGACTCTTTTCTTTTTTTCTCGATTCTTTTTTGCTCGATTGTGCTTTGTGGATACCCTGCTCCAAGGGCTCAGGGTTCTCTCAGGGACGGCCTAGATTCCAAGTCCTAGTCCAAGATTAGTCCTGGTTTGGTCCTGGTTTGGTCCTACCGGTTCAGTTCTGGTTTAGTCCTACTGGTTTAGTCCTGGTTCATGGCACAAAAGTTTGGCATCTTGGCACAGTTATTTTGGTGAGTGTAATTTAAAATGCTGCAGCAGTCGTGTCATGTTTTACATTTTAAATACAGTAATATTATAATGTAGCAAATAACTCTGAATTAACAGTAACAAATAATAAATAACACATTAAAGTTTTGAAGTAACTTGCCCAACAGCGGTTAAACATGTGTAAATGAAACAAAACACAACTCCAGCTGTTTGTGATGAGGAAACATTAGAACATACATCAGACAACAGTGTCATATGGGCCCTTTAAGGTCGGGCGCATTGATTTGGAGCTTGCCATTTGCTTTATTGAGAGATCAAGTATAATCCTGTAGCGTTACATCGGCATCTTTTGAAAATCAGTCTTGCATTCACAGAAGTAAAGAAGTGCAATTTTCTGAAACACACAGAACAATTATTAACAAGCTGCATTCAGCAGATTTGTCCTTGATGCTAATCTCAATAGCCCTTCACACACACATGCACACACACACATGCACACACACACATGCACACACACACATGCACACACACACACGGGCTCCAGCCTGCGGTTTCCCACACTGACACCAGGGGCCTGTACTGCTGAGTGCAGGTGGGGAAGTGATTTCTCTATATCATCTATTTCTCTCTATCACATGTTTGTTTTTCACCTGCTTTATTTAGTTAAAGGTCCTGTATTACACACAATTGACTCTTAGTTTTAAGTTATGTTAAAGTTAGGGCCGGGCACATTAATGTGTTAATTTTGCACTAATTAATTCACTATTGCCCATTATTGGCCATTTTCATTTGAAAGTTCTTCAGACGGTGCAGTCTACACAGACAAAGTCATTTGTAACACTGCAACACTGAACTGTTTTATCATGAGAGTTTCATGAGTCTGAAATATCATGTAAATGTAACAGAGTCTGATGATGCAAATCATTCAATGAAACAAGTGGAGGAGGCTTCGGCCGACCACGTGAGATGCAACGTGTCAGAGCCGTCGCTCCACACATGCTCATTACACACAGTGTGTAGGGCACCAAGAGCTTTCGGGGGAACCACCGCATGGTCCATCTTTTCTTCACAAACCCCCCCATCCAAAGGAAGAAGAATAAACATGGACTTTACAGACTAGTGTCGTGCTCCTGTATAAAGAAATACTGTTTGCACAACAGATGTGGCACTTTCATTTACATTTCCAATAAATGTGTTCTATACACTACTTTTCATTAATTGATTTTGCCTATAACATGTGATTAATCACAGGAACTCATGGGATTAATGGGATTAAGATTTTTTATTTTTGCCCAGGCCTAGTGAATGATGTAACCTCTTCAAAACAAACCTGGAGTTGTTTTTTGTTTCATTCACACACGTTTGAGAAACACTTTTATTTTGAGTCTGTCTACATCTCCAAAGTTCAAAATTCTCTGTTCCACCTTGTGATGTCATGAAGCTGTCCTTTTAAAGTTTACAGCTCCCTTTTACCTTACTTTCAGTAGAGTTTGGAAATTCCAGGCCTGAAATGATCCAAAATATTGTGGTGAAGGTGGATGGAGTTTAAAAACACAGTGGAGTACTTACTGTATCACCACATGACATCACAAAGTGGAACAGAGTGTCTTCTGTTTGAGAAAACTCAGATATACCAGGTTTGTGTGTTAAACATGTGTGAATGAAACTAAGGACAGCTCCAGGTTTGTTTGTGGTGAAGAAAGAACATAACAGATCATAATATTGGCGCTTTAAAGGTGTACTGTAATATTTTCTCTTGTTTTGGGTGTACCAGATGCTTGACTCCATGGCGATGTCGTTTCTTCTCTTTGGATGTTCCAGAGTCCAGCTTCAAGCATTTATTGAGTTAAAAGACTGTTCTAAAAATACCTAAAAAAACATGAATTATTTCTATGCACAATCCAACCTCCGCAGTACCGTAAATCTAGGCTTAATTTAGTACAATAGCCATTAAAAAATAACTTTAAATGTGTCATAACTGAAGCAGCTTTTTAGTCTTGTTTTGATTTGATGTTATTTGGAGCGGTCCACGTCTGCAGCTCTGGACTCCTCTCTCCTTCTCTTCATTTGGTCAGGTCCTTAATCCATATCCTCCCTTGTGAACGTCTCCAGGGCTGTGACCTACGACCTCTAGAGCGTATTATCTTGTGACTATGACGTCTTCATTGAGGTGCGTTTAGTGTCAGTGATGTTGGTCACGGCACTAAAAGATGCTTCAAACACCCACCAGCTCAACCTGTCCTCACTCTACCTCACTGCGCTTGAACTCATCGTGTCATATTTCATTCAAAAATATTGCGCCTTTTTTCTGAGGTTCTGGTAAAAGTTCAAATCCTGACTTTGGTAACAGCATTGTGGTTACTGTGAATCTTTTCCATCACTTCCTGGTATACGGTCCGGTCTGCGTTACTGAGAAATTCAATGCATCCCACTTGAGTCAACATTCGTCAAGTGCTAATACCCAAATCATATGCAGTGTGCTAAAGTTCATTCTAGGTTGGCTTAAATTAGGTCAAAAAATAGATCATAAGTATCTCTACTGTTCTTTTAACTAAAATAATAACAGCCGTATTTTAAAGCTTTCAAATTATATATCTAGTACAGCTGTTTACTAGGGGTGGAGCGAAATCTCGACAATATTGGGATATTTTTTAAAGACGATATGATCATAAATATTGATATAATGTTTATATTTAATTTTGATTTCGCCGCTTTGCTTGTTTGCCTTCTTTCCTTCTGATTTGTGTTTGTGTCTCATTCACTCCTCACTACGATCGTGAATGCCCAAAGTTGGTCAGTGAAAAGCTTCTAGCACCACGAGCTTTTCCACCATTTACAGACTCAGCATCAGCAGCACATCCTCTGTCACAGAAAGAACACTGATATTCTACTAAGTCATGACCTTTAGTCCGAAAGAAACTGAACCGCATCAGTGCACAAGGAGCTCCCCGTTTATGCAAATGAGCCATGTAGTTTTAAGTTTTGTTTCTATAAAACGTAAACACGTGTGGCAAAACTGAACACATTATAATCTCAAACAGGCTGATGTGGCTCTAGAGTCGTTATGATTTATATGTTGTAAAGTTTAGTCATGTAAAGTTTATTTGTGCAGAAAATTTTAATGAATAATCTGCTGCAGTGTGGAAGGCAAGGCACAATTCATACACAAAGTAATTCAAAGTGCTTTACAGAATAAGAAATACATTAAAATCATAATAAAAACTAATCAAAACATAAATAATCATAAAGATTAAAATTAAAAAAGAGAGACATAAATTGGAGAGAAAAGTGCAGAATGAAAACCTTTCAGTTATTTGCACAGTTAAACAGAAATGTTTTGAGTCTGGATTTAAACAGCGTCACAGAAGAGTCTGTCTCACATGTTCAGACTGTTCCAGGTTTTAGCTGCATGAACCTGAAACTCTGACTCCCCTTGTTTAGTCGTGACTCTGGGCACCAGCAGGAGGTCGGTCCCTGAGCTCCTCAGAGTGTGAGATGTTCATATGACACTAACATGTCACAGATGGACTTTGGTGCTCGGCCATGGAGACACTTGTACAAACAGAGCTGCTTTAAAGTCTCTGAGGCACAGGAGCCAGTGCAGAGACCTGAGCACAGGACGCATGTGCTCGTATACTTCCTAGTTGGAGTAAGAACCCGAGCTGCAGCGTTCTGGATGTTCTGCAGCGTCTCACAGCTCGTTTGGAGAGACCAGTGAGCAGAACATTACAGTATCTAATCTACTGGAGACAAACGCATGGATAAGTTTCTCCAAGTCTGATTTAGACAGTAAACCTTTGATTTTTGCTCTGTTTTTTAGATGGTAAAAGGCTGCAGATGTTATTGATTTGATGTGGCTGTTAAAGTTCAAGTCTGAGTCCATTATTACCCTGAGATTTCTTGCCTGATTTGAAGGTTTTAGAGAGAGAGAGACTGGAGGTGACTGCACTGTCTTTTTGTTTCTGTGGACCAAACACTATGACTTCAGTCTTGTCAGAGTTTAGTTTAGTTGGAGAAAGTTGTTTTGCATCCACACACTGATCTGTTGGATGCAGTGACCAAGTGAGTCCACTGGTCCATAGTCTCCTGCTGCCAGAGAGACATAGACCTGACTGTCATCTGCATAATTGTGGTAGGACACTTGTACAGTAGTGTTTGGAAACGGGTTAGATCTGTGCAGTGGATTGTGGGACATTTCAGAGCTCCTTACAGCTGGTTAGGATCATGGATCTGTTAAAATAAGAAACATCCCAAGCTTCCTTTTGTCACAGCCCCTCAAGCACCTCTGACCTCATCTGCCACTCCCTGAAAGACCACTTCCTTCCACTCCCCTTTTGTGTTTCAGGAGTGGAGACGGGTGCTGGAGCCGGCCTCAGCTGAGTCCACTCTGCAGTCAACAAGGCTGAAAAGTGACGTGACTCAAGGCAACTCAGCTCTGCCAGATCATAATCCTCCTACAGTCAGTGCTATGTTCCCGCTACATTTGTTATACCTACTAGATGATGGTGAGATGAAGCCCCATGAACCACTGAATTGTTCCATCTATTTGCTCGACTCTTGAGCCGATGCTTGAAGGTGCTTCATTTGCTCCACTGCGCCATCAAGAGGCCAAAAAATGTATAACAGGCAGAGTGAAAATAGAACAATCAACATGATCATCAAGGTTCTGATGGAAAGATTTATACATTTTGTACAAATTAATGATTAAATATTTGAATGTTTGTGACATCAACATAAATTGTGATTTTAGGAACATGGAGGGAGTCTCTGTTCATGATATAATGGTCACATTTTTTCTCTATAGCGCTTTTCCACCTTCAAGGCACTCAAAGCGCTTTACAACAAGGAACCACTCACCCATTCACACACCAGTGTACGCAGACACTGTGGGTTAAGTGTCTTGCCCAAGGACACAACGACAGCATTCATCTGCGGGAGCTGGAATCACACCAGCCAACCTGTGGGTCAATGGATCTGACCACTCAACCTGTGATGTTTATGTCTGGATTCGAACCGCCAACCTTCAGATCAGTGGGCGAATGCTCTACCAACTGAGCTGCCGCCGCCCCCAGATTAAAAGAAAAAGTAGGAACAAACTGGAGACACCAAACACTTCACCATATATATATTTTTTTATAACAAGGAATATATTAGAGCCCAGAAACACTGTGTTGTCAAACGTGTGTATTTAGTAATATTGTTTATTTAATGACATCATTATTACTATAAACCTTATTAGGAGATATTGGCTCAAAATCTTCCCAAACAGGGGAAAATATTCTTTTTCTTGCTCCATCGCAAAAAAAAAAAAAGAATCTCAAATAGAATGTACCAAACTCGTAATAACCCAAAACCACAAAATGTTTTGGGTGAATCCGTTGTGTTTCACTGGCCCTTATGTTTCGAATCGCTCACCAAATCGGGGAACCACTTCCTGAACCAGTCACGTGGTACGAACGGTTCACGAGGCTTCGAACATCACCACATACGTCACCGATACACGCTTCACCAAAGACTTCCTGGATTACTCAGCACACGCTTCGAAGCCTTGACACGGGGGACACATCACTAATACCTACCTGTTACTCGAATACTTACCTTTTGTCCTTCTGCCTCAGATCTCCCTGCTCCAGTCTCCTACTCTGCTCTTGGGTTCCCCAGCTCTCACACCTCGACTAAAGGAGCTCATGGTTATTGTACGGTGAACAGAGTTAATGCAAAGATGAGCTTGAGTTGAGTTGTTTTATTTATGAATGAAAAGAAGGCAACATGTATTATTATTTTTTTTTGTAATCTTAAATGTCACAGAAGCACTTTGTTCCTGTATGAACTGCCTACCTCTTGCACTTTAATAAAAAAAAAAGACCTTGTGGAATTTGGTACATTTGTTTTTGCAGTAGTTTTTGGGGGGTTATTTTTCCTGTATGGATATCAAGATATATATCGTATAGGCGAGTTTCATTGTTGACAAAAGCGTGTGTTGCATGCTGGGAATTATTTTGGTCAGCGGCAAGAAACACTAATTCAACATGACGGACGGAGCGAGAAAGCACGTAAAGGGTATTGATCCCGGTTATTTATCCACTCTAACGGCAGAGGACCCAAGACCATTTGACCAGAAATTGGTCATAAACATCGATGGAGCCAAATCACCCTTTTTCAACCCCGACAAAAGGTGGACCAAACCAAATTTCTGGTCAGAATCGCCAACTACCACTAAATATTCACTTGGGCGATATCCACAATGACTTGGTGGAAACTCCTGGGCCATTCACAGCAGAAAAGATGAAAACCTCCAAGAGTCTCGATGTGTTGTTGAACTTGTTGGAGTCCACGGTTTGTTAGGATCTTCTACGTTTGCTCTGAGGATGTTTGAAAGTCGTTTAATTCACCGTTAGTGGTTCTTTTCACTCAGAATACGAAAAAGACATTTTCCTTCTTCCGTGCTTCTATTTGTGCATCCAGTAATGCAGCAGGAATTTACCATTATCGGGGAGAAATACGCGAGGTTACGCACTGTGTTTGACGCTATCGTGTTTCTTGCCTTCTGACCAAAAATATTTCCCAGCATGCAACGCGGGCTTTTAATAACAATGACGTCAGCTGAAACTCGCCTACATCGAGATATAGCAAAATAAATCGAGCTATATTTTTTGCTCCATATCGCCCAGCCCTACTGTATACACATGCATATAAATGACCTGCAAAAAGCTTTAGATGATGTTCAAATGGCACACCTAACTGTCAGTGTGTGGTGACAAGAATCCTCATCCATGTCCAGCAGGTGTGAAAAGATAAAAAAGTGCTCAAACACCACATCTTCCCTCCACATTAGCAGAATGGAACGCACTTTTTATTGGCATTTGATGTGGTTCTGTTTAAATTAAAAGAGAACGAGCTCATCCTGATATTGTTAAGAGTCTGCTCCGTGTCCCAGGCCCTGGAGTGTTCTGTAAGGCTGCAGACCGTGACAGCTTAAGGTTCCCCAGTGCAGCTTTATCCAGAATGATGGTTTTGGTCAGGGAAACCACTACTGAAGCTACAGACTGGTAGAGAATTCTCAAGACCCGATAAAAACACAGATACAGGCACAGGCAGACTTCCTTGACGGCTTGAGCTGTAATAAAGCTTCGACCAAAGGAACAGAATAGTAGATTTTCCCTTTTTCACCGCAGTCCCCTTTGAGCTCTCATGATAAAATAATCCTGTCAGGTCCATAGATGTTTGCAGATTCACATGGGAAGTTTGGAAAAGGGACATATACTGAGAGAGCGCCTCCTTTTTAAATGAAGATAAATACATAGAGTGTGAAACAACGCCACATAAAGTCAACTCTATAATGTTGATACTGTTACAATTTGAAGTTGCATTTTGTCACACTGTTCACAGATCAGATCATCAGGGTGCTCCCAGTCAGATTTAATATCCTGTTCTCTCGTTTGACCCAGATACAATCAAACACTCATTTATAGGTTCCATAACAGAAGTGCCTGATCGTTGTGGACAGAGGAATGATCCAGTTTATGTGCCAAGAATCACTCCTCACTCCTCCTTTAGAAAGCACTGTTTGCAAATAACTGTAATGTTTTTACTAAATGATGTCTATGGTGGCCGTGTTGTTGCAGTCACGAGTCTCACATTTGTGTTGCCAGTCCCAATGTCTAAATCCAGCTGGATTAAACCTAAAAGAACTAACCAGTTTTCACCCCCTAATCCCCAGCACCTGCAGCCAGTCTGTTATGAGTCAGTGCTAGTGCAGCTCTGCAGCTTAGGCTCCGTTCAGACTGCAGGGCTTAACGCTCAATTCCGATTTCTTTGTGAAATCCGATGTTTTTGCGAGGTCGTTCACATTTCCAATTAAATGTGACTTGTATGTGACTCCAGTGTGAACAGTAAACGGCCCGAAAGTGTCCCGCATGTGACACTGGAGACACGACGATGTCAACCGCAGCGAGCGTCTCTGTGTTTACAGAAGTTGTCCAAACATGGACGCAGCATTGAGCACCTGGAGATTTTAAAGTTCCTCTCGTACCGGAGCCAGAACATGAACAACTTACTTGTTTTAAGGAGGAGATTGAGAAGGAGAAGGACGAGGTTTTTGGTCGTGGTGTTTTGTGGGACAGCGGCAGCGACGTCCGTTGAAAGGAACGTGTGGATGTGGAGACGGAGCCAAGAGTGGTGAGTGGTGATGTGCTTCACTTCAGTGACATGGAGTTCATTAACAATTTTCACCTACTTCAGCGCAGAATAGTGACGTTTGTGTCTTGTTGATAACGTGTAGGTGGATGAATGCACTTTGGCCGTTCACACTGAAGTCGCATGTCAAAAGATCAGATATGTATCAGTTTCAGGAGCACATATCCAAGTGTCCTGGGTCGTATTTGAAAAAATCGGATCTGTGTCGTTCAGACTGTCATTAAAAGATCAGATACAGGAACATAGGGGCCAAAAAATCAGATTTGGGTCACTTCAGGCTGCAGTCTGAACACAGCCATAGTGACGGAATTCTGGAGGTTATGATCTTTCAAATGAGACATGACCTGTGTATATACTGAGAAGGAGAAAAACAACATGTGTCCTCTATATACAGGTTTAGGCACTGGTACCTCAGGCTCACTTGTGTTTGTACTTACTCTTTTAACTCAGTAAGAGTACTGGCTGTACACTGTGCAGTAATTGAATTTAGATTTGTATCTCTGCTTTGGACAGTTCAAGTGGAATCACACATAAATGCTTTAAACACATTCATGATTCTTCAGTAGTGCACCAACCCAGTCCAAGACTAAACCAAGTCCTGATCCAGTGACTCTTGACATGAATAAGCTCCTGTTCATTAAAGTTGTCTCATATTATGAATCGTTATGTCATTGTCAGTGTCAAATTTCTGAATCATTCTGGATCATTCTGACATCTCCAGATAACTGCTCAGCCGCTGTTTATATGGGAGATGCGCTCATGAGAGTCGTGAGTATTTCTCCACAGAAACACATTTTAACATGTGTCCTACTGTTCATGCGTTAGATATGACACACTTAGCTCCAGCTCAGCCTAAACCTTGGCCTCTCTGGATACAGCTGCTTAGGAACAAGTTCAGTAGGAATATGCAAATTCAACCTTTCCTTCCTGAACTTGGAATTTGTGCATCACTAAAGGGTCCAGCACCTGCTTGTTTCATGAAAATGTCATTATTATGCCTGGAATGTTTCATGGTATGGTATAAACTGATCCATCTTTAATTTATTCAACTACAGACGATTTTATTGTCAAATCGGTGTTTTGCTTGTAGAACATCTCCATGGAGAAGAGAAGGTTTCGTGCTCATCTAACAACTTAAAGGGATAGTTCGGGATTTTTAATATTTTTTTTAATAATATTTTTTATTTGCAAACTACATAGATTACAACAAATAGGAACCAAACGACATACAAGATACAAAACAGACATTACATACAAATAGGAACAAAGATGACAGGGGTTGGTGACAGTGTGAACCTTATGTGCGTGTCTGTGTGTGTGTGCGTGTGTGTGTGTGTGTGTGTGTGTGTGTGTGTGTGTGTGTGTATATGCGTGCGTGTGTGTGTGTATGTGTGTGTATACGCGTATGTATGTATGTGTGCCGGGGGGGATAGACAGGTTATGCGGATGATTTAATGTTGACCTGTATTATTGTTATTTAATTTGAGTATTGAAAATTTGTTAAGTGTGTGTTGGCATTTTGCCTCAGATCCCCACTGAAGTGGGAGCGGCCAAGCCACTCTCATGCCCCCCAAGGCGGGTGCGGGGGCCACCCCCAGGGCTCCGCACGTGGTTGCCCATCGACCAGGCCGGCCCCCCCCAATGAACCACCTCCCGGTCTGAATGCTCCCTCCCTGATATATATGTACATGTGCATACAATCACATGCACACATGCATGCACGCACCTGCCTGCACAGGAATGTGCACGCACATCCACATACACACAAGCCTACACACATACTCACACAATTCACACACATGAACCCACATTCATCCCTGGTTGACTTGTGATGCATTAAAAATAAAGTTGGGTGTGATGCATTAAAAGTATCAGGGAGGTAAGGAGCTTGGGGGTCGACCAGAGAGTGAAGCCAGCACAGAGGGGAGACCCTGAGGGACGGGAGAGCACGCAACCGGGCACCCGTAGGTGGACCCCCACACCCAACCCCAGTGACAGCAGAGAGGGATTTTTGACATAAATCTGTATGTCATCCCCGTCAGCAGTGTCGTGCATCCACACTGACTTACCCCCGACAGCGTCCGGTGAACCGAGATACTGGCCGTAGTGCAAGTTGACTGGGGACAGTATAATAATCGGCAGCGCGCACTGATACGAACGGGAAGAAAATAGTGCCAAGCGATAATGAGGTCTGACTTTTTAGGCGACGATGGTTTTGTGATGCAAATGTATCACTCTTATGAACACATATTGTTTCGAGAAGAAAAACGCCCCAGTCAACTTGCTGGACTACTTTCGTCAGCACAGAAAACGGCCAGTATCTCGGCTCACCAAACGCTGTCGGGGGTAAGTCAGTGTGGATGCACGACACTGCTCACGGCGATGACATACAGCTTTATGTCAAAAATCCCAAACTATCCCTTTAATGTACCTCTAAAGTAAACATATTATGTTGTTAATTGCAAACTATAATATTGGTTTAAAATGGCCAAATAATTGTATTTTTTGTCTATTATTATTACATATTTCTGTTTGTATTTAAAAAAGTGGCTACACAACATTTTATGTGTATGACTTGGGCGTCCGACAAATAATCTCTAGTATGTAGAAGAATGTGGGCTGGGATAGGGGCAGGGTGAAAACAAACATTTTCTGAGCACTTGCACCACAAATGCAGGACAATACACGATTACTCAAACTTGTATGAATCAATCCAAATACAATTTTGAGTAAGCTTTTAATTTGCCTAATATCTATTTAACATCTACTGTGACATAAAGTGATCCAGCTTTGTCATTCTAACATCTGAACAAACAACAGACCCCTGAGCGTCACTGTTCTCCCCTTTGGTACAAGATACACTGGCCAACCTGGAGTAACTTTAAGTCAGTTTAACATCCGTTTTCAGTCCCTGCTTTGTGCTCCTCTTGTCCTGTTGGGTTATTACAGCTATTGCACCTCACTATTGTCCCTCGAGTCTGTCCAAAGGCGTCAGTAATTGGATGTCACTCTTTGGGCGCATTAGCTGAATGAGAACTCCAAAGTTTGCAAATCCATTTCAAAGAGTTTGGTGGCTCTTTTTATCGCTGCAGTTCGGGGATCGATAAAAGCCCTTTGGGACATTGTACGAGATACCTGAAAGTGGCTTCTGTCTCTTTTTCTTAAGGGTTCAAACACACAGCCACACAGCCAGTAAGTCTGTCAAAGGGATGGACGTACCTGTGTCACATTTTCTATTTATTGATACTGACTCTATATCAGTACTGTTATTTGTAAATACTAATATTAATTAACATATGTACATTTTAAAGTTCCTATATTACAAAAAAATTTACTCTTGTGAGCTTTAAGCGTCTCCAAAGCTCAAAATGCTCTGTTCCACCTTGTGATGTCATGAAGTACAGCAGCACAGGGGCAGACAAACACAGGCGTGCTACCTGGAGATCACTGAACGTACCTCAGTCATGAGAACTACCTCAGGTCACAGAACATTATTTCACCCACAGTGGGAACTTCAGTCGCTCTAATAGGCGAGTTTCATTGTTGACAAAAGCGTGTTGCATGCTGGGAATTATTTTGGGTGGCGGCAATAAACACTAATTCAACATGACGGACGGAGCGAGAAAGCACGTAAAGGGTATTGATCCCGGTTATTTATCCACTCTAACGGCAGAGGACCCAAGACCATTTGACCAGAAATTGGTCATAAACATCGACGGACGACAAATCACCCTTTTCAACCCCGACAAAAGGTGGACCAAACCAAATTTCTGGTCGGAATCGGCAACTACCTGGACAAATATTCACTTGGCGATATCCACAATGACTTGGTGGAAACTCCTGGGCCATTCACAGCAGAAAAGAGATAAAAGTCTACAGATAAAGTCTACTAAGAGTCTCGATGTGTTGTTGAACTTGTTGGAGTCCACGGTTTGTTAGGATCTTCTACGTTTGCTCTGTGGATGTTTGAAAGCCGTTTAATTCACCGTTAGCGGTTCTTTTCACTCAGAATACGAAAAAGACATTTTCCTTCTTCCGTGCTTCTATTTGTGCATCCGATAATGCAGCAGGAATTTACCATTATCGGGGATAAATACGCAAGGTTACGCACTGTGTTTGATCGCTATCGTGTTTCTTGCCTCCGAACTAAATATTTCCCAGCATGCAACGCAGGCTTTTAATAACAATGACGTCAGCTGAAACTCGTCTATTGTTCTGAAGACAGAAGAGTCACTTCGCTCACACTGTCAGGGCACTTCATCAGAGTGGAACATCCAACACAAAGTTCTGCAATAAAAAACATGTGCACAAAGCCTTTCTATTTAGCCTATCCACTTTTCTATGTTGATAAGAGGATTAAAATGATGATTCAAGGGACAAAAATGTGTGATTAATTTGCGAATCATCACAAGTTAACTTTGACATTCATGACATTAATTGTGATTAAAAATTTGAATCAGCTGACAGCACTCAGGTCCTCTACCAGAGGCCTGGAGCAACGTCTGGCGGGTTCTGATTGGACAGAGACACAAACATATTTATGTTAATCCGTGTATCATTCGTTCATTTGTTTTTCAATATAAAACCAAAAATAAGAAAACGAGAAAACAACTGTTTTCTTCATTTTTTCTTCAAGAAAACAGTTGTTTTTTCGTTTTGTTATGTTTGGTTTTATATTGAAAAACGAATGAACGCATGATACACAGATTTATGTCGACTGGAAGAAAACACTTCAGCTGCTACTGGCTTTTTTGTCATCTCAGTTTGTTGTTACATTTGTATGAACCCAGACTTGTGAACCAGCGGGAGCAGCTCCGGTTCAGGTCAGGCCCAGATCAGCTGGACCCTGGAGTGATGTTAGGTGCTGCTTTAAAATCGGAATAAATCATCCACTTAATTCGGATTTAAGTTTAATAATAATAATAATCATCAGGAATTAAGTGTTTACATGGTCTTTTTTTAAAGGCGGAATTAAGTTTTATTTGGAATTAAATTATTCTTAAAGCTCTCATTTAAACGGGGCAATTGTATCTCACATAACCCAGGATTTTTATTTTTTTTGTATGGACTGACCATGCGTTTCTGTAATTGGTTACTCTGTCTGTCAGTTACACCCACACTGGGAGATACGACAATGTCACAGATTTTACGTATTTGTATCAAAAAGTTTAGTTTTGAGTTCAATTTTTATGTTCTTAAATTTTGACCAACGTATCGCAACAGTCTCTTTCAGTACAAAAGTTGATTTGTATTTTTGTTTTCTTGACACAGACACTCGGTGGATTTCATTGTCTATTAACTAAAGCAATGAGCAATTACATATCCATTGTCATCCTCGTCCCCAGAGTCAGGGCACTTTTTATTAGGCCCTGGTTTATGATCCATTTAATTTCAAATGAGATCAACAGGGCCAATTGGCTCTGGCTCCCAAATAATGACTTTCTACACTTCCACTTGCAAATAATTTTGGTGCACGTCAGATAATCAAAACTGTGACAAAACATATCAGTAATAAACATGAGTGGCTCTTGTGTCTAATGTGCACACTGAGATCTTTCTTTTGGTTTGGTCATAGTCGTCATTTTCTCAAGGACTTTCAGAAAAAAAATGTGACATCTCGGCTCTATCGTCTATACGGTAACAAATAAATCACCACAAGAACTGCAATTTATTCATTATTTATTAGATTTATAAACTGCAAAGTTAAAACATTTAGCAGAATTTTTTGCGTTTTAAATGGTCTTAAAACAACTGTGTTATTGTTATTAGTAGGGACGTCCCGATCACATTTTTTTGCCCTCGAGTCTGAGTCCGAGTCATTTGATTTTGAGTATCTGCCAATACCAAGTTCCGATCCGATACTTCTATAAAAATTATGAAATGAACTAAGAGCAAAGAATAAGATCCAGGATGTATGAGGGATCAGATTGTGTTGATTTCATGTGTAGTATTTGGGCTGAACTTGTGAAAAATCAAATATCCAAAACTTAAATTTTATTAACTTTTCTAACCATGAACCATCATTGTTGAAAATCTTTACCACAGTCTGGTCTTGGAATGTGTAACTTAGGCTGCGTTCTTAAAACAAAACAGGAACCAGACCAGAATCAGATCAGACCTGAGACTCGACTCTGCACAATCTACACTTTGTATATTTGATATTATAGATATTATATTTGATATGGAAGCCTGTGCATTATATTTTAAACATTTGGGCTCATCTATAAAATCCAAAAAATACAAAATTGTACCAAATAAAAACGACATGACACCACTCCCCCTGCACCACCACCACATCCACAAACCCACAGCAGAGAGCGCACACCGCAACATCTCTCCCACCGCTCAATAGACACTTCATGCTGCTTTTCCCACCCTCCCCGCCGAAAGCGCCAGGTCCGCTGTGCAACATGCAAACAAACAGCGCCATGCGACGACACCATCAGCCGCGCAGGTGTGAACACGGGCCACAGAACCACAGGTAACAGCGCCCGAGCACGACACGGCCCGAAAGTCCCAGCGAGAGTGTGACCCTGGGACAGATAGTTGTGCTGACTGGACGACTCTGAGCAAATCCCACGCCTCAGAAAAAAAAAAAAAATTAATTGTTGAGTGCTGTGTGTCCTGTGTGTTATGTACGTATATTATTTATCTGATACCTGATCAGACCATAACGTCCGAGTCCGGATTGAGTCCACAGTCACGTGATTGGCGTCGATTTCCGATCATAGGGTCGGATCGGGACAACCCTAGTTATTAGTCAGCACTAGGGGTGTGAAAAATATTGAAATATCGATATATCGTATCGTTTAATGTAATGATACAGTGTCGATATCGTGGGCTGCTGTATCGATATATCGCGTATTGAGTATTTTTGGTGTATTTTACTAAATTCTTTTGTTACAGTTTTGTTGTTTGTTTAGTGGAAGGAAACTCATTCACACGGCAAAAAGGTGAGTTCAAATGAAAATTAAGAACATTTGACTTTATCTGAATCGACTTTTTCTTTTTTTTAAGTTGTAAGCAAGTTGTATTTTCATATTTTAAGAACAAAAAATCGTATTCCGCTGATAGATAATTTAACTTGTCAAGTGGAATTTACTCAAATCATGATAAAACCTTCTTAATTCATGTCATCTTAACTTGGCTAGATTAAATTTTTTGCAGTGCATGTGACACATTTGACATTTTCACAGTTTTGAGCATTAAAATGTTTGTGTTTCATATTCACTTTGCACAAGAAGTGGTTTAACAAAGACTTTTAGTATCACAGACATGATTTAGCCTTTATTTTTACTGAACCGTATCGAATCAATTTGAAATATATTGTATCGAAATGTAAGTTCACTGTATCGAAATATGTATCGAGGTATGTATCGTATCGGCAGATTCTTAAAGATACCCAGCCCTAGTCAACACGTAGCTGCTGAGCCTCTGCGATGTCTCTGAACTCTTGATATCTGAATTTTTCAAAGAGCCTACGGGGAAAACTGACGGAAAATGTACTTCTAGAACGTGAGCGAGCAGAGTGGACACTGTGGAGCTCGTTGTTGCTCGTGGATTATTTGGGGGTGTGGTCTTTGTGGCTGGCTGTGGTCTTTACTCTCCTTTGAGGCTGAGCAGAAACTCTTCACATTCCCACATGGACCGTTCACACGATCACAATTTTCAGACCACTCCTCTACCAGCCAGTCGTTCAGCTGTGCATCACCACGAGAGGCTCAGCTCATCGCCTCATGGTTTTCGTGGTTTCGTCCAGGTGCACTGAGATGAATCCATCACAGTTATATGTGCTCCACTGCCCACGTCACCATAAGACTGAGACCTGAGTGTGCCTCCACTCACACGTGCAGGCACAGTGTGGTTACGCATTCAGCTGCACCTCCACGGGCTGTCAGCTGAGTGCTCTGGTACCACAGGGGCCTCGCTGGACTGGGGCTGGACTGGAGCTGGACTGGAGCTGGACTGGAGCTGGACTGGAATTGGACTGGAGCTGGACTGGAGCTGGACTGGGACTGGACTGGAGCTGGACTGGAGCTGGACTGGAGCTGGAGCTGGAGGAGCTGGACTGGAGTTGGACTGGAGCTGGACTTGGACTGGAGGGACTGGACTGGACTGGACTGGAGCTGGACTGGAGCTGGACTGGAGCTGAACTAGAGCTGGACTGGAGCTGGACTGGAGTTGGACTGGAGCTGGACTGGAGTTGGACTGGAGTTGGACTGGAGTTGGACTGGAGCTGGACTGGAGTTGGACTGGAGTTGGACTGGAGCTGGACTGGAGCTGGACTGGACTGGGCTGGACTGGAGCTGGACTGGAGCTGGACTGGAGCTGGACTGGAGTTGGACTGGAGCTGGACTGGAGCTGGACTGGAGCTGGACTGGACTGGAGCTGGACTGGAGTTGGACTGGAGTTGGACTGGAGTTGGACTGGAGCTGGACTGGAGTTGGACTGGAGGGGCTGGACTGGAGCTGGAACTGGGGCTGGACTGGAGCTGGACTGGAGTTGGACTGGAGCTGGACTGGAGTTGGACTGGACTTGGACTGGAGCTGGACTGGAGTTGGACTGGACTGGGGCTGGACTGGAGCTGGAACTGGAGTGGGGCTGGACTGGAGCTGGACTGGAGTTGGAACTGGAGTTGGACTGGAGTTTGGACTGGAGTTGGACTGGAGTTGGAACTGGAGGCTGGACTGGAGTTGGACTGGAGCTGGACTGGAGCTGGACTGGAGCTGGAGCTGGACTGGAGTTGGACTGGAGCTTGGACTGGAGTTGGACTGGAGCTGGACTGGAGCTGGAGTTGGACTGGAGCTGGAGCTGGACTGGAGCTGGACTGGAGCTGGACTGGAGTTGGACTGGAGCTGGACTGGAGCTGGACTGGAGCTTGGACTGGAGCTGGAGCTGGACTGGAGCTGGGAGCCTTCTACAGTCTCCAGAGAGAAGCGGCATTGGTTTGGAAATCCTTTGCCAGTATCCCACCGGGACAGTAACTAGGCTACCAGGTTCTCTGAAAGGTTTTCGACCGTAATGATGATGGTAATAATGCACTGGATTTACCCGAAGCACTTTACGGTGCATTATTCATCCACTCCACACTTGGTGATGTAAGTAGTACTATTGTAGTCACAGAAGAAAACCTGCCGATGTGCACCACCAGCCCCCCAATCACCACCAACACCACATTCATACTAGGCCATGAGAGTGAATGTCTTGCTTAAAAGACACTCTCCAACCTGTAGCTCGGGAGCGAGTAGCTCTCCACCCCCTTCCAAGTAGCTCGCCAAGGGATTTCAGATTTATACAGTGTTGGGAAGGTGACTTTAAAATGTATTCCCCTACAGATTACAGATTACATACCCCAAAATGTAGTTTGTAACATAATCCATTAAATTACTTAAAGTGAGTAACGTAATCTGAATACTTTGGATTACTTGATTTATTGTAGAGAAGCAAAGGAACAAGGAAACAAGGAAATCGTAACGTAAGATGTTTTGTCTGCTAAAAGACAATAAAAAGCCTGGTCTTTACTTAACAAAATTAAAAATATTATTGATAGAAGAGGAGGAGACATGGTCCACACAGCATGATTTAGTCCTGTTAAATCCTGTTTGAGACATGGTTTAAACCTGGTTTTAGTCCTGGTTTGGACCTGGTTTGGACCTAGTTTAGACTTAGTTTAGACCTTGTTTAGACCTGGTTTTAGACCTGCTTTAGACCGGGTTTAGACCTGGTTTAGTGTCCGGCAATGAGTGAAATTACTGGAAAAAAAGGGATATAGCCCAAAATGTGAAAACAGGAAAATACCTCTGTGTAATCCATTTATTTCAACCAAGTAACTGTAATCTAATTACCACTCACTGAAACAGTAACTGTAACTGAATACAGTTACTCATAATTTGTACTCTGATTATGTAACTCCGGTACATGTAATCTGTTACTCCCCAACACTGGAATTATATGTATTCTGCTGAATAAGTAAAATTTTGATTAAATGTCTACTCCCATTGTACGTGTATCATTCTGATGCCTGCACTGCAAAAATCCAACTAGCTAAATTAAAATGACTTAAATTAGGAACATTTTGCTTTATTTGAGTAAGATTCAACTTGACAAGTAAAATGATCTACCAATGGAATAAGTGTTTTTTTCTCAGTTCAAGTAAAATTTGATTTTGTTTCTTATTATAAGTGCAAAAAGTTGTTCTCTTTTCATATTATAAGTACCAAAAGTCTTGTTCCATTGGTAGATAATTTTACTTGTCAAGTGAAATTTACTCAAATCATGATAAAACTTTCTTAATTGAAGTCATCTTAACTTGACTAGATTTTGTTTTTTGGAGGTGTAAGTTTGTGCACTAATAAATGGATAATGGTTTATGTTTTACAGGCATCTAACTGTGCCACGTGACTTTTATATATAATAATTTCTTGTGACTGTTAAAACAAGTACCGTATTTTCCTCATAAGCCTCCAACCTCATCAAAAAACGACTGTGCGCTCCACAATCCAGAGCGCCCTGTACACGAATCCACTCGGGTGTTCCAGCACGACTTCAGTAAACTACAAAGCCGCACCACCGCAGAACACACAAACACACACGGAGCAGACAGCGACCGCACAGCGAAACACACCCACAGACACACTCATCACTCCACGCCGACGAGGAACGGAACGGAGGAACAAACCGAAAAAGCGAGTGCAATGTGCCACTTCTAGACACAACTGAACAACTGAGTCACTGTGAACACGCCGACAATCCGTTGGTCCCAGACAGCACCTCCCTACACGCCACAACTGAACAAAGCCCAGAGTCACCGTGAACGAACAAACAAACAAAACCACTCACCCATCACACTGTTGTGTTTCCTTTAAAGTCCAGTGCAGTTTATTTGTGAAAAAAGTCCAAAAATAGACCATTTAATGACAGTGCGCCTTATAATCCAGAGCGCCTAATAGTGAGGAAAATACGGTAGCTCTCTTGCATTTTTGTTTTGTAACAGTCTCAGTCTTGATCCTGTTAGATCTGAGTGCTGCTTTTGACACTGTCGATCATGGGATCCTCTTACAGAGACTAGAGGACTGGGTGGGCATCTCTGGTACTGTACTGAAACTGGTTCAAGTCCTATCTAGAAGACAGGAAGTATTTTGTTGAAATTGGAAACTGTGTCTCAGATGACATGGCCCTGACCTGTGGGGTGCCTCAGGGTCAATCCTGGGCCCCCTGTTGTTCAATCTCTACATGCTGCCATTAGGCCAGTTAATAAGCAGCAATAATGTGTCCTACCACAATTATGCAGACGACACTCAGATCTACGTCTCTCTGGCAGCAGGAGACTATGGACCAGTGGAGTCACTTGGTCACTGCATCCAACAGATCAGTGTGTGGATGCAAAACAACTTTCTCCAGCTAAACTCTGACAAGACTGAAGTCATAGTGTTTGGTCCACAGAAACAAAGGGACAGTGTCAGCATCACCTCCAGTCTCTCGCTCTAAAACCTTCAAATCAGGCAAGAAATCTCAGGGTAATAATGGACTCAGACTTGAACTTTAACAGCCACATCAAATCAATAACATCTGCAGCCTTTTACCATCTAAAAAACAGAGCAAAAATCAAAGGTTTACTGTCTAAATCAGACTTGGAGAAACTTATCCATGCGTTTGTCTCCAGTAGGTTAGATACTGTAATGGTCTGCTCACCAAACGAGCTGTGAGACGCTGCAGAACATCCAGAACGCTGCAGCTCGGGTTCCTGACTCCAACTAGGAAGTACGAAGCACATAAGTCCTGTGCTCAGGTCTCTGCACTGGCTCCTGTGGCTCAGAGACTTTAAAGCAGCTCTGTTTGTACAAGTGTCTCCATGGCCGAGCACCAAAGTCCATCTGTGACATGTTAGTGTCATATGAACATCTCACACTCTGAGGAGCTCAGGGACCGGCCTCCTGCTGGTGCCCAGAGTCACGACTAAACAAGGGGAGTCAGAGTTTCAGGTTCATGCAGCTAAAACCTGGAACAGTCTGAACATGTGAGACAGACTCTTCTGTGACGCTGTTTAAATCCAGACTCAAAACATTTCTGTTTAACTGTGCATATAACTGAAAGGTTTTCATTCCACACTTTCTCTCCAATTTTATGTCTCTCTTTTTTATTTTAATCTTTATGATTATTTATGTTTTGATCTCTTTTATTATGATTTTAATGTATTTCTTATTCTGTAAAGCACTTTGAATTACTTCGTGTATGAATTGTGTTCTACAAATAAACTTGCCTTGCCTTGCCTAGTAGTAGTAGTATTAGTAGTAGTAGTAGTAGTAGTAGTAGTGGAAAAAGTTAGGAGACCCCTGCACTAGAGCCACTCCTGCCCCACTGTTTTCTTTTATGTTTTATTGCATTTCTTCAACATAGATAAAGTTTTTACAGACTTTGACTTCCCCTGGTTGATATTTTTCATCACAAGACAGACATTTTAACTCCATTTAAAATAGAAGATGTTTGGCCGCTGCGTAAGTTCATTGTTGGTGGTCACATTTATGTAACTGGTGTAAGGTGCTCAGGACTGTTGCACTCATTTCCAATAATATAAAGTGCCTGTGGATCTTCACCCACCTGCTTCTAATTTCATTACCTCGACATCTTTGACTGACATGTTGTTTCCTCGAGCTACAAACGCACATTACCAATCGGCCGGTGACTGCAGTGTGCCCTAATTAAGAAATAAGTGAATGTACTTGATTAAATTTATGCTGAGCTCCATTTCTACATGCAAAACTACTGCTTGGACACTTCAAGGTGATACTTAGGGACACACTAGTTGAATACAAATGAGCCGAGCTATCTCGCAAATGAATGCACAATGTTAGATGTCGTTGTAGTATTATTAGTCTGTCTACGTCTCCAAAGCTCAAAATGCTCTGTTCCACCTTGTGATGTCATGAAGTGGTAGTTTTCAAGTCAGCAGCAACTGTTTTACCTTTTGTTCAGTAGCGATTGGCAATTCCAGGGCTGAAATCATCCAAATGATTTTAGTTGTGGTCAGGTTATTTTTAAAATGTATTCCCCTACAGATTTCAGATTAAATACTTCAAAATGTAGTTTGTAACATAATCCATTAAATTACTTAAAGTGAGTAACGTAATCTGAATACTTTGGATTACTTGATATTGTCATGTTTTTTAAAACTACTTGAATGTACCAACCACATCCTGAACATTCTTCTTTGTTCTCTTCAAATTGTCTGAGCCCAAGTTTCCATGAACAGACTTTTGTTTGCTGTAAAGTAGCAAAGACTAGAATCTGAAGATGTTTTATCTGCTAAAAGAAAATAAAAAGAACAGTCTTTCCTTAACCAAATTAATATTATTATTGATAGAGAAATGATTTTTATATGAGATCACTGCTGCCTTAAACTATGTCCACCTACTGTTAGTGTCAGATTGTTTAGTCCTGGTTTAGACCTGGTTTAGACATGGTTTTAGACATGGTTTTAGTCCTGGTTTAGACCTGGTTTTGACCTGGTTTAGTCCTGGTTTAGTCCTGGTTTAGACATGGTTTTGACCTGGTTTAGTTCTGGTTTAGTCCTGGTTTTAGTAATGGTTTTAGTCCTGGTTTAGTCCTGGTTTAGTCCTGGTTTAGTTCCTGGTTTAGTTCTGGTTTAGACCTGGTTTTAGACATGGTTTTACTTCTGGTTTTAGTCCTGGTTTAGCCCAAAATGTGAAAACAGGAAAATACCGCCGTGTAATCCATTTATTTTAACAAAGTAACTGTAATCCAATTACCACTCACTGAAACAGTAACTGTAACTGAATACAGTGACTCATAATTTGTACTCTGATCACGTAACGCCGATGATCCCTGGAGTGTAGCAAAGTGCCTTCTTTCAACTGTGCAAACTTTTTTTTTTCTTTTTGGCCAAGATGCCAAGTTGTTTGAGATGTACAGTGTGTCCAGACCCTGACTCTAGAGGCCAGGTTCAATATGACTTAACACTGTTCAATATTAGAGGATGTGGACAAATATTGACGCGAGCATTAACGCGGCGGTGCTATCTCCACACACTCCAGACGCAGATTTCCCTCCGGATAGCGCTGATTGGTTTGGAGGATGCACAGGAGTGATTCATTCTTCACAAATGGGTTTTCCTCAGGTCTTGGCATGACAATATGAGGTCCCTGATGGTGTCCTGAGATAATCTGAATAAAAACCAAGTTAAGCAAAATAGCCCGTGACTTTAGTTAAGGGAGTGATATTATACAAAATCAACTCTTACGCGCCAAAAAGTAATTTCAAGTTCAAAGTTCAAATGACTCAAATTAAGATTTACCTTGACAAGAAAAATGATCTACCCATGGAGTAACTATTTTTTTTTATTCAAACAACATATGATTTTGTTTCTCATTTTAAGTGCAAAGAGTTGCTGATTTTCTGATCTTAAGTGCAGCAAGATATGTTTTCATGTGAACATATTTAGTTGCCATGTGAAATTCAAATCAAGATAACATGTTCTTAAGTTCTTCTCAAGTGATTATAAATTGGCAAGCTTTTAGTTTTTGTGTTTTTCACTGTGTTATAGTACCGTATTTTCTGGGCTATTAGGTGCTCTGGATTATAAGGTGCACTGTCATTAAATGGTCTATTTTTGAACTTTTTCACAAATAAACCGCACTGGACTTTAAAGGAAACACAACAGTTGGATGGGTGAGTGGTTTTGTTTGTTTGTTCGTTCACGGTGACTCTGGGCTTTGTTCAGTTGTGGCGTGTAGGGAGGGTGCTGTCTGGGACCAACGGATTGTCGGCGTGTTTGCAGTGACTCAGTTGTTCAGTTGTGTCTAGAAGTGGCACATTGCACTCGCTTTTTCGGTTCGTTCCTCCTTTCCGTTCCTCGTCGGCGTGGAGTGATGAGTGTGTCTGTGGGTGTGTTTCTCTGTGCGGTCGCTGTCTGCTCCGTGTGTGTTTGCGTGTTCTCCAGGTGGTGCGGCTTTGTAGTTTACTGAAGTCGTGCTGGGACACCCGAGTGGATCCGTGTATGGGGCGCTCTGGATTGTGTGGCGCAGTCATTTTATGATGGGGTTAGAGGCTTAAGAGCGCGTCTAATATCCTGGAAAATACGGTAGTTTTCCCTGCGCATTTATCCACTTGAAGTTGCATTTTTTTGTACAGTATTTTTCGGACTATAAGTCTCCGGTGTTAGGAATACTGGTCGGACCCAAATGTGCAGAAGGAAAAAAGGTATTTATTGTCTTGGCGGGGGATAATTCCAGGAGGCAGACGGGTCCGGGTTGGCTGCATAAGATGGAGGCTGACTGGACTTACAGAAACAGGAGGGTACGGGAAGGCTGGCTCCAAAATGAAGTGTGGGGAATAGGACAAAAGAAACAGGTAAACATCAAAAAGTCTTTGGAGTTCTCAAAAATCTTAAAAAGCCTGAGTTGATCACCAGAACGGAATCTGGCACTGTAAGCAGGTCAGCAGGTATTGCAGGAGATGATTGCTTGATGAGGATCAGGAGTGGAGCAGCAGGTGAGTGATTGGGGCCCGCCCAGGAAATGCCAAACAAGAAGTAGAAACAGGGAGCAGGGAAAGGAGGGGTAGGAGGAGCAGGGAGAACCCTTCCGGAGTATAAGTACCACCAGCCAAAAAATGTGTAATGACGAAGAAAAAAACATCTATAAATCGCACCAGATTATAAGATTATATCGCACTTTTTGGGGGAAACAACAGACTGTTAACGTCACATATGAACAGTTCTTCAGATAAACTATAACATAAACAACAGAACAAGTTTAACAAACTCTCCATCTCACTCCAAATCACTAAATCCATTCAATTCTTCATCCTCGGTGTCACTTCTGAACAACTCCGCTTCCTCTTCTGTGTAGCTGTCGTCAGACTCAGCATCAGTTCCAGTTAGAATTATTCTGGTCTTTCTGAATCCCGACAGGATGATTTCGGTGTCACTGAAGTTCAGGCTTTGTCCATCCATCCAGTGACTTCCAGGAAAGTTTCATGGTGCATCCTCCCGGTTGCCGTGAAGCTGTGTTCTCCATCCCCACTTTCCACCAGTCCCTCACTCCAAACTTTCTTTCTGTTGCTCGATTCTCGTTTTCAGCTGGATATTTCACGACTTGCAGCAGGACACATGCAGGAGACATGTGCAATAGGGTGACAGTGGTACAGTAGGAGCAGATCCTGACACACAAGCCTAGTGCTTCTCGCTGTTGTCAGGATGAAAGTTTTAATATATAGGTCGCAGGAAACACCCAAACCGTGAAAAAAGTGAAAAATACGATAATCAATATTCTCCTGCGTGTTGCTCCAAATATCCACGTTTTGCCCTATTCACATGCACACCCTCTACTCTGTAAATACTTTGTTCTGTCGTGAACTGAAACTAAAAAGGCCGTCATGGCAAGATAGTGGAACAAGTTCCATAAAGGAGCAGGCGGTTTTCCAACCCGGAAGCAGAGCAGACCTTTAGTAGTTGCCTGTCCAGCCAAAACCACACTCTTTAACATTACTTTACAAAGAGAAGCAGCTCGGATTTCAGATTGATGTGATTGACAGGTGCAAACACTTCTTCTGTTTGTGAATAAACACAGGAGCTTCCATGTTCATGTCTGTATATTCTGTATATTCTGACCTGAGCGCCTGAGACATGGCATCGCAACAGGTCACAGGAGCTTTTTACATGTACATACTGTATACATTTATAAATTTATGCCTAATTCCATACTAGTCTCTTGCTATTTTTTCATTCCGAATTTTTTCTCTTTGTTATTAGATTATATTGTGATGTGTGAGCTCCTGTGTCCACATCATTTCCCTTGTGGATCAATAAAGTTCGTCTAAAATGATAAAAACATCAACAAAAACAACAGTTTAACAAGGGCTGGGCAACAATAAATCTAAATCACATGAATTCCTGTGATTAATCATGATTAATCACATGTTATACACAAAACCAATTAATGAGTAAAGTCCATGTTTATTCTTCTTTCTTTGGAGAATCTTACTCAAAAACAGAGCTGATTTCAGTACAGTTTGTCAGTTCCTAGAATTTGACTTAATGAATTGAAAAGTAAAGTGCATGTGATCAGCAGCAGTAAAATAAGGTGTTCAGTGTAAATCTATTTTATTTTATCAAAATTTATTTGACAAAAAAGGGCCTTGAGAATTGTCACCAACAGTCATTGTAGAGAGACGTCCAACCCAATATTTGTTCAATTTAAAGTGTTGAAAATGCAGGATATTGTCGGCTTAAGTCTCCTCAAAGTCATGTGTAAAGCAAAGTGTAATGTTTAAAAATCCCAGATTCAGAATCAAGGTTATGGAACGAAGCATCACTGTGAAAGGAGTTAACTTATGGAATAGTCTTGACAAAGAAATAAAAGAATCAAGTACAATGATGACATTTAAAAAATACATAAAATCAAATGCAATGTGTATGTACGAAAAAGGAAACTAAGTTGTTGTGCATTAAAATGAAGATTTCTGTTTGCATTTGATCAGTATTTGTGCCTGAACTGATTGGAATGTTTCGTAACCATCGGTGTTGATGTATTGTCTTGAAACGGGGGCAGGGAACATAAGATGACTCTTCTTCTTTCTGCTCCTTTTCATTCATTTCTTGTATGTCTGATGTTGTGACACTCTCGATGTCTTTTTATACTTTATGAATGAAATAAATAAAAATAAATAAATAAATCTCAACTGAAAAAATCAAATCAAACCAAATACAAAACTGAAATGTATTGCCACTGCCACAGCTTTAATGTTTCCTGTTTGTTTATGAGTGAGATTTTCATGTTTAAATCAATAACCAGTTGATTATCCCACTTTCTTTCTCACTGTTTTCTTTGAGTGCAGCAGCAGTGCAACACAAAGCAACAATGTGCCTGGCCCTAAATTCAACACAAAGCAACAATGTGCCTGGCCCTAATTTGAACAACATAAAAATATTTGATTGTACATGTATTACCAGTAATAAGTGACACAGTTTCACTTTTTAACGTCTGCTGACAGTTGGGAGCTCAGATCAGTACCATCTTTGGACATGGGTCTAAATCACCCATTGTTTTGTGTAATGATATCATCAGATGGAAGTGCAGACAGTTCCCTTACAGCAGTTGGAGCAATCAGAGCATAATTACTGTTCTTGTTGATTTGAATCTGATGTTTTTCTGTCGATAATTACTTTGGCATGCTCCGAGTGATCAGAACCTCTCCATAGTCTTCACACTTTAATTGGCTTCTTTTTTTTTTTATTTGTAATTTATTCAGTGATTTTTTTGTCCATATACATCATAATATACATGTTCTGTTTTGTTTTTTTCCCCCCACACACAAACTCAAAAAAAAAAAAAAAAGGGAGGCAGTCGGGTTACAAATTTTAGAATATACATTTGTACAGAGTACACATTTTCAGGATTTCAGTAGTTTTATTTTTATTTTTTTTTCCCTAAACAGAAAACCACTGAAATCCTTTACATTGTGCATTACAATTACTCCTCACTTCATACAATTTAATTTTCTCCACCATTGTCACAGTTAACATAATTCAAATATGCTTTCCATTTGTTTTTGTAGGCTACAATTCGATCTGACATATTAAATGACATCTGTTCGTAAGAGGCGACTTATCCAGTTCTGTGAACCACTCATGAAACGCTGGCTCCTCTGGGTCTTTCCAATGTCTCATTATTATTTGTTTTCCAATCATAATACTAGTTTGAATAAATTCTGATGATGGACATCTAGAAGTCATTTTTGGATCACTCAAAATGTAAAGCTGAGGGGTGAATTCAAAAGTGTTTTGAGTGATATTTTTTATGCACCCATGAATCTTCCTCCAATAGTTTTGTATCAGAGGACATTCCCAGAGGAGGTGCTTCAGAGTTCCTTTGGCTTGGCATTTCCAGCAGTTTTCTGAGTCTTTAAGCTTGAGTCTAAATAACCGTGATGGAGTCCAATAGAAGCGATTCAGGATTTTAAAATTAATTAACTTGATTTTCACGTCTCTAGACAGTTTATTTGTGTTTTCACATATTTTATTCCAGTCTTTGTCTGTCAGATTAATATTAAGATCTGAAGACCAGATTGTTTTTAACGTGTAAAGCATCGGATGCTTATGTTAATTGGCTTCTTGGAGAATTTGATCTCGCACGTGTCCTCGTCCTTAAAATCCGTGGAGTTTCAGTGTAGTTTACACCTCAAAAACTTACCTGGTTGTGTTTTTGGAAGTGCTGGTGTAACCCAGGTTAACAGTGACTGTTAGAGAGAAACCATGATAATAAGAACAATAAAAATATAGGATAAAATTTGATAAATAAGGCAATAAATATGTTAAATATGGTTAAAAACATCTGCAATATATTATTTTATTAAAAAATACGTTAGAAAGTTAAAAAGTACACAAATTCATTGGTTAAATATGTTGGAAGTTGTTTTTAGACTCTTATTTTGAAAAGCACGTAGCTGCGTGACCCATGTGACTAGCAACAGCCAACCGGATGGTTCTAGGCTTTTCCCTGTCTACCGAGGGAGATACGCAAGACACACGCAAGATGCGGCAGAAAGGAGAAGAGCAGAGAGAAAAAACGAGTCTAAAGTCAATTTCAAACACCAGAAAAAGAGTATTAAAGAATATATTTTTGTTTTCCAACCTGTCCCTGTGTGGAGACTTTGTACAAGTTGATAAACGGGACTTGATGAGTTGAAATAAATGTATTTTATTTTTATATTAAGAAATATCTGTGCAATATAATTACCATTTGGATGGAAATGAAAACCTTTTGTAGCGACTTTATGTTTTATGGTTAAATAGTGAAGCACATGGTGTTTTATAAGCTAAAGTGAACGAGCTCACAAGTTCATTGCCCGGACTTGTTCTCCCGTCCGCCCCTCATGGCGACGGCGGCACCTTAACAAGTACCAATTGAGAGAGAGAAATGGTGGTTTTATGTCTTTTAAAGCTACCTAATGTTTATTTTTGTGTATTTCTACTGATTTCATGTTGTTATTGATAGGCCATATTGAATGGGTAGAAGAAATTCTGCTAAAAAACCGAACTTTGGAAAGCACGTGGTTGGAACAAGATGGCGATGGCGAGCTGCCCACGGACCTTCTGAACGATACGCAGGAGAAATACTTCCCTTGTTGAACGCATGGTTTGCATCTAAACTGGTAGGATTTACCCAACTTTCTGCAAAGCTACTGCAACGGACTCAGGAACATTGAACTGCTAATTAAAAGAGCAACAAGTAGAAAAGAAAAAGGACTTTTATTCTGCGGTACAGAATTGTTCAGCCTTTTGCTGAATCATTTTGAGTTGTGATTTTGTATTTTATTTTCAGACCATAAACGAATATTGTAAAAGGGTATTTTACAATGTAAATGTTTTTGGTTGGGAGCAACAGAACAATGTTCTCTTTAAACTTTAAAATAACTTGAAATAACTAGAACTGAAATAATTGAAACTAAATGTGAACTGAACTAAACAGGGTTAACTCGAAACTGTGATAGAACTGATTGAACTAAACTAAAGGGTTGCAACCTGAGAAACAAAACCTGAGAAACAAAACCTGAGAAACAAAACCTGGTATAACTAAAATATATCCAGTAAAAGAAAATAAGGGTTTTTGGAACTTAACTACTTAAACAAAAGGGTTAAGATAATTGAAATGAATGTTAACGTTGTCTATGTCCATGTCATATTGTCATTTTTTATATTTTTGTGTCCAAATTTCAATAATAAGCCGGCAAATCATTTAAACGTATCCTCTTGTCTGTGGTCTTTTCATCATCAAGTCAACTTTGGCTCCAGTAGACGAACCTAACCAACTGATACTGGTCCATTACGCAGTAGTTCCTACCTCTTCTTGTTATTACCCTGTAATTACCACTCGTTGGGCGTTTCACTGTGTTTTTAAACTCCATGCACCTTTACAAGAATCATTTGGATCATTTCAGCCCTATTTGCCAATCTCTGCTGAACAAAAGGTAAAAAGAGTGCTGTTCATTTGAAAGCTACCACTTCATGACATCATAAGGTGGAACAAGGAAACAGACTAATAATAGTTACTCAAACATGTGAATGAAACAAAACACAACTCCAGGTCTGTTTCTGATGAGGTAACAACATTCTAACATGTCCAGCGAGGTTCATTTGGCCTTCCCATATTTTATGTCATGAGGTTCTTTTTTCAGACCAAGAATTTGTTTTCATATCTGACACTTTTGACTACTCACTAGCGCTGTTCTTTAGAATCACATGATGTTGCTGTGATGTGTCCAGTCAGCTGATTTAAACAGGTTTTGGCACTGTCTTCCTACCGGTGAAGGCAGGACGACAGCGCCATCTGTAGTCCAACTTCCTCAGGACAGTATCTCAAGTGTGTGAGAGTAAAAAAGCCCCTCATCCCGATTTATCGTCCTGTGGGCACATTTCCGTATTTCGATTGTCTCTTTAATCCAGTAATGGTGTTTGTTTTCCTCTGTCCCAATGATGTTTGCTTTGTCCCAGTCCAGAATGCGGACTGTGACTGGGAGGGCGTTCAGTCCATGAAAAAAGGAACATAGAACAGAATGTGAGAAGAAAACAGCGAAGTCAAAGCAAGTTTATTTGTACAGCACAATTCATACACAAAGTCATTCAAAGTGCTTTACAGAATAAGAAATGCATTAAAATCAAAATAAAAACAAATCAAAACATCATAAAATAAAAAAAAAGAGAGAGACACAAATTACATAAATTAGAGAGAAAAGTGCAGAATGAAATATATGCCGCTAAACAGAACCATTTTGAGCGTAGATTTAAACAGTCGAAGTACAGTCAGTCTCACATGTTCAGGTCACAGTGTCTCACATGGTCCAGGTTTTTGCTGCATGAATCTGAAATTCTGACTCCCCATGTTTGGTCCTGAGTCTGGGCACCAGCTGAAGGCCGGCCCCTGGAAGGCGTGCACACGAGCAACAGAACAGAAAGCAGAACAGGAACCACTCAAATCGGCCATTTCTGACCACTGTAAAAGAGAGAACCACATTGTGGACTGGAACAGAGCAAACATCACTGGGACAGAGGAAAACAAACAAGGTTGCTGGATTAAAGAGGCAATCGAAATAAAGATTGGGACTATAAACAGGGACGAGGGGCTTTTTTTACTCTCACGCACCTGAGACACTGTCCTGGGGAAGTGGGACTGCACCCACCTGTAGGAAGACAGCGCCAAAACCTGTTTAAATCAGCTGACCGGACACGTCACAGCAACATCACGTGACTCTGAGGAAGACCACAGTGAGCAGAACAAACTGTCAGGTATGAAAAACAAACTGTTGGTGTGAAAAAAGAACCTCATAACCACTGTTGGGCAAGTTACTTTAAAACTGTAATGTGTTATTTATTACTTATTACTGTCATTTCAAAGTAATTCGTTACATTACAATATTACTGCATTTAAAATGTAAGGCATTACATTACTATTGCATTACTTTAAGTTACTCTCACCAAAATAACTGCGAAAAAGCTGAACTTTTGAGCCGTATATGGACTGAACCAGGACTAAACAAGGTTTAAACCAGGACTAAACTAAAATCAGCGAAACAGCGAACCTAAAAAGTGAATCGCGTTAGAGCGAGGGACGACTGTAAGCCAGGTCTAAACCAGAAGTGGTCCACAGGTCTAAAATTGTCCAACAGGTCTAGAGGTCATAAACCAGAAGTGACCCAGGTCTAAACCAGGTCTAAACAGCGTAGAGTTCTGGGTCGGTCCTTTCACCCACGGTTAACTGAAGGTCTATCCGACCGCGTCTCCGGTGTTTCACCGCTGCTGATTTCACGGTGATTTTAGCGAATTTCTATGAAGAAAAACCCACCACTTCAATCCAGGTTAAAAAAGCATTGGAACGCACGTTACTCACATTTGTACCGAGTAAAATATTAAAATTTTTTCCCCTGTAATGCCTTACATTACTGCGTTACAGCAAAAATCAACGCATTACTGTAATACATTACTTTTATAATACATTACTCCCAACACTGCTCATAACATACCATTTTAACATGGCTCAAAGGTCACAAGAGTCAATTTTGCGTAACATAGCACCTTTCAATTTTTCCTTTTTTTCATTTTCAAATGTTTAAGATGACATTAACACAAAACCAGCCACCACTATACATGTATTTGAGCAAAATTAGTTAGTTATAAACTCATCACTGTGAATAATCGAGATCCTCCAAATGCATAAGATAAGTGAAGAATAAATTTGGAGCTCTGCAATCCATTTAAAGTTCTGTTTTTCACGTTTTTAAGAGGTAAAATCAGGTACAGCGTCTTTAATCACTTGTTATTAGGAGTAAATTCTGTATGTCTGAACTCATTAAGGAGAAACTAAGACCTGGTTTATACTAAATGCAGGTTGGGGGCAGTTCAAGAGTTCCCAAGTGAAACATACACCTCAAAGTTTCACTGTAGTCAGGTAAAAACATGGCTTGTGGCTCGATTTTTGCACTTCTAAAGTTAGCAGACATTTGAGTCGTTTTATAAATAAGAGCGGGTTAGTTTGGTGCAGAGTTTTCCTTGAGGTAAAGAGAAGCCTGCGTGATGTCTGGTGATCACGGCACAGTGCCACTTCTCTCCACACTGAACACCGAGTTGATCTGTCTGCAGCCTAAACCAAATATGTTGTAAATAGGTTATGCAAATGACCCAGCATGAATATTGTGCAGAGGTAAGTGAGTCACAGAGCGCAATGGGATTCAACTCACCACTCAACAGAAAGGCAGAGGCCACAGTGATATCGCTCTATATCATTTAGAAGCAGATCCAAATATGATCGTATAATTAGATTTGTTTATTTCAGTGACGCATGTGAAACGAAGGAGGTCATTTGTCACTTATCATTTACAAATAAATGTCATTTCTCTCCACTTTTGGTAGGAGAGAGTTTGGCAGGTTGCTCATTGATTCTGCTATGGCCGGGCACGTTAACAAGTTAATTTTGCGTTAAATAATTCATTCATTATCGTCGACAATTATTTTAATGTCGTTAACGCAGTTTTTATTATTTATTTATTTAGAATTGTAAACTCCTGTTGCTCACTGTTTTTCATTTTGAAAAAGTCCACCGCAAGCATTTCTTTGAGTTTGACGTCTTTTCTTTACACTTTTTTTTTTTTCTGACCATGTGGGATGCAACGTGTCCGAACCTCCATGGGTCAGAGTTCTGCACCGGCCGCGAGCACCGAGCCTCCGTGGGCTCCGGTTCACGGGTCTTTCTCTTTCTTCTCCTCCTTTTCTTTCATTCCGCACTCTTCTCTCTAATTTATGTCTCTCTTTTTTATTTTAATCTTTGATTATTTATGTTTTTATTAGTTTTTATTATGATTTTAATGTATTTCTTATTCTGTAAAGCACTTTGAATTACTTTGTGTATGAATTGTGCTATACAAATAAACTTGCCTTGCCTTCCAAACACCCGAGGCGTCCAGATAGAGGTGTCCAGTGCAGTTTTCGTCACTGCGGACTCGCTTACATTATGCTATCGCAGGGTATTCGCGATATGATCCCGCCCATAACTCAATGAAATATGATTCACTAAAACAACAGTCAATCTCATCCCCACATTGACTTGAACTGCACGGGCCTTTTGTTCCAGCCACCGAAGGCCCTGCAGGTGTTTGTTTAGTTCAGCGCTGCAGGGGGAGTCACTGATTTACCCAGATACCACTGGAAGAAAAACTTTGATTGGTCCATTTTCGTTCCATTATATTAACCCTTTGTTTCCCAAGAAATATCAGTCCAAGTTTATAACAATGATCTAGAAATTATTACTAGTGTCGTGTTTATTACTCACTGAATTAAAAAATAGTGAAAAAAGATATTAGTAGTACAAAAATTCATTCAATATTTTTCTTGAGCCTTCAGAATACCTTGAAGGCTCTGAGGATTCCACTGTGAAAGAAATGCTGTTTGCACAACAAAAGTACGGCTCTTTCATTTACATTTCCAATAAAAGTGCACTATATGCTACTTTTGAATTCATTAATTGGTTTTGCGTATAACATGTGATTAATCGCACTCAAACTCATGCCTAGCCCGAGATTCTGCATTGTATTCCTTTCCTTTCTTTTTTCCTCGAAAGCAGCCGCATTTGTTTTCATACAGACAGACCAATGCGTGTCACTGATTGGCTAATCCACCTGTCAATCATCTGAAAAAGTGGAGATTCACTGGTGACACGCTTTTCATAAAGTTCTGGAGAAGTGTGAAGGAATGGGAAATTAAAATGGATGAAGCCCTTAGGTAAAAGCCCAGACTTGTGCAGTTAGAAGCGTTCATATTTCCTGTGATGGAACCAACCAAACAAAACTCCAGCTCGAGGTATTATGTAATTGCATAATCAGTGTCCTCAAAAAAACAAGGAATAAAAACAAGAGGGGCCCCCTCTGAGCCACTCCAGACGCTGTGTTCTGTGTTTAGGGTCACTCTTTTGTGTGTGTGTGATTGTTGATCAGTCTTTCCACGGCTTTATCTGATACACAGAAAACACCACAGGCACAGAGCGTCATCACAACTCCCCAATGCACAACAACACCGAGCAGAAAATAGGGCGACATAAATTGCACGTGTAGAAAGTTTGACAATAAGAGGAGGGAGGGAAAGAGCTGAAGCACCGGGGCTGAAGCAGTGGAGCCGAGTGAGACGCAGATGAGACAGAGGAGCTCACAGCTGCTCTCATCTCTCCTCTGTCACAGCACAGTACCACAGCAGGCACCTCTCCACCTCAACACACCACAGTCACACCAAATACCAATACAGTCACATAATAAACCACAGAAAAGAGAAAGCACTGAGCTATTGATACGTGTTTATGTCGTGTCTAAACATGAGGCAGCGCTGTGGTCCTACCTGAACTACTGACTGATTACACAGACATATTTACAGGGCAAAGGATCCTCTTAATCATAACTAGATTGATTAAAATATGCATCGAGAATTTCAGACTTTGGGTCATTGCGTAATACATACTGGGAAGGGTTTTCTGAAAAAGTGAGCATCAAACCGCCATGTTTGATTACCCAGTGGGATGTGTCTATTGACAAAGCTGATCTTTTCACGTCTTTTGAACCATATCACTTTTATTTCTGGTTTTGATTTTGTCATATTTTAGTTTTGGGATTTGGACATCGTAATTGTGTGATTGTTGGATGTCTTAACAGTGGAAAAAGGCTCGAGAAATTTGTTTGCAAACTGTATGTGGAGGGACAACAAAGCAGGATCTCGTTTGTCAATCGAGAAAGCTCACACTTTCTTGTGGTTTTACAGCAACATCATGTCTTGGTCTCTTTGCAGTGGAAGGTGTGAACAGCTGGTGCCTTTCGCTTTGGTGTTGACTTTTTAAATTCATAACCGAGGTGGAGCGAGGGATCGGGATTTTGCTTTGATGTTACTCCACATACAAAATGTTCACCTGCAAACTCAGGATGATTTAGGCAGTCAAAGGTTTCCTTTTTGGTCCTTCCCGTGGATCAATCCTGCCCATCACCTTCACCTTTCACTATTTTTCAATTCCGTTGGGAAGGGAAACAGTTTGAACAGAGTTTGCAGTCTCACACATCTGATTCCCTTTTGCAATTATGAAGTTCACAAGCAAATTTTTCAAGCAGTTTTCTGCTGTTAGGATCCAACAACCACACAATTACAATGTCTGAATCCCAAAACTAAAATATGACAATATCAGAATCAGAACCAAAAGTGATGTGGTTCAAAAGACTTGAAAAGATCAGCTTTGTCAATAGACACATCCCACTGGGTAATCAAACGGTTTGATGCTCACTTTTTCAGAAAATCCTTCCCAGGATGCATCGCGCGATGACCTGAAGTCCAAAATTCTCGATGCATGTATACACCTTAATACTCTTTGGGTCAGAAATACTTTCACATCAGGATACTGGCTCTGTGCTTGTTATTTCAGACTGGATTTTTTTACTCTAAATTGATCCCTCAGTGTTGTAATCTGTGTGACTGTTGATGTCTCTTGCGTGGATGTCGCTGGGAGCTGATTTTGGACAGTTCCAAAATACAGACTTTACTCCTCCAAGAGCTCACACCATGAAACAAGATCACACAAATGTTCTTTTATTTAAATGTGCACTGACTCTTTTGGTGGACTGCCACTTGCTTGTTACTGCGAGGCATTAAACCATTAAATGTCTCTTTCCATAAGGTCATGTTGCAAAGTTACAGGTCAGAAGAGAGTTTTAAATGATCTAGTCCCTATGTTCTACTCACAGGAGTTGAGCATTTGCTTGTCTGTTTCTATTTAAAATACCCTTGTGACAGTACTACAAGCAAAAATACTCTGCAGTAACATCACGCTGGGGGTGTTCTACATCTGTATGGCCAGAATGTTCAGCAGTTACCAAGGTGACACAATGCACATATTCGCAAACAAATGAAAAACACAACATGGATTTAAACAACTACCGTATTATTCAGACTATACGGCGCACTTAAAATGCTTTCATTTTCTCAAAAATGGACAATGCTCCTTATAATCTGGTGCGCCTTATGTATTGATTCCGATTTTATGTGGTACACGGAGCTCAGAAATCTGTCAAAATGTTTTAGTACAAAAAAAAACCTGCAAAGCTGCACCGTTTGTGTGCACCGTCTTAGTGTTACGGTTGTTGTAGCCAGGAGCTTTGCAGAGTAATACACATTCACCAGGACAGGGAGGCAACAACGGGCGAGTTATGATCTTAAGTGTCGTCCGAGCTTTCACGGAGGCCAGAATCATCACTGAACAGCAAAGACCGACTCAGATAATGAGAGGGAACCGGACTTGACGCCGAAATTACCCAATTGTTAAACTCAGACATGAAGATGAAGAATTTGACGGATTTGTGGAAGAGGAATGAACTGAAAAAGTGAGTGCATTGTTTTGTTTGTGTTGAGTTATTGTGAATGAGTTGAGTAAAGTAAAGTGATTTATCAGACTGTTTTGTTTTGCTGAATGCACTTTATAATCCGGGTGCGCCTTATGGTTTGAAAAATACGGTCATTTTCTGGAGCCTCTGAACAATATGAGCATTCATGTTCCTGTTTAGGAGTTTGATTTTCAGCTATAAAGGTGAGCACGGCTATCTGAAAACCTGTAAATGTATGAGTGAGAGATTTGTTTAAGTGCACAAGTCAGCTCTTTCTGGTCAGACTGTGTTCAAATAAAGCTCAAATTATGTCTAACTAGAGTAACAGATACAATACATTCTGCTCATTTTTAAAAAAATCGGAGGTCTCTGAAAATGTAAAAAATATCATCAAGTTCAGTGAAAAACAAAACATTTAGAGCTCGACACTTGGATACAGCAGCCACTTCTCTCCACGTCCTGCGGCAAGCCTGTGTTTGTGGGGCCCAGATCTGCCTTTTGTGATGGAGACAGCAGAAGGAAAGAGAGCGGGGGAGGCGTTCGGAGAGGCTGGGACCGACATCCAAATCTCAATATCTCAGCTGAAATCGTCAAACTTTAATTGCAAAAAAACATCCACTCAGTCTCACGTGTGAAATAAAGTTTTGCAGCTGTACAAACCAGTCTCTACAGTATAAAAAAAAAAAGTGCTTGTGCTAATACAGTTTTGACAGGAAAACTGTGCCAAAAATAATCCAGTTTTGTGTTTGTGTTATGAATTTTGCAAGCGTGTAGGTGCAGTGTTGTACCCGAACGCTAGATGTCATCCCTGTCACTCTCCCACACAAAATAGTTCTGCAGCTCCAAAACTTAACCAAAACACATTCAAATCAGTTGTGCAGATACAAAAATAATACAGAAACTCAAAACTACTCAAAATGTTGATACAGCTACAAAACTGTTTTAGGACAAGCACAATTTTTTATATATTTTTTTTGTACAAGGACAGATTGGTTTGAACAGCTGCAAAACTTTATTTCACATGTGAGACAACATAAGATATTTATAACATTATTTTAATTCCATACTTAGTCCACTTCTTTATACAGTCTGTGGCTCGGACGAGTACATTGACATTAGACAGTGTTGGGGAGTAACAGATTACATGTACCGGAGTTACGTAATCAGAGTACAAATTATGATTAACTGTACTGAGTTTCAATGAGTGGTAATTGGATTACAGTTACTTTGTTGAAATAAATGGATTACACAGCGGTATTTTCCCATTTTCACATTTTGGGCTATATCCCATTTCTGTAAATTTTACTTCGATAATTCCATTCATTGCCACAAACCAAACAGAACACGGCAACAGGCGAGTTTCAGCTGACGTCATTGTTATTAAAAGCCCGCGTTGCATGCTGGGAAATATTTTGGTCGGAGGCAAGAAACACGGTAGCGTCAAACACAGTGCGTAACCTCGCGTATTTATATAATGGTAAATTCCTGCTGCATTATCGGATGCACAAATAGAAGCACGGAAGAAGGAAAATGTCTTTTTCATATTCTGAGTGAAAAGAACCACTAACGGTGAATTAAACGACTTTCAAACATTCGCAGAGCAAACGTAGAAGATCCTAACAAACCGTGGACTCCAACAAGTTCAACAACACATCGAGACTCTTGGAGGTTTTCATCTTTTCTGCTGTGAATGGCCCAGGAGTTTCCACCAAGTCATTGTGGATATCGCCCAAGTGAATATTTGTCCAGGTAGTTGGTGATTCTGACCAGAAATTTGGTTTGGTCCACCTTTTGTCGGGGTTGAAAAGGGTGATTTGTCGTCCGTCGATGCTTATGACCAATTTTCTGGTCAAATGGTCTTGGGTCCTCTGCTGTTAGAGTGGATAAATAACCGGGATCAATACCCTTTACGTGCTTTCTCGCTCCGTCCGTCATGTTGAATTAGTGTTTCTTGCCGCAGACCAAAATAATTCCCAGCATGCAACGCGCGCTTTTGTCAACAATGAAACTCGCCTATAAGAGCGATGTAAATGTCTTGTTCACGTTGGCGGCGTCAGTCACAGTGGACGAGGTTGTTAATAATCGTCATTCTTAATAATCTGATTTTGCATCATTTTGAGTAAAAAACATCCAATATTATTGATTTTTACTGATGCTTTTATGTTTGTACTGAAAGTGATTTATTATTTTATTTTTTTAATAAACAATATAACACTAACAGTAGGTGAACATAATTTAAGGCAGCAGTGATCTCATATAAAGCATTTCTCTATCAATAATATTTTGAATCTGGTTAAGGAAAGATTGGGCTTTTTATTGTTTTGTTTTTTTTACATCAGACAAAACATCTTTGTCTTTGCTTTTGTACAGTAAACAATTGTCTGTTCATGGAGACTTGGGCTCAACAGACAATTTGAAGAGAACAAACTCGAGTCTTCAGGATGTTATTGCTACATTCATGTAGTTTTAAAAAGTATAACAATATCAAGTCATCCAAAGTATTCAGATTACATTACTCACTTTAAGTAATTTAATGGATTACGTTACAAACTACATTTTGGGGTATGTAATCTGTAATGGGATACATTTCAAAAGTAACCTTCCCAACACTGACGTTAGAACAGTTGGAGCACATACAATATGTTGTACAAAAGTTCAAAATATATTTAGTGTTTTCAGGGGAATGTGCCTTACCCTTTGGCCTTGGGGTGAGGTAGGGTGACACCTGCTAGTAAGTCCAAGAGGGGACAAAGGGGTATGTTTCTGAGGGACAATGTGGGACACTGCCCAGTGCGGCGGCGGCCCCACTCCGCGGGCAGACTCACTGATTGTGGTTTACCCATTTCTACCACCTTACATGGCACATTAATAAAGCCCTATTCCTCTAAACATGTGTAACTGCTGATGTGTGCTCATGAATAGGCCACCCATTGTGTATTTTTTTCTCAGTAAAGATTCACAATATTTTGAACATTCAGTGAATTGACACATGCTCTTCCACTTATGATTTACAGTATAACAAACTTCTACTTAATACATCTAAATCATATTTCATTTTGTTCCAGAAATGAATCCGTCCTTTTTCTGTTAATGATATAAATTTGACATTTACCGATTCATCACCAATTATAGCAGTTGATAAATTTAAATATCTTGGTTTATGGCTTGACCCGTCGCTCTCATTCAGCGCCCACACACAAACTATTACAAACAAAATTCCATATGGGAAGTGGGACAATAGTGGTGGATTGTCCCCCCATATTATTTTATGAAAATATCACATCTGCCTAGAGACTTTTACACTACACTAGTATTTTACAATTATTATATCTGTTTTAAGGCTGTAAAACCCCTCACCACACACTTTATACACTTTTCTCACACAGGACACAGTATTGATATCACCAAGAGTACTTTTTGTTATATTTTACTAAATTATTTTGTTACAGTGCTACAGTTTTGTTGCTTGTTTAGAGGAAGGAAACTTTTTTTATGCGACACATTTGACATTTTCACTGTTTTGATGAATAAAATGTTTGCGTTTCATATGAACTTTGCACGAAAAGAGGTTTAACAAAGACTTTTAGAATCACAGACATGATTTAGTCTTTATTTTTATTGAACTGTATGGAATCGATTTGAAATATATCATATGGAATCGAAAGCTCACTGTATCGATATGTATCGTATCGGCAACTTCATAATGATACCCAGCCCTACTTACAACCCTTTTTGCATGTCGTCGTTTTGTTTTTTTTTACGCAAAGAATCGAAGATTGATTTATTCCGTATTGGAGCCCTACAGCGCAGAGTCCTGCACGGGTCCATTTTTGGACACTCACACCCTCGCAGTACAACACCACACCCGCCCGTTAACCAAAGATTACATCAAACTGCCTAGAGACATTTACACTAGTGCTACGACCTGGTACAGTGCGTCTCTCCTGTTCTGGTTCATATAGACCAGGGGTGTTCACACTTTTTCAGCATGTGAGCTACTTACAAAATGACCAAGTCATAAAGATCTACCTAATACAAAGCCAAGCAAACTGCACTGAAACACTCTGTGCCCCTTTTTTGGACCCTCACCCACAGTTTGAGAACCCCTTCTTTAAGAGAACTTCCTCTGGCACTTTACACAAAACTGTGAAAAAAGTGAAGGAAGATTTTTAAACCTGTTTTTTAAAGTTCCAAACTGGAGTTGCATTCTTTTCTGGTTTTGCAGTGATATTTACCAGCCTCTGCACGTTTACCAAACCAAACGCACATCGTGACAAACACAGATGCATTTGTGCACTTTTGTTAGACAAACTTCAGCCAAATGTGGCAGTAGGTCTGTTCTGTAGATCCGCTCTATGCTGTAGACCTGCTTTGTGCCAACACTGGAACACAAATTTAGACTGGTTTTTGCTTCACGTTTGGTCTTGTTCTTCTAATCAGCCGCACTGTGGGAGGGGCTTGTGTTGGCTGTACGCAGGAAGGAGCGAGAGCGTGAAAAGGCGAGGGGCGGCGTGCTGACGTGAGGCAGATGGACAGGTAGGATGTTTAGGAAGTTGAACCTGCCCTGTGATGCACGCTGGTACACGAGGGCACACGCTGTTGCAGACGAGCCGTGCATAGGGAGCGTGTGTGTTTGTGATGTGCCGTAGAGTCTCCGCGGGTTTCAAATGAGCGCACAGGCTGCACTGAGACGCCCCACACGCTCCTGCACCCGCTACAAGTTTATTACCAACAGCAGCGGCCGGAATGAAATATGATCACACTTGTTGAGTGTCAGACCTCGAGTGAGAGACAAGACCGAGTCCAAACGCAAGTCCGAGACGAGACACGACGATCTACCCACACGACCTTGGTGATCGACTGGTAGATCGGGATCAATGTATTGTTCACCCCTGATGTAGAGTGTATCCTGTCTCATTTAAGAAACTAAAAAAAAAAAAAGTAGGAAATTTAGTTTAAAGTTTATTTACATCTCAGATCATGTAAACAGCTGTGACTGATCCATCCCCAAACTTTATAACGAGGGGCACAGACTGGATAACTGGCCTCTGCTGACACGAGGAGACCCTGCAGAACCAAGTCCAGAGATTTGAGCCGCAACTCTCCCTCCTCTCCACAAACCCGGCTCACTTCTTTTATCTCTTTTGCTCAGTGCTGTCGCTGTTCAGGTATCACGGCTGCCTCGAGGCTGAACTGTGCCTTCGGAGCACGCTTCTTCTCTCCGTGCTCGTCATGTAGGCCACAGTGACACTCGTAGAACCTGTTTAATAATAGATCTGGAGCTTTCACGGCTCACGGTGGCACAAGATTCAAAAAACTAAGTCAAAACTGAACCACATGGCTTTACTATAATTTCGCATTTCATTTAATTCATTCAGGTGCTGATGGTGTACTATTTTTTGAACTGAATAACATGTTTGGATTTCTCATGTTGTACAAAGTCGAGTGGCACAGTGGTCCACAGCACAACGATCTGAGGCTGTGGTATGTGTCTGTGTCTGTTACGAAACGCTGGTCAGACTCAAATATGCAGAAAAAAATTTATTTATTAACCAGTGTTGGGGAGTAACAGATTACAGGTACCAGAGTTATGTAATCAGAGTACAAATTATGAGTAACTGTATTCAGTTACAGTTTCAGTGAGTGATAATGGGATTACAGTTACTTTGCTGAAATAAATGGATTACATGGTGGTATTTTCCCGTTTTCACATTTTGGGCTGCACCCCTCTTTTTATTTATTTATTTTTGTTTGGTAATTCCACTCATTGCTGGACACTAAACCAGGTCCAAACCAGGTCTAAAACAGGATTTAACAAGACTAAGTCATGCTACATGTTTCCTCGTCTTCTATCAATAATATTTTTAATGTGGTTCAGTAAAGTCTGGGCTTTTTAGTTTCTTTTATCAGACAAAACATCTTATGTGAAGATTTCCTCGTCTTTGCTTCTCTACAGCAAATCAAGTAATCCAAAGTATTCAGATTACATTACTCACTTTAAGTAATTTAATGGATTATGTTACCATCTACATTTTGGGGTATGTAATCTGTAATCTGTAGGGGAATACATTTTAAAAGTCACCTTCCCAACACTGTTATTAACAATAATAATCGGGGGGGTTGCAGGTTCCAGGTTAGACAGGACAGGTCCAGGTTGGCTGCAAACGTGAGGTACGTAGTAGTAACAGAGATTGACCAGAGGCTTATGGAACAGGTGGCAAACGAGATGAGGCTGTTAGTGATGTTACGAGATGTGTCGAGGCTTCGAAGCGTGTGTCGAGTAATCCAGGAAGTCTTTGGTGAAGCGCGTATCGAGGTTTGTATCGGTGATGTATGTGGTGACGTTCGAAGGCTCGTGAACCGCCCGTACCACGTGACCGGTTTAGGAAGTGGTTCACAGATTTGGCGTGATTCGAAACATAAGGGCCAGTGAAACACAACGGATTCCCCCAAAACATTTTGTGGTTTTGGGTTATTGCGAGTTTGGTACATTCTATTTGAGATTTTTTTTTTTTTTTTTTTTTTGCAATGGAGCACGCCTGCTTCATCTGTGCACTGTGAAAGTTTTTTTTTTTTTTTTTTTTTTTTCCCCAAAAGCAGGGGAAATTCTCTGTTAAAAAAAAAAAACACTGAGTCCAAATACTGTGGAGAAATAGATATTTATTTATAAAAATGAATAAAATGACCATATTTTGCCATTCTTATTGTGGCATAAGCACAGACATAAAGTAGTAACACAAGTACAGTCACATTACATCCTGATCTCCAATTTGTTCCTACTTTTTCTTTTAACCCGACCTTTATATCATGAACACAGACTCAAGAGTCGAGCAAATGGATGGAACGCTTCAGTGCTTCATCTCACCATCACTAGAGGCTGGCTCCAAACAGAAGCACTGGGGACAAAAAGAAACTGGTTAGTATAAAAATCTTCAGTAATCACAGAAATATTCAAAAGCCTGAGTTAAGTTCACCACTTAGATGACGGAACAATCTGGCACTGGAGAGAAGGTCAACAGGTTTTTTGTGGCAGGAGATGATTGATTGATGAGGATCAGGAGTGGAGCTCAGCAGGTGAGTGTAATTTGGATCCACCCAGGAAACTCCAAACAAGGTAAGGAGAGAAGGGGCTAGGGAGCAGGAAAGGAGGCGCAGGATGAAACTCTCACAGTGTCAGTGTTTAGTAACTTGCTTTGGATTTAGACTTTATATAATAATGCAGACTTTTATGCAAACTCGGATCTTTTCTCTTCACTAGATTTGTAGAGTTTTGGTAAAGCCGCTGTCGTCAGCTGAGCGGAAATGACATCATATAATTTCAGCAAAAATAATAATTGATAATTTTAGAAATATACTCGCACAAATGAAAATGGTCACAGCACAAACTAAATACAAATGTTTGGTATAATAATTTTCTACTGCCTGTTTTGACGCTGTTTAACATTTTGAGGGGCTCGATGACTTCATACAGTGGTCCCTCGTTTATCCCGGGGGTTACGTTCTAAAAATAACCCGTGATATGTGAAATCCGCGAAGTAGTCAACTTCTATATTTTACAATTATTATATCTGTTTTAAGTCTGTAAAACCCCTCACCACACACTTGATACACTTTTCTCAGACAGGACAGTTACAACCCTTTTGCATGTTGTCATCTTTTTGTTATTTTCCTCCTTTTTTACGCAAAGAACCAAAGATTCATTTATTCCGTATTGGAGCCCTACAGCGCAGAGTCCTGAACAGACTCGCACCCGCACAGTACAACAACACAGGACTAAAACAGGACTTAACAGGACTAAATCATGCTGCATGGACATGTTTCCTCCTCTTCTATCAATAATATTTTTAATACGGTTCAGTAAAGTCTGGGCTTTTTATCGACTTTTATCAGACAAAACATTTTATGTTCCTATATCCTAGTCTTTGCTTCTCTACAACAAATCAAGTAATCTAAAGTATTCAGATTACGTTATTCACTTTAAGTAATTTAATGGATTACGTTACAAACTACATTCTCGGGTATGTAATCTGTAGGGGAATACATTTTAAAAGTAACTTTCCCAACACTGTTACTAACAATAATAATCTGGTGGGGGTTCCAGGGGAGACAGGACAGGTCAGGTTGGCTGCAGACGGGAGGTACGTCGTGACGGAGATTGACCAGAGGCTTATGGAACAGGTGGCAAACGAGGGGGACAAAAAGAAATTGGTTAGTATAAAAATCTTCAGTAATCACAGAAATATTCAAAAGCCTGAGTTAAGTTCATCACTTAAATGATGGAACGATCTGGCACTGGAGAGAAGGTCAACAACCTTCCTAACCTCAGACTGATTCCAGGACTGAACCAGGAGGACTAAGCCAAGACTGAACTCGGACTAAAACAAGAGTAAACCAGGACTAAACCAGAACTGAAACAGAACTGACCGTTTGGACGGACGCGGAGGTGACCACAGGAGAAAGGACTGGCACAGGGCTCCGCACCTCTCAAAGGTAAGAGCGGCAATTGCCTGATTGCACTTTGCCGACACTGCTCGGGGTTCTCTCTCTTAAGTCCAAGATTAGTCCTGGTTTAGACCTGGTTTAGTCCTGACAAACTCATGTGTAATTACTACGCACTTGTAATTCGCAATACACATTCATATGCTGTAAAGAAAAGACATGCAAAATTGCACTCAAAAAAATCTGCGAAACCGTGACTCTGCGCTATAGCGAGGGACGACTGTATCTTAAGAATGATAATCTTACAAACCAAACTTTCTGAGCACAAACAATTGACTCCATTTTGTGTTGTTTTAGAGCATTTTGAAGCTTCCTGGAGGCTGCTGACCTAAATTTGACCTATAAAAGAATCATTAATATCTCCAAAACTAAAGCAGCATAGACGGAGCACAAACGATGGACAGAGTTTTTGTGCAGGTTTGAGTTCAGGCGTCATTCACAGGATGATTAAGATAAGATAAGATAAGATATGCCTTTATTAGTCCCACAGTGGGGAAATTCCAGTGTTGCAACGCGCAATTTCAGAACAGCAGGAAAAGGTAACATACAATAAAACAGATAATAAAAATAATTTAAAAAATAGACTTAAAAATAATTGCACATGGATATAATTGAATGGCACATGTTCAGTGTTAGCAGGATTACAGGAAGTAAGATGATCTCTCTTTATGTCCTTCATGACGTCTGCTGGAGCCGTGGCCATGTGACCAACCCACTGCTTTGTCTGCATTTGCTTTATTTGTTAAAGAGGCACTACGTCACTTTTTGGTTGGGGGTCTGTCACCTGCTTGTTTCTATGGAGACGTCACTGCTCTGTCTGGAATGTTCCACAGTATGACATTACATTTATTCAATTACAGGTGGTTTTATAGCTCAAAAATTCCTGGCCCTCTGACTGAGCAGGTCGCCACTCCATAGATCTGACCTGTAACTTGGTCTGGTTTGGTTTTCATGAAGATAGAAAGGTTTAATACAATATTGTGAAAAATAACAAAGCAATAACATCTCCATGGAGAAAGCTTTTGTCGGGCTCTCCACAAGAAAAGTTACATAATGCACCTGAAGAATTATTATTTTTTATTGAAATGATCCATAAAGCCCTGTTTCTCTCAAGTCTATAATGTAAATATATTTATTGGTGTGATGTTAAAGTCTTCGGATAGTTCTGAGGTTACGCAAAATAAAATGGAATGACGAAGGAAAAATATTGAATGCGCGATGGAGGAAGCGAGCGGAGCAATGGAGCGTGAAAATCCAAGACAGAACTGAGAAAATGTATCTGTAATTATGACACAAGCCGGTCCCTTGGCAATGGAAATTATTATCTGGTTCAGTTGTTTCACTGTTGGAACTAAAGACGGAGGGATTTCTAAAACTTTAAATGAGATGAATACTTCCATAATAACTTTGTGAGCTTTTAACCACGCAATAATAGTTTGGTGGAGATCATTATGGGAGCTGTTCAAACCCACAACTCTTACAGATTTTTAAAGAGAGCTAAATATTTTTATTTTTTTTGGTTTCTACTGAACTGAATACGTTTACTAAAAATACAGGGTGTCCCAAAAAAATTGACATAATTTTAAAAGCAGTTATCTTGAAAACTACTAAGTCTGGCTGAAAAAAAAAAAAAGGAACATCATAAGTTTTTTATGGGTCTTTGTTTTCCAAATGTTGAAATGAAGCTGCACAGTCTTGGGTGAGTGTGTGTGAGTAGGTTCCAAGATGCAAAATGACTTCTCTTTTAACCTGAAAACAGAACAAAACAAAACATTAAATATAAAATGTTGATCTGTTTCTATACATTCTGTGAAAATTGTATTGCCAAAATGATTGGCCTGCGAACTTATGTCATATTTTTTGGGACACCCTGTACATCAAGAGTCTTAAACACCAATGGCGGGGTCCGCACATTGGTCCGACAGCCCATTAGTTCGAAAATGGACCATCGAGTAGAGATCTCATTAATCTGACATTCCATTTGTCAGATAAAAAGAGGATCATTGGTCCGACAGCCCATTAGTCCGACCATCACCATACACAGTAGAGATGTGTGGATAACTTGTAACGTGCAGAGAATAAACTGTAAATTCAGAGTGTGGGTGGAACTCTTGTTTGTTTAGAGGGTCGGGGAGTCACCACCGGAGTCAAACACCAGCACCAGGAAAGAGCTGCACCAGGGCAGGAAGCCACAAGCACGAGGAAAGAGCCACACCGGGGCGGCTCTTTTCTCATCCCCCGCCCCCCTCCCTCCCTCTAAACAAACGAGAATTCCACCCACCACACTCTGAATTTACAGTTTATCCTCAGCACATTACACGTTATCCACACATCTCTACTGTGTATGTTGTACCCCTGTAGTAGGGGTATGTTGTATTGTGCTTCTGAAAACAAAAGAACCACTTGAGTGATTTCTCACTGCTTCCTTCATGCACAAGTTTAATACAATGAAGAGAAGGAGCGCGAAATCCCCCAAGTGGCGCGCGAAGGCATTACCAATCACCAGATCAGCGAATCCCAGGCTAAGCAGTCGATAACAGATGTGATGGATGCTACTGTAAAATAAACTAAAAATACATTTTTAACTCTTTTTTAAAACTGTTTTTAAGGCTTATTTAAAATGTATACTTATTAATATTTATTACAAATACTTTTTACTATTTTTAACTTAACATGAAATCTTATGAACTGTATCACTGCCACTGGGCACAAACATAACATTAGGGGCATATAGCACCATTCTAACCTATCACATGTGTGGTGATGGTCGGACTAATGGGCTGTTGGCAGTGTTAGGAAGGTGACTTTTAAAATGTATTCCCCTACAGATTAGATTACATAGCCCAAAATGTAGTTTGTAACAGAATCCCTTAAATTACTTTAGATGAGTAATGTAATCTGAATACTTTGGATTACTTGATATTGTTATACTTTTAAAAACTACTTGAATGTAACAACAACATCCTGAAAATTCTTGTTTGTTCTCTTCAAATTGTCTGTTGAGTCCAAGTGTCCATGAACAGACAATTGTTTGCTGTAGAGAAGCAAAGACGAGGATCTTAACATAAGAGGTCTTGTTTTATCTGATAAAAGAAAATAAAAAGACCAATCTTTACTTAAACATATTAAAAATATTATTGATAGAGAAATGATTTTTATGTGAGATCACTGCTGCCTGAAATGATGTCCACCTACTGTTAAGTTAATGTGACTGTGTTTGTGTACTTTATGTCTGTGCTTATGCCACAATAGGGATGGCAAAAATATGGTCATTTTATTCATTTTTATATATAAATATCAATTTCTCCACAGGGATGGGCATTCAATAAAATGTTCTTAATCGTCGGAAGAATTAACGATCGATTATCGATTAATCATTAATGTTTTTATATTAATAATAATAATGATGATCATTTTATCTGCACTACTAATCTGCATAAATAAATTCAACTTTACGACATATAAACTGTAACGACTCTAGAGCCACATCAGCTGTTTGACATTATAATGTGTTTAATTCAGTTTTGTTCAACTCTCACAGAAACAAAACTTAAAACCACATCACTAATTTGCATAAACTAAGCAAAGATAAAACTACAGCTCTTGTGTCGCTGATGTGGTTCAACTTCTGTCAGATTAAAAGACATGACTCAGGTGAATACAGGTTAGTGTGACCATATTTGCGTTTGTCAAAACCAGGACACTGTACGGGGGAGGGAGGTGGGGACTCGTCATCGACATTGTGCGACTCTCATCTGGCAAAACTTTTTCCCACTGGACACCGAAACATATGTGCTGCTTTATACACTGTGCACATGGACTCCCACTTGTCCCGACAAGAACGGAAAGCGTGGAATTTCTTGTACAAATCATCGTTCCGTATGTTGCAGACTGACTGTCTGTCTGTGTTTGTGTCTCGCTCCTTCTGAGTGCAGAGAGACACATGTACAGACCTGTTTGGTCACGCTACACACAGCAACCTACATTCAGTTTGTCAATTAAAATGAACGTAATCATTGAAATTCTTAATGATCAATTAACGATTAATCACCTAATCATGCCCATCCCTACTCCACAGTATTTGGAATTAGACGGTTTTTTTTTTGTTTGTTTTTTACAGAGATTTTCCCCTGCTTATGAAAAAAAAACCTTGCAATACCCCAAAACCACAAAATGTTTTGGGTGAATCCATTGCGTTTCTCTGGCTGTTATGTTTTGAATCGCACCAAACCAGTCGCTTCCTGAACCAGTCACATGGTACGGAGGCTTCGAACGTCACCACATACGTCACCGATACCAGCCTCGATACGCGCTTCACCAAAGACTTCCTGGATTACTCGACACACGCTTCGAAGTCTCGCCACATCTCATAACATCACTACCCTCTCGCCCAGTACCCGCCCACTCCACCGGACCCCCTCCCTGCTCCTACCTGCAAAATAAATCTCTTTACTTTACCTGACCAGTTCTGCTTTTGGCCCTAGATCTGCGCTTCATAACAAAAGTATTCTCTAGAATTCAGAGTACAGTACAGATGGGACCATGGATCAGAATATGTTAATGTACATTTTAATTGGGGGATTCTGTAATCTCTACCTAAATACATTTTTCAAGTATTCAAGTATTCTTCCCATCACTGATTCTGAATATCTCTGTACTGGGGCAAGGCTCATTTTGCTGAAACACACACAAAATCAAGGATTTTAAGTGTTTGCTCAAGATAATTAAGATTTTTTTTTTTTATACCAACTCAATTTTACCACTGAAGCACCTTGACATTAAGGTGATTACATGTCTTAATGGCAAACTGATAATCAACCCAAAATGAGATGCTAGGAGGTTTTAAGACTTTTTCTAAACTTGGAAGAAGTACCTAGTTTTGTTAATTAAAGGTGCATTGTGTAACTTTTCTGTTGGAGAGTCCAGCAAATGCTTTTCTCCATGGAGATCTTATTGGTTTGTCTGGAATGTTTCACAGTATGGCATTAAAGCTTTCTATCTTCATGGAGACCAGGTCAGATCTGTGGAGAGTCGTCCCCGCTCACAGTCAGAATGTCTGTTTTTTGTTCTCTGTATGTTTAAATTATAAAACCACCTGTAACCGAATAAATATAAGGTAGATGTGTTTAATGTCACACTGTGGAACATTCCAGGCAGAGCAATGACGTTTCTACACCTAAAATGACAATGATGATCAAAATAGAAGTTCAGCCTTTTCAGCAGGTCTCAAACAATAATAAAAAATCCTTTTCAGTCCTGTTCAAAAATGTAGTGGAGTAGAAAGTCCAGATACCTGATCTCAAATGTAGTGAAGTAAAAGCCAAATCCACTTTATCCACTTTAAAAGTATGTACAGATTTCTCAGATGTTTACTTTATAAATGAACTGTGCAGCTTTTCTGATTGAGGATGCACTACTGCGTGTTAATACTGCGCCTGAGGTAGGGTTGCCAGGAATGTTCCACATTCTGACATTAAACTTACAAAATATTTATTCCATGATGTGTGTTTTTATTGCTCAAAAATACACTGAACAAAGGCGGGATTGTCTCATCACGGATTTATTTAGTTTATATATTTAGTTTATTTTCTTTGGTCAATTATATAATCACACATCATATTACAATGATCTAACACAAGAAATATTTATTTTATGCATTTCACTAAAGTTAAGTAAAGGGGTTTAGGCTAAAGTTTAACACTTATTTTGCCAAAATCTTGTTAACGTATAGAATAGGAGACAAGACGCTGAACTATTTACAGAAAAAACACATACACAATACAGACACACACACACGACATACATGTACATGTACATGTTAATATTCATACCTATTGGTTCATAAATGCAGACACTTGTATAATTGAGGGTTATCTGTAAGTTCCATGAGGTTAAATATGATGTATTGTATTTCTCTATAATTCTGGTCTTATACATTGTTTTAAATGTGTAAATTTTTTTTAATAACCTTTTTAATATTTGGTCCAGACTGTTCCACAGATGAACACCTCTGATGGAGACTCATGGTCTTCTCAGGGTGGACCTCACGTGAGTTTTGTGAAGAGTCCGCTCCTCTCAGATTGTCCTCACTCTCTCTGGGTTTGAACAGCTCCTGGATAATCTGAGGGATCTGATTGTCATGTGCCTTTAAACATCACAATTGCGGTCAGTGAGATCACGTAATTTGAATGTATTTAACTGAATAAAAAGAGCATTTGTTGGGGCACAGTCATCTGCATTATTGACAATCCAAATAGCTTTCTTTTGCAGTAATAAAATGGAATCGATATTTGTTTTATAATTAGCACATCTAACTGATCTGACCCATAACTTTGACCTGGTCTCATTCTTGTCTCCATGGAGATAGAAAAGTGAAATGCTGTGGAACATTCAGGCAAAGCAGTAATAGTTTTTAGTTATTATGAAGACAAACAGGTAGTGGAGCCTTTACCAAAAAAGTTACACAGTGCACCTTTAAGTACAGCACTTTACTACTTCCACCGCTGACTTTGACCACGTGAATGTCTTGTGCCCTTGATTCGTACACAGACGTAAATGGATTTTCCTGGAAATGACTGGGTGGTGAGAAACATAGATAAGACTCGTGCCAAAGCCGTTAATTTAAGTGTGTGGAAGGACAAACGTGAGTCAGAAGGAGAATTCCCGTTTCACCTGTTTAGTGGAAGAGAGAGGGGATTTCTGCCTGAGCCCTCGACTTACTGAAACAGCCACTTTTATTTTTAAATCTTTCTGTTTAAAGAGGAGGGATTCCACTTCATTATGAACACATCACATTTTCAGATCAACATGTTCCTTTTAATGTTCTGAAAAGTGTATATTCATCCTCAATGTGTAAAAATGTGCCATTAGTTTTATTTCTGTTTCTTGACACTCCCTTCCCTAAGTCACTCCCCTTTCAGAGTGCTATCAGTCAGATCACTAGATGACTCAAACATGCATGGATGACATAAAACCACTGCAGGTATGTTTTTGACATGATAGAAAGCTCCAAAAAAGTTGCCTTTGCTTTGCTTTTAATATGAAATAGTTTTGTATGATCATTTTTGTACGTGTGGGGTCATATTTTCTTTGGAGAATAGGCGTCATGGTCCATGTTTTGTTTTGTCTTGTTCCTTAGGTTTATGTCCTTGGTATTTTAACTTGACATTTATCCTGTCTGCTTGTGTTTTTGAGTTGACTTCCTGTTTGCTGATTGTTCGTCCTGACCTCCTGTCTCATTCCTGTGTGCAGGGGGGGACCTCAAGGTGTTGCCCAAGGCGTTCCTCAAGGTGTTCCTCAAGGCGTTCCTCAAGGTGTTCCCCAAGGCGTTCCCAGGCCAGCCGAGAGACATAGTCCCTCCAGAGTGTCCTGGTACTGCTCCCAGTGGGACATGCCCGGAACACCTCCCGAGGGAGATGTCCAGGAGGCATCCGGAACAGATGCCCGAGCCACCTCAACTGGCTCCTCAACGTGAAGGAGCAGCGACTCTACTCCGAGCTCCTCCTGTGTGACTGAGCTCCTCACCCTATCTCTAAGGGAGCGCCCAGACACCCTGAGGAGGAAACTCATTTTGAGCGCTTGGTGTCACATCTTCACTTTTTATTCTGCATTTAGACAAGCTTTTTCAGGAGGAAATCTGCGTGTATACACTGACACAAAAGTGTGTGGATTGGATTGGGTATGTATACGAGGCAGACAGGTGGTGACGCGAGGTGGTGATGTAAACGTGTACTCGACGTGAGCAGATCTGACCAGAGTTTTGCATCTTGGACAGTGTAGACGGAAATGCTACAGCAACTTTTCCACTCTGGGGGTTCGAGTAAACTTCACTTCATCTGTCTGGAACCGGATCATTTCCAGAGACTATATCTTGGTTCTATATTACAACAAACTGCATTTCAAAATATTCATTTTACTTACCCCTGTCTGTATTTAAATATTATTGGTCTAGAGCATGTTGTCATCTGAAACCAAGCAATAATGTTATTTCCTCATCATGAATGAAGCATGTTTGAGCAGCCCTGTATACTCCTGTATTATCTCTTGTATCTTATAATATCCCTCCACAGCGCTGGACTGTGATCATTCACATCATTTACACTCCATGCATGTACATATGACATGAAAAAAAAAAAATTATTTGTATTAAAAAAATAATATCTTTTAAAGAGTATTGTGAAATGCCTATTCGAGGATCTTATTTCTGTTCCTGAACCATTTAAAATCACTATTGTGTTTTATAATGAACACATGTAAAATGAGGATTTACATACTTAATGGTCTATGTCTACTTTTAAAACACTTGGAAGATCCTTTGGAGCACTCAACATGGGAAAGAAACAGAAAGAGAATGAAGCTTTTAACGACTGGAGCACTTTAAAAATAACATAACACTTGTGTGTTCTTCCCCGAGGTAAAGGAGGAGAACAACAGTGAGGCAGTAGATCTGAGCATAAATGCTACATCGAGCCCAGATAAGTTTTGTCGCTTGTGTGTTTTGTATGCACTTGATTGAGTCTTCACTTTCGTATCGGCGCTGCAGCCACTTCAGGAGACAATACACTGATTAGCTCAGCTCTGTACAGAAGCTTTCCAGATGAGCCCTGAACGCTGCAAAAATACATGAAGAATCACATGGAGCTCATTTATATTCATTGCGACGCTTTGATTTCAAGGCTTTCTCCTCAAGCATTTTTATGACGGATTTTGCTTAAGTCTGATGGAGGTGAAACGAAGGCAAAGCCAAGGACAGATAAATATGCCAGTAAAAGAAAAGACAGGAGGAAATAAAGACATGTGTTTGTTTAGGACAGAGAGGAGGGGCTTTCAGATGGACGCTCTGCTCGTTCTGTGGAGGTGAGTCCAGGAGAGTCAAACTCAAACTCAGAGGCCAAAATTCAAAACTGGGACTGGGACGACTGGGAAGTCGTGGGCCAAACTGAATATTTTAATGAAAAATTTTAACAACATCTGCATGTTTTCTCTTCTTTTGAGATAAGAAAAAAATATTTTAATATATTACATATTAAAATATTTTTATTTATTATTTTTAATTTTATTTTCTTAATTTTTATTTTATTTTCTTATTAAAATAATTGTTTACAGTGGTCCCTCGTTTATCGCAGGTGTTATGTTCTAAAAATAATCCGTGATAGGTGAAATCCGCAAAGTAGTCAACTTTATATTTTAAAATGATTTTATCTGTTTTAAGTCTGTAAAACCCCTCACCACACACTTTATACACTTTACTCACACGGGAGAGTTACAACCTTTTTTACATCCTTCTTAAAATTTATTGCTGCTGTCGTCCTTTTGTTATTTTCCTTCATCTTTATGTAATGAACCAAAGATTCATTTATTCCGTAATGGAGCCCTACAGCGCAGAGTCCTGCACGGGTCCATTTTTGGAGACCTGCACCCACACAGAACACCGCACCCGCCCGTTAACCCGAGATTATATCAAACTTTTGTGCTGCATACGTCACGGACTTAACCAAGACTAAACCAGGACTGATTGCAGGACTGAAGAGGAGGACTAAACCAGGACAGAATTAGGACTAAAACAGCAGTAAACCAGAACTGAAACGGGACTCACTGTCGGGACAGACTCAAAAGGAACTGCAGGAGACTGGCTCAGCTCCGCACCTCACGAAGGTAAGCACGGCCATCGCCCAATCACGCTTTATGTCCTAGTTTCAGCAACTATTTGCGGGTACCAGATCTAGTGCAAAACTCTGCTACAGCGTGTAACTTCTCCCTTCCTTCAGTGTGGCCAAAAGTCCATCTTTTTGTGCAATAGTTACATCTTCTTCTTCCTTTTGGGTGCGACCGCAGGAGCCTTTATTGGTGCAGAAAGTTTCATCGACATTGTGGGTTTTGTCGAGGAGAAAACTTGAAAATATACAGTAATTCAGAATCACACTGCTAGAGATCCAACATTTATGGCTGAATGCGTTTAGTACTGTACAGGAGACAGGAGTCCCTTAGCCAATCAGAACGCAGCGAGAGGAACACAATATGCTTTCATACACTGTTAAAAAAAATGCATGCAAAAACAGCGAAAGGTGAACCATGATATAGCGAGGGATGACTGGAATAATAGATTTGCTTAAATGTTGAATCCAGACCAAATGGTTTAGAGTGTAAACCTGTGTACAGAAACCACAGATCAGTGTTTTGTATGAACTGTGCCAGTGAAATGCTTAGAACACAAATTCCAAAAGTGCACATTGTTAATTAGTGTCTTTTTTAACATCACTGGTTTGGGGTTTGAATCCTGCAGCTTCTGAGGCCTTCTCAAAAATAATACTTGAGGATTAGTTCTCCTGTGCATAAGATTCTGCTCAGGAAAACTATAATACATACTACATAATGTACTATGTGTAAGTGTGTGAGTCTGGTGTGGTTCTTAAAAGGCCCATCTCATGCAAAATCAACTTTTCAGAGCTTTCTACCTTCGAAGAGTGATGTGTGGGCCTTTTATATGTCGCCGAAGTGGTTTTTAGATTGATAGTGTTTTTAACAAAATTAACTAATTGCAGTGTATTTCTGCCACCCTCCCACGTGACAACGAACTAAAGCTGCTACAACGATGACGCGGCAGATACACCTATGACGCGTCTGACGTAGCAGAAAGCTCTTCGCACCCGCCCCCCTCAGTGTATTGCTCTACACTACAGTGTCCACGATATAATAAGTTTATCTACTAGTGTTTATACATTTTTTGCCAATCAGTAATGTTCAGTTGATGTGGACGCGGTGCTTGAGCTTCATGCTCCTCAAAGTCCTCGTCCGATCCCAGGTCCAACACATGCAGGTGAACGCGCTGTATCACCATGATGAATAAAAGTTTATTCCTACCACTATCAGGGTGCATGTCTGTCTACGTCACGTTTGGAGGGCGGAGCCTGTGTTTTCTCAGGGCGGGGGGGAGGAGCAATAGTCGGACTTTCATAGTTCCTGGTCTGTGACTGTCTCCAAGAAATCAGTAAGATTTCAGAACTATTGTGTAATGGATGTTCCAAAACCCAAATTGTGCTTGTTTATGTGCAGAAGATACAATGTGAAAAGAGTTATTTTGCATGAGATGGGCCCTTTAAAGTGGGTGGGTTGTTACAGTGAGCTTATGGTTCTGCAGTCGTAACCCAAACCCTATAATAATAGAAACAATGGACAAACTAGACTTTAACACATGTCCTTTACTTGAATTGGTCCAGGTTCAGCTCACATGGTTAATACTAAAAACAACCTGAAGCCTTTTCCATTAATGTTAATCTTTCAATTGTTGCAATGATCACTAAGCTCTCGTTTTATCTGTCATTAAATTCCAATTAACACAAAATGTCTTGCTTCCAGTGTTTCAATTACTATAAGACTGCACTTTAATTAAATGGTGGAGATGTATAATGGAATAGATATTTGTATTTCCTCCATTTGCAGTCAGTATTAAAAGAAGAGAAACTTCATAGAGCTGCAAGATTAACCCCAATCAAATGGAAATCACAAATGAACCCAACTGGGAAACCACTAAGGCGACTATTTCTGATGTGCAACAAATTCCTCCACAAACAACAAAATATCCCATCTTATTCTGCATCAGAACCGGCAAAGCCTGTGGTTTAGATCTGCACAAACATGCTCTGAAATGTGATTCTTGGATTAGTTTGTCAGTTCATATTTCAGTGTTTTGAAACAGAATCCTATTATTAAAACATAAGTCACATAAATCAATCTAATCACAGCGCTCGTCAGAAAAAATATTTTTTCCCCTTAATCGTTCAGCTCTAGTTTCCACCTACACTCCCTGAAACGCTGATCTTATCCAATTAAAGTAATTTCTTCTTCACGCACTTCAACTGAATCACATTTGAACAGCTCAACATCACAACAACCGTCACCTCATATGACTTAAAGGGCCCAGATGACCCTTTTTTTCTTTTACACCTCTGTTATAAAGTTGTTTCCTCATCAAACACATATCTGGAGTTGTGTTTTGTTTCATGCACATGTTTAAAGCGCAAACTTTGTGATGTTATGTGGTAATACAGGAAGTGCTCCACTGTGTTTTTAAACTCCATACAGCTTCACTAAAATCATTTGGATAATTTCAGCCCTGGAATTTACAATCTTTACTGAACTAAAGCTAAAAATACCGCTTCATGACAACACAAGGTGGAACAGAGCATTCTGAGCTTTGGAGATCCATCCATCCATCCATTTTCTTCCGCTTATCCGGGGCCGGGTCGCGGGGGCAAGCAGGGACTCCCAGACTTCCCTCACCCCAGACACGTCCTCCAGCTCCTCCAGGGGAACCCCAAGGTGTTCCCAGGCCAGCCGAGAGACATAGTCCCTCCAGTGTGTCCTGGGTCTTCCCCGGGGCCTCCTCCCCGTGGGACATGCCCGGAACACCTCTCGAGGGAGGCGTCCAGAACAGATGCCCGAGCCTCCTCAGCTGGCTCCTCTCGATGTGGAGGAGCAGCGGCTCTACTCCGAGCTCCTCCCGTGTGACTGAGCTCCTCACCCTATCTCTAAGGGAGCGCCCAGACACCCTGCGAAGGAAACTCATTTCAAGAGCTTGTATCCGCAATCTTGTCCTTTCGGTCACTACCCAGAGCTCATGACCAGAGGTGAGAGTAGGAACGAAGACTGACTGGTAAATCGAGAGCTTCGCCTTTCGGCTCAGCTCCCTCTTCACCACAACGGTCCGATACAGCGACCGCATCACTGCCGAAGCTGCACCGATCCGCCTGTCAATCTCACATTCCATCCTCCCCTCACTCATGAACAAGACCCTGAGACACTTGAACTCCTCCATTTGAGGCAAAGACTCCCCACCCACCCGGAGAGGGCAAGTCACCTTTTTCCGGTCGAGAACCATGGCTTTGGACTTGTAAGAGCTGATTCTCATCCCAGCCGCTTCACACTTGGCTGCAAACCGCCCCAGTGCACATTGCAGTTTGGAGATGTAGAGAATAATCATAATAAAGAGCAGTGTTGGGAGTAACACGTTATAAAAGTAACGAATTACAGTAATGCATTACTTGCTGTAACGCAGTAATGTTCGGCATTACAGGGGAATTTTTTTTTTATATTTTACTCGGTAGAAATGTGAGTAACGCGCGTTACAATGTTTTTTTAACCTGGATTGAAGTGGTGGGTTTTTCTTCATACAAATTCGCTAAAATCACCTCAATATCAGCAGCGGTGAAATGGCGGAGATGCGCTCCTTTCTCCTGCGGTCACCTTCGAGCCCGTCCCTACAGTGAGTCCTGTTTTAGTCCTGGTTCAGTTCTGGTTTAGTCCTTCTTTAGACCTGGTTTAGTCCTGGTTCAGTCCATATATAGCGCAAAAGTTATTTTGGTGAGAGTAACTTAAAGTAATGCAATAGTAATGTAATGAATTACTTTGAAATGACTGTAATAGGCAATAAATAACGCATTACAGTTTCAAAGTAACTTGCCTAATAGTGATAAAGAGTTACTCAAACATGTCTGAATGAAACAAAACATAAGTGCAGGTCTGTTTTTGAGAAGGGAACAATATTATAACATCACTTAAATCTCAGCAGTGTCTCTTTTGCCTAATGTAGGACTTGAACAGATATTTTTGTTTTGTATTTAAAAGAAAAACACTCCTTTCTCCTGAGATACAGATTTGCCATTAGCCCGACCAAATTAAGACTATTTGATATCCTCTCCCGAGTCAATTATTCAAAGTGAGATTTTAATGACAGTAGCATTTAGTTCTGGTGACACTAGCAGCACCTCTCCAATCCTCTCCGGTAATAACGCACAAAAGTGACACTTATTATCCAATGTGCAAATGTCCATTAGTATTTCATAGCACTCGTGTTTTTCCCCTGCGCTGTGAGCCGGGGTCCTCTTGTACATCTGTTAAGCTAATTCCATCTTCAGTATCATTAAAAAGCACTTTCACAGCAATACAAACGAAAGCACAAGAGACAGCTGCTCTAAAGACTCTTGACAGAACAAACAGAGGTAGCAACGAGATGCTCACGTATGTTTACTGAAATGTGTTTTATTCAGAAATATCTGAACATAATGGAGTCAAGTGTAGAACATCCAATGATTACTGATTTATTTATTTTATTTTTAAATTGTATTTATTATTAGGAGTGTAACAACCAAGTCTCACAAGAAGATATCGTCATGGTATGATATTTATAGCAATGTCGTGGGAAAGCTCATGATATTACAATATACATAATAACAAGAGTGACATTATAAAATGCTTTGAGCATCATTTGGTTAAACATTTATTGTCATGTTCATATCAGTGACATTCTGAACAGTTTGAAAAGTCTTTGAAGTTCAAGTGCAAAATTCAAGTAACAAATAAACAATTGTAATAAAAGTGTAGTCAGGAGTTTCACAGATTAAGTCTGACAGAAACTGAACTGCATCAGCCACAAGGAGTGAGCTGTTTCTTTTAGGCTTATGCAAATGAGCCATGTGGTTTTAAGTTTAGTTTGTGCCCAAAGCTGCATTAAACACATTATTACTCAATGTATATGTGAGTCCTCCTCGAAGGAAATTAAAAAAAACAAACTTAAATGCGATGGCATTTTATATTTCGGCTCCAGTTTTGTTACGTACCACAGGGGTGGACCCCAAAAAGGACTCAAAACAAGAACACAAAAATGCAGAAGTAACAAAGGTTTATTGCCCAGGGAAGATAGGTGGTGGAGGAATGAGGAGTCAGCAGCCAGAATGTAGGAGTCTTCGACAGCGGGAACTAGGAAATACAAAAATGCAGGTAAGTATACAGAAAGCGAGGCAGAATCAAAATCTGAGCCGACAGAAAAATCACCATCAGGCGGAGTCGAGCAGGAGAGCTGGGCCTTTGTAGGAGGCTTGATTCCAAATGTCGTGCAGGTGCTCCCATTAGACTCCGCCCACATCCACACACAGAACAAAGACTCAGGCAGGGGCGTGACAAGTTTAGGGTTAGGGTTAAACCTTTTAAAATCAACACTGTCTACTGTGGAAAATGGTGCAAATGACACTCTTTATATTCTGTGATATATTTGGTTATTTCTTAAGCGCTGTTGTGAGGCAGTGCTGTTGTAAATGCTTCATGTATAGTTTCTGTCCCAGCTTGATTTTCTGAACACATTCTTGAACATTTTCGGTGTGTTGTCTTATCTAGTGACCGCTCATGTTGTAGTATTTCTCGAGGTGAACCGCACGCTGCATTGTGTCTGCACACTGTTGTTTGTCCGTCACCTTTTCTCATTTCTTGTTTCGTGTCACGACAAACCCAAAATGCATCTAAACTTAAAAGTCGCTGGTGCGTCCACAACAGGCTCACTGGCCAATAACGTGACTGCAAAGGATTATGGTCCATGTAGTTTACTGTGCTATGCCATACAGGAGCAGAGTGAAAATTCTTATTTTTTCCTAAAGACACACAGTTTAATACCATGATGAGACCACGACGACATTGTGATCTCTCCAATATTGTTACACCCCTAGTATTTATGTATATGATGAACATTTGCCTTGCTCCAAAACAAATATATTTTATAAAGAGATTTTGTGGTTAAAGTAAGACCACTGTGAATGAAACAAAACACATCTCCAGGTGTTTGATGAGGAAACTACATTACAACACAGATGAAAAGATTGTGTAATATGGGCCTTTTAAACTGAACTAGTTTAGTTCTGTTGTAGTTTTTTTTCATTATTTTAAGACAGTAAAGGGGCCTTTTAAAAAGTTACTTTTGATAGTTACTTTTTGTGGTCTACTTGTGTTTAAAACAGTACTCCATCATGCCCTGACCAAAACCGTCCTGCTGGTCGTACCCTCCCCATGGAATAAAGGACTTATATTTCCAGTCTCAGTCTGTGTGCCTTGGGGCCACATCTTGCTGAGATTTTAATAACACTCTTGCAAAGCACCTGATTTTTGACGCCCCAGTGAGGCGCTGTACTCTTCTCTTCATCTGAATGCTTCTTGTTTGTTGTTGAGATTTGTAGTTCCTCCCTTCCTCTTGAAACTAAGTGAACACATGCTTTTTGTTGTTTTTGTGTTGGCGTTATGATCCCCATTAATCAGGCAGCTAATCAGACTGGAGTGGTCTTTAAGATCGGCCGCTCAAATGTCAACTCGGCCATTTGTCCTCAACAGAAAGAAACATAAACATGGAGCCAGTGAAGAGAAGAGGAGACACTTCCATCACGGGGATTAAAGAATGATGGAAAGCAAACATGAAGGGGGAACGGTGGCAGAGTGGTGAGCACTTTGGAACAAATTGTAGGTTTGAGTCTCAATTGTGTCCAAATATTTAGTTGAAATGGTTGAAGATTGTCTCGCTCTTTCCATTAGAATCAAAATGTATATACAGTAGGGGTGTAACAATAACCAAAATATCGTGATATCGTATCGTTGAATTTGTCACAATAATATCGTGGACCATCACAATATATCGAATTACAAGTGTCTTTGCTTAAATTAAGGGTTAGGGTGCAGAAATAGCTAAAAAAAAAAAGAGAGAGAGAACTACATAGACCATGATCCTTTGCTTCATTTCAGTGCAGACTACAAGAAGAAATAACTAGTGATGGGCAAATGAGTCGGAGCTCTGGAGCACGTCTCGTTCTTTCTGAAACAAACTGCTCTGAAGCTCTGCCTCGGAGCTCGTCTCACAGCAGCCGCTCACGTGACCAAAGTGTGGAAGTGTGGGTCCCTCCCCCGACTGCTTCTCTCTGCGTGTCCATCGCTTCAGTGTATTGAAGCGTTTCATTGGCTTCAGCGAATGTTCCGCTCTGTGATTGGTTCAGAGCTTCAGAGTGTTCAGCGCACTTCCGTGGTTTGACAAGCGCTAAACTGCTACAGTATAAAAGATGCACCAATATTTCTTTAAAATGTTGGGTAGTGAGGAGTATTGTGTGACGTTAGTGATGATTTTGGCGACTTTTGCCATTTGTTTCATTTTCGATGGCATCTACAAGTGGAAAAAAGCGATCCATGGTTTGGGATCACTTTGATGTAATTCCACCTAACAAGATCACCTCTTTTCTTATCTGCTCACGTCGTGTACACGTTTACGTCACATACGTATACACACAGAAACAAACATGTCGAATCATTTCCATGCGTCGGACCTTCAATCTGCTCTGGCAGCTCTGATAAACTTACAGGAGGGAAAACAACAAATGTACAGAATCTGCAGAGATACTATTAGTGAACAGAGGCTACGTTCAGACTGCAGGGCTTAACGCTCAATTCTGATTTTTTTGTGAAATCCGATGTTTTTGCGAGGTTGTTCACATTTCCAATTAAATGTGACTCCAGTGTGAACATTAAACGGCCCGAAAGTGTCCCGCATGTGCACTGGAGACACGACGACATCAACCGCAGCGAGCGTCTCTGTGTTTATGGAAGTTGTCCAAACATGGACGCAGCATTGAGCACCTGGAGATTTTAAAGTTCCTCTCGTACCGGAGCCAGAACATGAACAACTTACTTGTTTTAAGGAGGAGATTGAGAAGGAGAAGGACGAGGTTTTTGGTCCGTGGTGTTTTGTGGGGCAGCGGCAGCGACGTCCGTTGAAAGGAACGTGTGGATGTGGAAACGTAGCCAAGAGTGGTGAGTGGTGATGTGCTTCACTTCAGTGACATGGAGTTCATTAACAATTTTCGTCCTACTTCAGTGCAGAATAGTGACGTTTGTGTCTTGTTGATAACGTGTAGGTGGATGAATGCACTTTGACCGTTCACACTGAAGTCACATGTCAAAAGATCAGATATGTATCGGTTTTATGAGCACATATCCGAGTGTCCTGGGTCACATTTGAAAAAATCTGATCTCTGTCGTTCAGACTGTCATTAAAAGATCAGATACAGGTCACATAGAGGCCAAAAAATCTGATTTGGGTCACTTCAGGCTGCAGTCTGAACGCAGCCAGAGAAGGATCTGCAATCACCTCTGTCAAATTCTGGATGCACCAGGTCGTCGCAGGAGAGTCGGACGGATATGGACGAGACCTGGAGAACGAGTTGATGGTGGAACAACTTTGTGGAAGGAGTAGTTGATGAAAATACGTGGCATGAAAACTTCTGTATGTCCAAAGACGCCCTTGTAGCTTTAAGTACATGCATACTCAACGTTAGGATTCCTGTTTTTTCCCCTTGTTCTGTCTGTTTTCCCCTCCCCTTTGTGTTTGTGTGTCTGGAGTTGGGTGGAGACTCTGGTTCCACTCTCACTTCTGTTTCCACCCACTACTCACCTGCTGCTGATCTGCCAATCACCGGCTCATTCATCCACACCTCGCCACAGCAACAGTTTATAACTGGGTTTCACGTGACGTCACAGGGCTACGTTTGTCAGCACGCAAAATCAGATGGAGGACAGGAAGTGAACTGACTGGAGGAAAATGCCGATGTGTTGTGTAGTTTACGGCTGTGCCAATTGTTCTAACCGAGAGAAGGAAAAGCGATTTTTTTATTTTATTTTTTTTAAGAGTACCAAATATAGTCGTCCACAAAGGTCAGAAATGGTTTGAAAAGCTGACAGAACAACGCCGTAAAAAGTGGATTACAAACCTGTTTGCGGTCGGGAGGAGCAGAATTCGCTAATGCTCGTGTCTGCAGTGACCACTTCGACAAAGGTTTGTTACAAAGCTAAATTGATTTTTGTGGTTTACATAAACGAATCATTAACGACTAATGACTAACGACATTTGTTGATATTAAATAGTTCCGATAGAGGTCACTGCCGATACACTGCAGTTTTTTCCATAACATCTATACACATCAAATAAGAGAAACACTCACCCCGGCCAAGACCAAATGATAATCATCATTTAGGCGTTTTGCACCAAGGTTGAGGACCCATCCACTGACAAAAAAAGTTATAAGCCTCCAAACTTTTGTACTTTGTCTTCATCTGTTGTCTGGTGTAGAACGATCTCTGAAGAGCTAAATAGTTGGTGATCTCCTCTGCCTCGATTGTCTTCAAATCTTTTACTTCGGTTGAAAATTCTCTCATTTTCAATAAGATCAGGGTCACCCCCAATATATTTGTCGACTAACTGCTCGTACTTTTGTCTTGCTACTGGCTCTAAATCCTGACAATAAGAACTCTTCTCCATATCTGTGTTCTCCAGAGCCGTGTTTGTCGTGTTTGTCTTCACTTCTTGCCCTCCACTTGAAATTTGCGCATCATCGTGATCACATGACTGAAACCCTCCTATTCCATGCGGTAAAACCTTTGGCTCCAGTTTGTCTTTCAAGTTTTTTGCTTGTTTCCTCATTCTCAGTTTGCCTCTTTCTTGTTTTTTCTTCAGAACCGGTTTTTTGCACTCTACCTCCTGGACTCTCATCCCCAACCTCTGACCCAGCTCCCGGTAATCTGCACGTTTATTTATTTATTTATTGTTATTAAAGGGCCCATCTCATGCAAAAACAACTTTTCCGAGCTTTCTACCTTCTAAGAGTGATGTGTGGGACTTGTATTTGTCACCAAAGTGGTTTTTAGATTGCTTTGGCTTTTTTTTGGCAAATTGCAGTGTATTTGTGCCACCCTCCCACGTGACAACGAACTAAAGCTGCTACAACGATGAAGCCGCAGATACACCTATGACATGTTTGACGTAGCAGAAAGCTCTTCACACCCACCCCCTCAGTGTTCTATACTACAGTGTACACAATATAATAAGTTTATCTACAAGCGTTGAACGATCAGTAATGTTCAGCTGATGTCGACGCGGTGCCTGTTCTTCGTGCTCCTCAAACAGTGTTGGGAAGGTGACTTTCAAAATGTATTCCCCTACAGATTACAGATTACATCCCCCAAAATGTATCCTGTAACATAATCCATTAAATTACTTAAAGTGAGTAACGTAATCTGAATACTTTGGATTACTTGATATTGTCATGCTTTTTTAAACTACATGAATGTACCAAACACATCCTGAAAATTCTTGTTTGTTCTCTTCAAATTAGACCTGGTTTAGACCTGGTTTAGTCCTGGTTTAGTCCTGGTTTAGTCCTGGTTTAGCCCAAAATGTGAAAACAGGAACATACCACCATGTAATCCATTTATTTCAACAAAGTATCTGTAATCTAATTACCACTCACTGAAACAGTAACTGTAACTGAATACAGTTACTCATAATTTGTACTCTGATTACATAACTCCGGTACATGTAATCTGTTACTCCCCAACACTGTCCTCAAAGTCCTCGTCCGATTCTGGGTCCAGCACATGCAGGTGAACGCGCTGTATCTCCATGATGAATAAAAGTTTATTCCTGCCACTATCAGGGTCACGTCTGTCTCCCCCTCCCTCCCTGAGATGGCGGAGGAAGGGCGGCTCACTCGTCGCCTACGTCACGTTTGGAGGGCGGAGCCTGTGCTTTCTCAGGACGGGCGGGGGATGAGCAATAGTCGGCCTTTCATAGTTCCTGGTCTGTGACTGTCTCCAAGAAATCAGTAAGATTTCAGAACTATTGTGTAATGGATGTTCCAAAACCCAAATTGTGCTTGTTTATGTGCAGAAGATACAATGTGAAAAGAGTTATTCTGCATGAGATGGGCCCTTTAATAAATCCTGTTAATTTTTTGGATTTATGTCTGCCTTGTTTGATCGCCAGTCTTTACAACACCCAATCAAATTCCACACATTTTGCGTCATCATATCCACGCAGATTTCCTCGCAAAAACATCTAAACGCAGAATTAAAAGTGAAGACCCGATGCCAGTTTTGCATCTTTTGTTCCGACCATCATCATATAAACGTAGCTTGAGTTAGAAAATGTGAAACACTAATCCCTAATGAACCAGAAACCTATTTAAAAAAAACAAAACTACATGTCTGTAAGAAATGTCTATATACAATTCCAAAATCCATCCTTTTACCTTTACAACTCAAAGAATAACAAGATTTATACATTTATCTGCATCGCTGAAGTTCCGAGTGCTTTTCTGTTCCTTTGCCCTACTTCACTGTTTGTGGCAGGCCCAGGGCTCCTCCCATGAGTCCAAATAAATGAATTCTGTTTTTCCTCCAAACTCTTTTCACCGTGCACCTGAACCTGCAGTGGTCATCGTGACATTTACAACGGTTCCAGCCTCCAGTGTGATTATGCAGCAGTGGACAGGTCAGCTCCAAAAAGCACCACAATCAGTCCACAGATATTACCTTTGTGGGGGAGGGCTTGTTTTTCAGAGTAACTCACGGATGAAAAATGCCTCCACCTCTCGTCATTTGTCACAGTCAGTGCTGAGACCTGATTAGATGTGATAAGACGTTGGCCAGGGACGGGCTAGTGGAGGCTACAGCTTAAACAACACATATTATGCAAAACTAACTTGACATTTGTGAAAGTGTCAGCTCTTTTGAACACTTTCTTAATGAGAATGGTTGGAACCGGATCTCATTTTTAGAAAGAGACAAACCTTTCTCTCTTATTTTATACTTTTTTTTTTTTTTACGCTGACTTATGTTGAACTCACACAAGAATTTGAGTTTAATGCACAAAAAAACATATTTGATATTTGTTAATATTCATTTTTTTTTAATCATTATTATTAAAAAGGAAGAGAAAATCATGGATGAAAAATGCCTTCACAATCCGTGTATTGTCTGTTCATTCATTTTTCAAATTAAAACCAAAAGGAAGAAAACAAAAAAACTACAATTTTCTTCATTATTTGTCTCCAAAACCAAAATGAAAAAACGGATAACAATTTGTTTTTTCAGTTTTCGATTTTGTGTTTAAATGAATAATGGGAAAAAAAATGGATAACGACCGTTTCCTGTTTCTTTGATTTAAACTTAGACTTTTGTGCCGCATACAGACTGAACCAGGACTAAAACAGAACTAAACCGTTTTCAGTCCTGGTCTGGTCCCAGCCTCAGTCCTGGTCTCAGTCTTGATTCAGTCCTGGTTCAGTCAGTTTTGCAGCGCAAAAGTCATCGCAGTTTTAAGTCATTATTCATTTAAATCAGGGCTGTCAAACATATGGCCCAGGGGCCAGATCCAAGACCTTTAATCTGGCCCTCGGCTGATTTTCTACCAAAATATTTAAATAATATTTTCTATTAAAATATTGTTAATTTTCTGTGGTGTTTATCACAGCAGTGTCTCCAGCGTCTCTGTACGTGGCCCCTCCCACCAGAGCAGCACAAATGAAGACTTGTCTCTTTCCAAACGCTCTTAAAGGACGATCGTTTTGACTGTTGACCGTGACACCCTCATCAGAAAAATGTCCAACATGAGAAAAGTGGAGCCGAGTGCAGGATTTTACAAGAAAAGTTGACTTATTCATACAAGTTCATGTTAAAACATTAAATTTTTCTTAAAGTTTCAGGTTGTTCATAATATTATAATATTTTGTAAAAGAAAGAGTTCATCAATTAAAAAAGATTTCTGTAATAGATTTGTGTTTCTCTGCACAAATATTTGAACTTATTGCTGTTTTTGGGGTTTATATGTCATGAGTTTTCTGATCCGGCCCCTTTGGGATCAAAGTAGATTGGATATGGCCCCCGGACCAAAATGAGTTTGACACCCCCTTAAACACACTGAATACAACTGAAAAAACAAATCATGGTATCTGTTTTTCCTTTTTGGTTTTGGAGACAAATAATGAAGAAAATAGTAGTTTTTTCATTTTCTTACTTTTGGTTTTATATTAAAAAACAAATGAACAAATGATACACAGATTCTCCACCTCTCGTCATGTGTCAGTCAGTCCTGAGACCGGATTAGATGTGATGAGATGTTCAGTGAGGGGCTAGTGGAGGCTACAGCTTAAAGAACATATATTACGCAAAACGTTTTATTGTTGTCCTTTCATCAAAAATATCTGGAGTTGCATTTTATTTTATTCATCTTTGTTTCATGAATCCTTTGCTCACTTAAACTGGGCTTTTTCTTGCTGTACGAGGTGCGTGAGCCAGTGCAGAGCTGTGCGCAGAACTCTGGACCCGTGACACTACGATCTTTTCATACGCACGTTTTTAAACTCCCAAAACCTCATACAAGGACATTTGCAAACCATTGGTACTGCTAACTTTGTTTAAAGTCCGAAGTGTTTGTCTCACTCGTATGTTACATATGATTTGCTCCGAGATGTTTCTGACGCGCTCCAGTTCACCAAAGCTGTTTACACCACCTGCAGCTTTATTTTACCGTGTTCATGCTTTTCTCAACAGCTTTAGCAGCCCTTGGCTCCCTGTGACTCACGACAAGAGTCAAATCTGTCTGATATCCCTGCAGCAGTCAGTGTGTCCAGGTGACTGCAGCTTGTAGCCTCTGTACCAGAGTCGGCGTCAGAGCACATCTAGTGGAGGGGCGTCGGTTAGGAGCACAGTGGAGTCAAACAGCAGAAATACTATCAAACATGTTTTTCTTTAATAGTATTAGGCTTATTATGTGGTGGTGTTGTTGTTATTATTTATATTATTCTTATTAGGTTTAACAGTTGTTGAAGCTGTGTGGTACACCAGGGGTCTTGCACCTGTAGCTCAGGAGCTACCAGGAGCTCTTTGCCACATTTCAAGTAGCTTGCCAAGGGATTTCTGAATTATACGTATTGTACTGGATAACTCAAATTAGATTTGTTACCATTGTAAATGTGTTATTTTGAACTTTGTGCATTATTAAATGGATAATGGTTCATGTTTTGTAGGTATCTATCTGTAAAACATCTAAGGCTTGTCCTCTTATATCAACTCAATGTCTTGCGACCATTAAAATGAGTAGCTCTCCATTTTGTAAATGTAGCTCACCCGATGCAAAACGTTGGAGATTCCTGTGGTAGACGATACACACACAAGACGATAATAAAAGGTTGAAGTTACAGTTGTACATGTAATATTAAAATATTAATACAATATTATTGTATTGGGGGGGAACACGGCCCACAAATGCCCCACGTTGCCACCAACACCACCTGTACTGCACACAACAGACGCACAGTGGAGCCCAAACCTGTCCTGATTTGAAAATTGCTGTGCAACAAACATTTGTGTCATATCGGCACAGTGTGAGGCCAGCTAGAGCGCAGCAGTCAGACAGACTTTTCACTTTCACATTTTTCATCCCCATTGCTGAGAGCAGAGGAAGCTCCAGCTCCTAAACGTCTCATTGGAAACAGACGTGAAGTTTATAAAGTTTTTCCAAATGCAGACATGATTTCAAGTTAGAAAATGTGCAATATTTATCCCAGGTGAACCAACAGCATGTTTAATGTATGAAGCTTTTATTTTGAGACAAACAGAAAAGCAGAAATGTTCTTCTTAAAATAATCCAACAGTCGTCTTTATCCTCCTCCTTAACATTATTTATATGTAACATTGGAAGCTTTTTTGCTTTGTTTCTTCATAGACTATGATACTCGCCGTCAGAAATCCAAATGTGGAACTCGGCTTCAAATCAGACACAGACTTGGATTCTTACAGATCTGTTTCATTTTCATAATCAGGAACCTGAGGGGAAAAACACACAGATATTATTTCTCTGTTCATGATATTAATTGTAATATTAGAATAAATGGCACACAGTCTACTGCCTTAATCTTATTTGACTGAGCTTTTTCCTCATGAATTCCTCCACTGTCCCACTAACGGCTGGAGCACCCCAAGGTTCAGTCCTAGGTCCTCTACTGTTCTCTCTCCCTGTGTGTTTTCATTGAGCAATATTTATCCAAAAACATCCTGTAATTTCAGTTCTTTGCAGATGGTCCCCAAGTCTAATGACCAGTGTGTCCAAAAGGAATCAGTGCAGTTTTGTTTCATGTGGAGCCTAATCCTGTACTTTTTCTCCTTTATTGTCGTAGCACTGAACTGGTACGGCCTTTACAGCTTCATTTCCTTTACTACTATTTCTTTAACACTAATAAATATCTGACATTATTTGTGCTCAGAAGTGAAAATAATGATTCACTTTAAATAAAGAATAAAAGTGAAAACTTACACGTTTTCTATTGGACTTTGGTCTTTCTGTGAAAATAAAGTAAAAGTAAATTATCTAGAAATAATAGTAGCAGTAGTAGTAGTTGTAGTTGTAGTAGTAATAGTAGTATTTGCAGTAATAGTAGTAGCAGTAGTAGTCACAGTAGTATTAGTAGTAGTTGTAGCAGTACTAGAAGCAGTAGTAGTAGTAATAGCAGCAATAGTAGTAGTAGTAATGGTAGTAGTAGTAGCATTAGTAGTAGTAGCAGCAGCAGTAGTAGTAGTAGTAGCAGTAGTAGTAGTAACAGTAGTAGTAGTAGCAGCAGCAGCAGTAGTAGTAGTAGCAGTAGTAGTAGTAGTAGCAGTAGTAGTAGTAGTAGTAGCAGTAGTAGTAGCAGTAGTAGCAGTAGTAGTAGTAGTAGTAGTACAGTAGTAGTAGTCAGTAGTAGTAGTAGTAGTAGTAGTAGTACTTACTGGCGTCTCTGGTGCAGATGGACACGACCACAGTGGTGATGATCAGTCCAGTCCAGCCCAGAGTCTTCAGCAGCAGGAACCAGCTCCAGCCTGAAACACAACAGAACTAAAGGAAGTCCCTGTGACTCAAACTGCTTTCAATGGGACTGCTGCTGTTTGAACAAATGCAAGTTTAATGACACACTGTGGAACATTACAGGTGCAGCAGTAACATGCAGACGTGGAGACCAGAAAAGTCCCTTTAGGTCGTCTCATCACTAAAACAGTGTGAGTACCTGGAGTTCCTGGTTGGTCGGCGTTTTCTCTGGGCTCTGGTGTGGTCCCTTCAGTGGATGGTTCCTCTGAAAAACACAGGGTCAGTCTATGCTCACGTGTGTTGGATTTACTCTGAAACATGGATTTGAAATGTGAAAACATGTGAGTGCGACGACAACAGGCTGCTTCCATGTTCTAGAATCTGATCAGGTCATAATTTCACAAACAGGGCAGGGCCTTTATATCTCTACTGGAGATTTACTCTCATCTCCAAATGTATCTGACACATTTCACTTTGGTTTTAAAACTAACATCTGTCACTTTATTTATTTAGTTTTTATTACCAGTAGATGACAGGTGTGAAACCTGCCCCCCTCCCCTCACCTGGTCCCTCCCTGTGCTACTCCCCCTGGGAGTAGAGGTGAGATCGGGCCTAAAAAATCCAGCCCGACCCGACCCGGCCCGCGGGTATTAAAACCCGACCCGGCCCGAGCCCGACCAATTAACTTGATTTGCAGGCCCGAGCCCGAAGCAAACCCGAAATGTCATATTTTATTTGTGACTCGGGAGGAGGAGCAGTGCTCAGCGTCGAGGTGCCAGTCTTTTTGCTCTCGTATGAAAGCAAAGCGCCACATTGACACATTCAGCGAAGCCAACGCAAGTTTCTGTAGCATTTTCAACAATCAATTTGAAGCTTTTCCACACCTCACTCTTACCGGTGCGTGTTTGTCTTTTCAGTTCTCCTGCCTTTAGTTTAACTTCTTGCTCCTCCATATTGGGGACACCCAGGTCAAAATAGAGCAGACTTGCGGAGGGGAAGATTATTAAATTAAGAGGGGGCGTTCACGATCCTGTTTAGTAGTTAAATAGCAATTACATTACATTACTTCTCTGTTTTATCCATATTATTTATTTTATAACAAGTATTCCTTAGTTTAGTATCCACACATCGTTTTAGCATACATTTTATAAACATATATTTATTTGAAGCCCGAGCCCGACCCGACCCGAAGTAATGATTGACATTTTAGGCCCGATGGGCTCGGTCTTAAGATCTTACCTCTACCTGGGAGTTACTGCAGAACTGTAGTAGTGGTAAAATACACGACTATTTATCTCATATTTACCTTTCTCTGGTTGGACTCTCTCCTCCTCCCTCATCAGGCTGTACTCTGCAGACACCTGGACCCTGTCGTTCTCCTGGTACTGACAGGTGAAGGTCCTGATCTGTGGACTCTGGAGCTCCACTGTCAGATGAGACTCACAGTTCTTCTGAGTTACACCATCTCCAGACAGGACCACGCCGTTTATGTCCAACCAGAGAAAACTGTTCTGATGACAAGAGGAGGTACTCCACACTTTGCACTGTAAGGTGATGTGTCCAGCTGGGGTTTGGTTGAGGTTGGGTTGAGCTATGGAAACTGAAAAGAAAGAACAGTGTTTTTATTATTATATTAATTAGTTGTTTTAATGTTGTTTCCTCAGAAAATAAGAAACCAGCATTTGTGTTTTGTTTCATAAAAATCCTTTGGGTATTTCCCAGTTGGTCTAATTTATTTTTTCTCATTCTCATGCATAAACTCAAAACACTCTGTTCAACCATGTGAGGTCACAAGGTGGTGACACTTCAGGAGGTGTGATGTTGTGAACTTCAAATTCATTTTAAATCTCAGATGTAACAAAACACGATATAGATCAGTGTTTTTCAACCTTTTTTGAGCCACGGCACGTTTTTTACATTGGAAAAATCTTGCGGCACACCACTAACCAAAATGTTACAAAAATGACACTATACAGTATATTTAATTACAATATAATTTCTACATTAATTTCTACTTACTCAGTGTGAGACCTGCGCCTGTTTAGATGAACACAAAGCTGATATCCTGGCAGGAATAGAAGAAAGACACACACGAAGCTCTTCATCAACAGCTCTCAGTCTCTGTCAGTTTTTAGTTTTTATAGCAGTTAAGCTTGAAAAGCTCTTCTTCTGGGTCAGAATCTTGTCCAGGGCCCATTTCGGAGTTCGCATTCGTCCGTTTTAAAAAACTTCTCCATGACTGTCACCATGCACATGTGTTACTAATTCTTTTAAAGCAGGGGTGCTCACACTTTTTCAGCATGCGAGCTACTTACAAAATGACCAAGTCATAAAGATCTACCTAATACAAAGCCGAGCAAACTGCACTGAAACACTCTGTGCCCCTTTTTTGGACCCTCACCCACAGTTTGAGAACCTCTTCTTTAAGAGAACTTCCTCTGGCACTTTACACAAAACTGTGAAAAAAGTGAAGGAAGATTTTTAAACCTGTTTTTTAAAGTTCCAAACTGGAGTTTCATTCTTTTCTGGTTTTGCAGTGATATTTACCAGCCTCTGCACGTTTACCAAACCAAACGCACATCGTGACAAACACAGATGCATTTGTGCACTTTTGTTAGACAAACTTCAGCCAAATGTGGCAGTAGGTCTGTTCTGTAGATCCGCTCTATGCTGTAGACCTGCTTTGTGCCAACACTGGAACACAAATTTAGACTGGTTTTTGCTTCACGTTTGGTCTTGCTCTTCTAATCAGCCGCACTGTGGGAGGGGCTTGTGTTCGCTGTACGCAGGAAGGAGCGAGAGCGTGAAAAGGCGAGGGGCGGCGTGCTGACGTGAGGCAGATGGACAGGTAGGATGTTTAGGAAGTTGAACCTGCCCTGTGATGCACGCTGGTACACGAGGGCACACGCTGTTGCAGACGAGCCGTGCATAGGGAGCGTGTGTGTTTGTGATGTGCCGTAGAGTCTCCGCGGGTTTCAAATGAGCGCACAGGCTGCACTGAGACGCCCCACACGCTCCTGCACCCGCTACAAGTTTATTACCAACAGCAGCGGCCGGAATGAAATATGATCACACTTGTTGAGTGTCAGACCTCGAGTGAGAGACAAGACCGAGTCCAAACGCGAGTCCGAGACGAGACACGACGATCTACCCAAACGAACTTGGCGATCGACGCATGAGCAGCCCTGTTTTAAAGGAACGAGGCAATTAGCTGCCTGTTGCCACCCGGACGAATATTAGATCACTCTGCCAGTCATTATATACTACACTGTACTACAGCACGGACACTCGACAATGACATAATATTTGCAGGTAATAATTAATACATTTTAATAAAAAAAAAAGTGATATTGGATAATTTCTCACGGCACACCTGACAATCTCTCACGGCACACTAGTGTGCCGCGGCACAGTGGTTGAGAATCACTGGTTTAAAAGACACAACTTAACAGAGAGAACACTCAGGTAGATATATGTGTATGATTCATATTTATTTTGAGTGTTCATTGTTCTACAGAAGTATTTCCCGTAGTCTCCTTCAGTGATGTTCTTAATAGAGAGAGAACAGTCTGGATTCAGAGTCAGCCTGGTGGATCTGGGACTGTTCTCAATTTGACCATTCTCAACCAGAAGTGCATCTGCATATCTGTTATAGCGACTCCAGTTCACTGTGGAACAGCTTGGCCCATAACGTTTTGCTCTGTCACAGAGCAGAGTGACGTCTTCTCCAGTTCTCTTGTACTGATAGATTCTGATGACCTCTTCACTGTCTCCTGAAAAGACTGAAACAAAACAAAACATATGATGTAAGACTTCAGAATGAAAGCACCTCCATGAACAAAGCAAAAACACTAGACGTGCTGAGTGTTTGTAAAAAGAACATCTGTATTCTCACAGGGCGAGTACAGGAGAGAACATTGCTTTTATAATTGTAAAAGTGTAGAGTTAGTGTGTAGATCGTTTCCCATTTGAGAGAATAACTCAGCCTAAATATGTAGAGTTTATGTGTTAAACACGTGACAAAGAAAGAAAACACAAACCCAGGTCTGTTTTTGATCAGTAAACAACATTATAACATACACATACATAAAGGCCCTTTAAGTGGACCAATGTTTTGAGAGTAAAAAGTGATATTTCTGGGCTCAAATCCAATTCAAAGTGCACTTTGTTCCTAAACAACAGTCATATATTAACGTTAGCGCTGTGAGAAGCTGCGGCTGCTGCAGAGTATTGACATGGAGGTGAGATGTGTGCAGCCCGACCTTCTCCTGTGAACACAGTCTGTACAGGGAGGATGTATGGAACCAGGAACCTTTGTGCTTAAGGCAGGAACCTCGACCACTCTGCCACCACTGATCAGTCAGCTGTTAGTTTGGGGCAGCAGTCTCTGTGCTCAGAGACATGCTTTTATATCGGACACAAAACCCCATTGTAATAAAGTCGTATATTTTCAATTGTCGTCCACCACGTCACAGTTTCAATAATGTTGCTTAGAAGTGGATTTTAGATTTGACCAAATAAACAGCAAGTTGAATCTATAATGCCATTTGCAGCTGTAATCACTTCCTGGTGTAACTGTTGTGACTTGAATGTTACTTCCTGTCACAAAGCTGTGTTTGCAGTCTATAATAATAAAACATATTCAAAAGCAGCAGCTCACCTCTGGACTGAAGCAGAGAGAAACACAACAGGAAGAAAACACTCTTTAAATCCATATTTCTTCTGTTCGATCGCAGACGTCTCGTTCTGTCGCTCTGTCTCTTCCTCGTTCTGGTTCAGTTTTGGTCATCTTCTATTTTTACAGACGTTTTACTGAGGAACTGAAATGTGTGAAAACACGTCATCACAGTTTCCTACAACGACAACTAGAACTACATCTACTAACACAGTTGTTTTTGTCTCTAACACAGACTGAGCAAAGAAGAAAAAAATGTGAATGATTCAGGTCTAGTGACCTGATTAAGGGCCCATGGTATTAATTAAAGCCACAGTGTGTAACTTTTTATCTAAAAATAAACCAAAATCTTTTTTCATATTGTTAATTTCTCCAAAAAAAATAACGCTGCTTTGGAACATTCTCCATGGACATAGATCAGTTTTATCTCAGAGGTTTTAACGTTATATTTCCATGGAAACATGCAGCTGTTACATCAGAAAGTTCCACACTGTACCTTTAACTAGTTATTAATAAATGTTTTGTTGTTGTGGATGAGGTTGTATCAGGCTGTTTGTACATTTGTACATTTTTGTACAACAATAGACACAAATGAACACACATGAAGCTGTTTTATGGATATTAGTGTGTAGCACTAATGTGGGGTTAAAACAATAATAATATATTGAATTAAAACACAGGAAAGTCTGACCAAAACACAGGACAAAGGCAGAAAATAGTGGAAACAATACAATTCTTTATTTAGTTCACAGTAATATTTTTAAAAAGTTTGTTTTAAACATTTAAATTTAACACAACACAACAAATTGGAACTAAAATATGGGATTCAACTAAACTAAATCACACCAAACCAAAGTTAATAATGCAAAACCAAACATGAATCAAACCAAAACAACCTGCTGAATCCCTGATTTCAGAAAAAGTCAAAGTGTTAGTGCTGTGCAAACCGATATAAAAGGTGCTGTAGTAGTTTTTCTTTTTAGATGTAAAGTGCTTATGTGTGCGGCCTTAAAGTGCTCTGAGGTATTAGATGTTTTAAAGTGCAAAGTGCTTCTGCATTGCACTGTCCTCTATTGCACAAACTACCCCAACAAATACACACATAAGCACGATAACAAACTCCACTAACTCCACTCAGATAAAAGGAAATATGGGCCAACTTTGAGATCTCAGACTTTGGGAGAGATTTCAAGAGGATTTAAGAGAATCTGAGAGAATTTGAGAGCAGGAGTAACAACAGCAGCGTAATGTGCCACACAAAAATACACAAGCGACCACACAAACGCCATCAACCACCACCACCCCAAATACACACCACCGAGGGCCTCTACCTGGAGTCTAGAAGGAGAGTACCCTACATGGGGCCTGGAGCGCGTTAGGAGCAGCCGCCGTCACCACCGCCCGCTCCAGATAACACCTTTAAAACGTAGTCACCAGAAACATGGCATTAAAGCAACTTGTAAAAACACTGAGAGAGAAACAACTCCCGGTATTTATACACGCCGCTTCCACGAGCCACCGAAAGCCCCGACTGCCTCCCTACGGCGGGCGCACACTTTTCTAATCGGTGATCAGTGACGCCGGGAGCCACGCACAGCGACGCACAGGCGGAGGCGTTCACGGACGCACTACAGTGAGAAAATATAGTCCCTGATAACCACCCGGTTACAAGTGACCACCTCGTCTCCGATGCCTCTGAACTCTCAATATTTGATATGATACGATACCAGCATGAGCCAGTACAGAGACCGAATAAACTCCACAGAGCAGGACCCACACCAGACTCTGTCCCCCTCTCCTTTATTCTGGTCCTGGTCTGGTCCTGGTCTGGTCCTGGTCTGGTCTGGTCTGGTCCTGGTCTGCGATGCCAAACTTTTGCTCCACATACGGACTGAACCAGAACTGAACTTGAACTAAACCTGGACTAAACCAGGACTAAACCAGGTCTAAACCAGGACTGAACCCGGACTAAACCAGGTCTAAACCAGGTCTAAAACCAGGTCTAAACCAGGTCTAAAACAGTTCTAAACCAGGACTTAACCAGGTCTAAAACAGTTCTAAACCAGGACTAAACCAGGACTAAACCAGGACTTCTAAACCAGTAGTTCTAAACCAGGTCTAAACCAGTTCTAAACCAGGACTAAACCAGGACTAAACCAGGTCTAAACCAGTTCTAAACCAGTTCTAAACCAGGACTAAACCAGGTCTAAAACCAGTTCTAACTAAACCAGGTCTAAACTAAACCAGGACTAAACCAGGTCTAAGGACTAAAACCAGGACTGAATCAGGACTAAACCAGGACTAAACCGGGACTAAACCAGGACTAAACCCGGACTAAACCAGGTCTAAATCAGGTCTAAAACAGGACTAAACCGGGACTAAACTGGGACTAAACCAGAACTGAATCAGGACTAAACTGGGACTAAACCAGGACTAAACCAGTTCTAAAACAAAACTGAACCAGGTCTAAACCGGGACTAAACCGGGACTAAACCAGGACTAAACCAGGACTGAATCAGGAGTAAACTGAGACTAAACCAGGACTAAACCAGGTCTAAACCAGGACTAAACCAGGACAAAACCAGAACTAAACCAGGACAAAACCAGGACTAAACCAGGACTGAACCAGGACTAAAACAAGGTTAGTCCTGGTTCAGTCCTGGTTTAGTTCTGGTTTAGTCCTGGTTTAGCCCCAGCGCTCCTCACTTCTTCTCCGTGCAGGAATCTCCACGACTCTTTATCCTGTGTTTCTGTAGAATAAGATGCTTTTATAATCATAAAATAGTTTTTGAGGAGTGGATTGTTTCAGACGGAGCAGGACTGAAGGTCTCGGTGTGAAATGCTCCACCACTGATAATTACTGTATAATAAAACAAACATCATATTGTGCCCATTGGAAACAGAGCAACTTTACTCATTTGGTTAAGGCTGAATAAATAAAAGAAGAACTGGACTTTCTTAAATCTTTATTCATTTTTCCACATCCAAACAAACTTATCAAACAACACCATTCAATAAACCAAAGCAGAGAAAGGTCAAAACTATCCTAAACATTACAAATCAAATAGTAAAGAATTGTAAATGAAACACATTAAAATACATCGACAGGCTGCATTTTGCAAACAGAATGAGACTTTGTCCAAAATCCCAGACTTAAAAGAGACTTAAAGCCACAAGAATGTATCATATGAGTTCTTTAAATAGTAGAGTTACAACTTTCTATATTTTTTGGAACACACAAAACTTCTTAGACTTAGACAAACTTTATTGAACCTCAAGGGAAATGACTTGGACACAGTAGCTCACACGTCACAATATAATATAAAAACAAGGAGAAAAAATGTAAATGGTAATAATAAATTCAAACTAAATAGCAAAAATAAAGAGTGTCAAATACACATCTGTTTATAAGAAATTCAAAGTAACAAATTTACAAATATACAATATACAACTCCAAAATACATAATTTTTCCTTTTTAATAACCAACCTTCTTCACTTTTTGCAGTAGACACAGGGTTCCTCCACTGAGTGAGTCGTCCCCGTCAGGAAAGACTGTGAAATGCTCACTGTTTAGATGCAGCCATTCCAGTCAAGAGCAGATTGTGTCTTAAGTCATTTGGTGTGAGAGGTTTGTGTATGTTTGTATGTTTTATCACAGCTTATACTGATCCTTCTAATGCCCTTAACTCTAGTTTCCCCACAGTCTCTCCTCATCCACCATGGGCCATGGTCTCCATTGATTATTGTAGTGTTTAAAGGTCTAAGCAGCTTATGACCTTTTCAAAGTACACACATGTCAAAGCTGTCACGCCTCTTAAAATAACAGCTGATAATGAAGTAACAGTTAAAATGGTATCGATTTAGCACAAGGGCCCATATGACACTATTTTCTATGTTCAAATGTCATTTCCTCATCACAAACAGACCAGGGGCCTCATTTATAAAAAAACTGCGCAGGAGTTGTCGTAAGTTAGTGCGTACGCCTAGTAGCTACGACAGGCGTGCGCCACGCAAACTCCATATTTAGAAAACCCACCGCACGCACCAAACCTGCAATCTTTGCTTTATAAATCCCACCTGCAACTAGAATTTGCGCACGTAAACCCACGTCACGTCACGCCCTCTCCACACCTCCACCTCACCATAAAAGGAGCATGTAAAGTGACTCGTGAATGAGATTTCCCTGAACAAGAGCCGATAATCAGTGGGTTTGACTGAGACACTCGGGACAGAGGGAGGAGGACGCTCCACGCAGCACCACGTGATCACGACAAAGACTTTATTAAACAAGGTTTAATAAATAAATACAAAAGTGACAACAATGACTCATCTGTTCATTTAATCATATTTCATAATATTTAGGCAGCACATCTTTGCAGTAAAGACCATGTGTTTTTTCATTGTTTCAAGAGTTTTATCGCTATATTTTTAAGTCTGTCTATGATGTGTGTGGACTGGTCCTGTATATTTAATGTATATATCTGCATATACACATAGATACGTGCACGCACTGATCTGAATGGTCAAATTATGAGCACATGCGAGAGATTCAGATGCCCTCCCCTGGAGAGGGAAAGGAGCGAGGGAGGGACACGAGGACACGAGGACACAGATTTAGCAGGAAACACATCAGCTACAGATGTTATTCTGCCAATTAAAGTCCACACGAAACATCCAAACTGCTGAACCTGTGAGTGTGGGTCTGGGTCTGTGAGTGTGGGTCTGGGTCTGTGAGTGTGGGTCTGGGTCGGGACGGGCACGGGCATTATTCTGTTCTTCATACAGTCAGAGCAGCTCTCATGTACAAGAGTTCCCCATTACACAAAAATGTGGGGCAGATTTTGGTTGGGGTTAGGTTCGGGCAGTGGGCTTCATGTTGTCCGCAGACTCGGGTCACTCTGGTGCTCGGTGCATAAAGACTAAAATAAAAGTGTTAAAGTTGCGTTCATTAAATCAAAGCCTTCCAAGGGAAGAGTTTTTCTCTCAGGTTGGGTCATTATTCATCCTCTGTGTTGGTCACAGTCTGTGTTCTATAGAAGTCTATGGTCGCGGTGTGGACTGTGGGAGACTCTGTGCTACACCGGGTCCAGGAACGTGGCCGCGCTCGTGCACGAGTGTCAAATGTATAATATTGTGGAGAATAATGAGTGGAATAAACAGCACTTCTCCGTGTTTTGGCAAATCGAACACTTAAATGCGCAAATCTGAAGGTAATTCTTCTATATACGTGAATTTTCTGATCAAACACTTCCTCAAACTCTGTTCACTTCTGCTTCTCTCCATGAGTGTCGCTTTTTCCCCGTGTCTCTAGACTTTGCATAGAGCTTACAGAAGGTCCCGAGTTGGCGTAGAGTTTGAGCTGTTGGATCGATATGGCCGGGTATTTGCGAGGCTGTCAGACGATAGCTCGGTGGTACCATCATAGCAGGCTGGTGGAATGAAGGCTGAACGAGACCTACTGGAGCTACAGGTTGGGTGTAACTTGCAGGTGTTGTTGCGTTGCCTTTCCATTTTCTTCTGCCCAAAGTTATCTTTGGCGGACCATTCTGGAAACCTGGCCTGGTGTTCCCTCTTAGCCACCACTGCCTGCTTGTAATATGGGACTTTTTCATCGTCTGAGAGCATTTTCCATCTTGCCCCAGCGATTTTGTTCACCTCTGCTGAATCTCTTATATTAAGTTCCTCCATAATCCTCTCCCTCTGCTCAGCCTTGTACAGCATGAAGGCATTAGGAGGTTTCTTAATGTACGGCTTGTTGACAGGATTGACTGGTCCGCTTGTCTGGAACAGTCTTGTCCCATTGAACATAAATGAATGAAGATTTGAGGCTTTGACAGTTCCACATGGCATTTGTGGATTTGCCATTTGGGTTGATGGTCCAGGCACTTGCTGATACTGGTTCCAGTTTGGGTGACTGTTCCCCATGTTATACAGCACAACTCTCTCTGCAGGATTGGAGTGGACCATCGATGTTGTTGGCTCATTGTGACTAGCTGTAGGCAGTGCTGTTCTTGGTGCTAGTCTAGAGTATGGTCCATTGTTCCGAGGAGCATTAACTTTTTTCCTTGGCGCAGGTCCAACTTTTGAAGATGGACCTGGTGTCACAGGAGAGACTGGTGACTGTGATTTGTTTTCTGTGGCAGAATTTTCTACTGAATTCTGAGCCCTGTAGTATTCCTCAATTTGATGTTGCAATGCTGATGGCATCTGGAAGCCCAGTTCTGGAGATGTTGGTGGAATTTCACTTCCAGCATCCATACTGATGCGGCCATCCAAAAAGGCCTCAGTTTGTTCTGCAATCCAATCTATAACACTGTCTGACAAATAGTCCGAAAAAATCGGCATTTCTTGGACCTCTTTTGCTACCTGCACAGGACTGTCTGGTCTGCAGTAAGGACTGCCCCGAGGAGAGTAAAAGTTTTTCCTTGGGGCAGGTCCAACTTTTGAAGATGGACCTGGTGTCACAGGAGAGACTGGTGACTGTGATTTGTTTTCTGTGGTAGAATTTTCTATTGAATTCTGAGCCCTGTAGTATTCCTCAATTTTCTGTTTTACTACCTGCAGACGACTCTCCGTTCTGCAGTAAGGACTGCCCCGAGGAGAGTAAAAGTTTTTTCTTGGAGACGGTCCACGTGATCTAGAGGCCTCTGGTTTGGCAGGAGAGTCCAGTGAGTCTGAGCTGCTCCAGTCGTCATCACTCAAAGAGCCAAAAATACTGGCTTTAAGTTCAGCTGCTTTTTTCCTAGGAGAAGGCCCAGGTGATTTGGAGGCCTCTGGTTTGGCAGGAGAGTCCTGTGACAGTGTCGTGCCATCAGTGGCCATACTGATACGGCCTTCCGACGTGGCTTCAATTTGGGCTGCCATTTTGTCCAACACCTTATCTTTTGATTCCATTTTCCTGTTGTGGATATCTGTAAAAACACACAAAAACATTTAAACTCTACATACTTAAGTGCCAACATGTACTGTGCTTAACTTCCAGATCATATTTTGATTAAGGTATGTTGTGATTTTTAAGTTAATATTGTAAATTTGGGTTGGTTGGTTAGAGTCCTGATGATGCGCAAGGAGTAGGACGCACTCCACTTGAGGATTTCTCTCCAAGAGCGGCCGCCACTTTTAAAAGGTAAGCAGACAACCTGTTGTTCTACGGAACCGAATTTCTGCTATTGGATATATTAAATTGAGGAGAGAAGTACTGCCCAGTGAAAGGTACTAAGGAAAGGTTGACTCGCCGTAGACTGTTGTTACACCAGAACATTGTGAGGTTCCTGTATACCTTGGGGAATTTGGGTCCCTCAGAAACAGGTAAGATATTTATTTTTGTGTGAATTACTTTTGCTTTGTGTAATTAAGTTGAAAGGTTAAAGTACGTTATGGATGTGGAGTGTGGCAGCGAATGGTAAATGGTAAATGGTCACATTTTTCTATAGCGCTTTTCCACCTTCAAGGCACTCAAAGCACTTTACAACAAGGAACCACTGACTCATTCACACACACATTCACACACCAGTGCACGCAGACACTGTGGGCAAGGTGGGTTAAGTGTCTTGCCCAAGGACACAACTGCAGCATTCATCTGTGGGAGCTGGAATCACACCAGCCAACCTGTGGGTCAGTGGATCTGACCACTCAACCTGTGATGTTTATGTCGAAAAGCTGGAATTGAACCTTCAGATCAGTGGGCGAATGCTCTACCAACTGAGCTACCGCCGCCCAATGTGTGTGAATGTGAGGAGAGGGGGTGTCTGCCAGTGAGTGATTCGTAATGAGAAGATGGAGGAGCAAGTGTTGAGTTTTGAGTTGGATAAGAGAATGAATATAAGAAGGAATAAAGAAAAGTTGCAAAAGGCCTGGAACCTGAACAGATAGTGTCATGGATGAAATTGTCAGGGTTGTTGATGGTGGAGAAAGTTAGAATTAAAGAAGGAAACAGAGTAGAAATTGATTTAGTGTAAGTGTATATTTCTTGGTATGGACTATTTTACTGTTTTCTAAGTGTTTAGTAGGTGTATTGTGTTTGTACTGTGTTGTCATTGTTTGTCCTATGTGTGTGTACAGCACTGTGGCCAGCTGGATAAATAATAAATAGTTATAAGTAACAATACTGATAAATAATAATGGTAAATAGATTTGGTAGAGTATGACATGAGAAGTGGTAGGTGAGGAGATAATATATGTATTGGCAAAGGTGGCTGCAGTCCAGGTGCAATTGGTTTAATACAGAGCGACACAGAAGGCAGAGAAACAACTGCATACTAAGGAATTTTTAAGTGATAAACAAACACATACAACTGAAAATATATGGGTGTATTCTGCATTATTCACTGCACCTATTGTGCCCCCAGTGTACACTGAGGCCTCCTGTGGGGACAATGGCGCCTGTAAAGGAAATGTTAGGAAAAGTTAGATACAACATTAGAGAGGACTCCCAAAGCTTGACTAGACATGGGGGAGCGGTGACAGAGACCATGTAGTCCATCAGACTCTGGCTCAGATGAATGGGACTGAGTGAACATTTTGGCTTATTGAGTGTAGGACACACTCCTATGAACTTGTCTAAATTAGAATATCAAAAATAGAGGCCAATATCTTGAAAAGGAGTTTCGAGAATAGAAGGGAGAAGGTGACCGACAGGATGAGGACATAGTGGAAGGACAAAAAAAAAAAAAAAGTACAGAAGAAATTAAAATAGAACAAATGAGAATGGACTAAGACTTACTGCATAGAGAAAATTAGGAATTGAGAGAACAAACTAGATTTATCTGTGATACTATGAAGGGTCAGGAAGAGGTCATGAGAGAACTAGTATAACAACAGGGACTAGAGACAAAAGACAAGACCAAAAGGTGACTGTAGGCTCCAAGAAAGGTGTAAAACCGAAAGGAGTCCATAATTTGACTGAATGGGACAAGGAGGACACTGACAAAGACTGTGATGAGGGTAATGAGACTACTGAATACGATCGTGACACTTCTGTCACTGCACAGGCAAATAGTAAAATGATTGAAACAACTAAAAAAAGGGCAGACAGGGGGTGCTTATTTGTGTTCACTTAAACCAGTGGATGGGGGCTGGGAGACTATGTTCCATTTGGAGTGAGAGACCCCACAGCCCTAGTTGATAAATTACCAAAGTTTAACCAAAGTTAAAAATTACAAGGGTGAGGCTCTATGACTATCTGAATTTATTAATGTTTCAGGCTGTAAAAGAGTTGTTTCCAAAACCTGTAGATACAGCTCCAACTGTCCTGTTATGGACTCTTGGGTTAGATTCTGTGGAGCATTATGATAAATGTATGAAAATGTTTGGATCATGGGCACAGGGCATTATTATATAATGTATATACATAGAGGATAAACTTAACGCTGAAAATCAAGACATTTAAATTCAGTTGTTAAAATGACAACTAAGGCTAGAGCTGAAGTGACAAAAGAGAGAAAAAAGGACTTTAAAAAAGTGACTCAAACTAATTTATCTGCTATGATGTGGCAGGGTTCATGATAAGGTCGTGGGGGCAGAGAACATGGAAGAGGTCAAACGTTGGTTGTGGTCCACCCAATTCAAGGGCCCTCCCCTAAGTCCGCCTCCAGCTGGTAGAGGACGGCCTCAATCTTCTGAACAGAGCCCACCCCAATCACAGCAGGGAACGGCTCCCAGGCCATGGCAACAACCTGGTGGATATGGAGGCTAATTTGGTGGATGACATATGACATCTGTTGGCAAACACTATACTGAAGGAAAACACTAGGGGTGCCTGAGAAGCCCAGGAGTGAAGAAACGGCAGAATCACTGCTCCCTACGATACTGAATGGACAGAAAGTGTGTGCCCTGGTGGATATGGGTGCTGCTCCTCTCTGAATGAGTTATCAAATGCTTCTATCTTGCTGGTGGGACCCCACAAACTCTGCCTTTTACTCAACCCCTAAAAACTCATATTGCTGGACACTTTTTCACCAATTGGTGCATTCTCCACAGACTCCGCTGAATTTGTTGGGGAGAGACTTGTTGATGGCGACGAGACCTACTATTTTGTGTGGACTTAATGGGATTATGGTGACTGTACCTGATGGACAGGCTCTCTCCTGTAACTGTTTTTGATCTTCTAAGGGACAATGGCTGATGGCTCCTACAGATCCAACATGTGCTGACATCTACTGGGCTTTGCTGAATCCAGAGTCACCTGGACATACAAAGGGAGTGTTGTCCACTTTCCTAGCGTGGAAGCTTTGGATATGTTCTCTTGCACCATACTACCCTCCAACTGACCCACTACATTATATTTTATTTTATGATAGAGACTGTGATGATGTTTACAGTGAGGCATTTCATCAAATTGAGGGAGAAAAATTGGGAATTAACATCTATTGTAATCTATGTGGGGGAGGAGGTAGTAGTGGCTCACTGTGATTTAACACCTAACCTGTTACTCTGGTGTTGTATGGGAGGGACTGCCCTTCCTCATGTATCACTAGCCTTGGCTCCACAAAAGGAAGCTTGAGATTTAGGCCCCATAGTCCTTAGACTTTTTAAACTTGTTGATTGGCAAAATTCTGATTTACCTTCAGTGCAATATTCCTCATCTCAAAAAGCTTATATATGTTGACTTTTATGATTAATTCTACTCTTTTGCAGCATGAAATACTGACCAGGACTCATGGTAGAGATTATATTGATTATGAGGATTCTACTCAAATGCAGGAGGCTCTCCCTGACCACACATGGTCTGGAGGCCCAACAGATGTGGCATTCTGCTCTGGATTTGCATCCTTTAAAATTGAAATCAAGAAAGATCAGCTTGTATATATTTTACAGTATAAAATTAAACAAGAAGCAGCATGAGAAATTGAAAAAATAATATGTGGGCTGTGAGATGCAGAGGTATTGGAAAATCTGGTTCTGATTGGAACACTCCCATCCTACCTAAACAAAAAAAAACAAAACATGACATTTAATATTGTCGTTTGGTATATGATTTGAAAGTTGTTAATGATGTGACAATAACATTTTGCTTGCCTGTTCCAGATCCATACAGGATTCTGACGACCCTTGGATTATAATATTAAGGGTTTATGGTATTGGATCTAGCTTATGCTTTTTCTGTCTCCCTTTAGTGAAGGAGTGCAGACACTATTTTGCATTTACTTATAAAGGCTGTAAATTACAGTACACAAGGTTATCTTGAGGTTTTAAGATAAGTTTAGGATTGTTTAATCAAACTCTAAAAACCCTGTTACAGGATTTGGCTCTTCTCAGTGGCATAGTGTTGATCCAGTATGTGGATGATATCCATTTGCTGTCACCCACTCCTTTGGCCTGTATAGAGGCTACTAAAACTGAATTAACTAAGCTAGCTTTTTAGGCTTCAAGGTGAGCAGGAAGAAGCTGCAGTGTTGTAGACCTGCTGTGACCTTCTTAGGATGAATTATATCTGAAACAGGTAATGCAATGTCTGCAGAACATCATTTGTCTATTTTATCACACTCAAAACCAAACAATGTTGTCCTTTCTAGAACTTTGTGACTACTTTAGAAATTATATTTGGCATATGTAGACTAAACAAAGAAAAGGCATGAGAAATTTAAATGGCATATTTGACTGGACTATAAAGACTTGAGGACATTATGTAGCTATTGATGATACTACTGCTAATAGAGTGCTTTACCAAAAGTGTAAAATGTAAGGGTTCAAGGACAGTTCTAATGTACTCTAGTGTTACTTTGGATAGTGTTGAAAGCAAACAGCCACCTTGTGTATGTTATGCAGCAGAAGTGGCCACGATTATAAAGGAAACTGCTCATATAGTTATGGGCCACTCATTGAATATTTTGACTAAGCCACACAGTAACTGCTTTTGTGGCTTCTTCATCTTTTACTCTCTCCTCACTCAAGCAGACAAGACTGCTGAAGGTGCTCGCTCAACCACGTCTGACCTACCTGACTAATGGCACTAATATGGGAGATAATATTAATAGCTTTGGGGAATTTCATATTTGTGAAATGCAGGTTTACAATGTGACCCAAGTCTGCCAGGATCTCTCTACAGTGCCGCTTGACATGGACATGTGCTGTTCATGGATTGACACTGCTGGAGAGACTCTGATAGCTCTTTGGGAGCAGGATTTGCAGTGGTGGAATATTTACAAGGTTAGTTTATGCCTTCAAAAATCATTAACTACTTTTTCTTTGCAGGCTGCTGACCTTAATGGTTTTATGACATTTAGTAGAACTTCTATCGCACACAAATGTATGTTTTGGGCACCTGGATGTAGCCACCCCAACCAATTGCCATCTAGGTTAGCTATAGGAAAATGTGTAGGGCTCTCTAAAGAAGATTCTATTGTTGTTAGGGTGAAGGAGGCTCATGCCCCCTTCCATGTAGGAACTCAATGGTCAGGGACCATTGTCACAATTGTAACACCTTTGGCCAGACGCAGAAGTGATCATTAACTGGCTTCTGTGAATCGTGAGGATGCTTCTTCGGTGATTAAAGTAATGATTAATCATAATATTCCTACTCATGGCTTTCCAGCTCTGAATAGGTCTGATGATGGTACAAAATATCATAAATTTGATTCTGTGTATCACCCTCAAAGCCAAGGATGGGTGAACATATAAACTGCAGTCTAAAAGTCAAATTGGCTAAAATTTGTTTTACTTCAGGGCTTAATTGGCTCCAGGCCCTACCCCTGGTTCTTCTGGCAGTGAGACAAACTATAAAGTCACTGTTTTTTACTCACTGGATGATTGATGCCAGGTCCAGGGGCCACATTGGTACCGCAGGAAGAGGTGCCTCTTCTAAATCTTCAGTTTAAGCCAGATTGGAATCAACTGAGGCAACTGGTGTCTAATTTTCTTCCCAGCTTCCAGAGAGGAGGCTGCTATATCTCCACCTTCTGAAGTTTATTTGCAGGTTTTGTCTCGGCAGTGGTCTGAACTATGTTGGACTGGGTCGTACAGAGTGACTGCTTGAACAGTTGGACGGGAACGGATAAATGGTTTTATCACACAGACTGAGCTGTGAATTCCTGAATATTTTGTGTTTTCTTTTTATATATTTTCAGAGATGGATTTTGTTTGCTCCAGTGACATACAAGTTTAAAGCTCCAGGTGTGATGTTAGACTGTGCTCTCTCCTCCCTGTACATGGTTGGTTAATACACACTGGCTGCAGGTTGAGTATACAAGCATGATTATCTTGCTTTTTTAGGTTGTATTGGGCTCCCCCTGCCCAAAGGGGGAAATATGGGAAAAAATGTTTTACAACATTGCTGTATTGGCTGTATTTGCATTGGTGGAATGTTGTTGTGTGCCTTGTATTGTGTGTTCTGTGTTTTAAAGTCATTAACAGTGCAATTCGCCCTGATCAAGAGGAAAGTATCCCCAATTGAGTGTGAAGGATGTTGAAGAGGACCCATGTGATATTTCCTTGCTCTGAGTGGTGACCTCTTAGGAGAGAACAAAAGGGGGAAATGAAGGCTGTATCAAGTGGTGATTTGAATATTGTTTAATGAAGTTACACATTGAGTTGAAGCTTAAACACTGAGATCTTATCTGTTGAACAGTACCATTGTGTTTCCTATATAATGTGTAACCTATGTACTTCTAAGCAATTTCCTTTGCAGAACTGGGACTGTGGAGATAACCAACTGGCTTATCTAAACAGACTTGGTGTGATTTACAATGGTTTGGAGGGGGTTGTCACTTCCCCCAAAGAAGAAATGCTGACACTTCAAGGCGGCGATTCAAGGTGGGAATCTGCTCAACATATTATTTGCATATTCATATGGATGTTTATAAAAACTGGATTGAAGTATTCAGAAGGGGTCAGATGCCTGATGTAAGCCCCGTGTAACTTTGTAGGCAGTTAGGGACAACGATCTGACCCAGAGCTCTGTATTAGAATTGAAATGTCAGGGGAATAAATTTTTGTAACTTAAATTGATTGAGTCTAGTAATTTTTTATAGAACACGCCTAACAGTGAGTGCGTACACATGCACATCAATAACCTGGTTATGATCGGGTTTTTTGAGTATCCCGGTTTCTTGATGGTGCATGTATACGCAGTAACCCGGTTTCAGTAACCCGGTTATGGCAGTATCCCGGTTATTAGAAACCGGGTTATTGTAGCTGGTTTATTCCGATAGTAACCGGGTTACCTGTGGCATGTAAACGCAGTACCCCGGTTACTGCAACATAAAGTTGAGTGCGCATGCGTCCAAAAGACACTTTCCAGCCTTTCACCACAACAGTAGTGACATAAATAAATTGACCAACATAAATAAAGTGACCAAACGAGTGAAATGACTGTAAAAATAAAGAGCTGCACTAAACCTGCACACGTACAATCTGCACTCGTACGACCTGCACTCGTGTGACGCTGAAAAGCTAAAACATGAACTATCTCCTATACACTATATGCACACAGAACACACTTACCATCATTAACACCTCTTCTGTCACAGAAATAACACACATAATCCACAGAGTCGTGTCATTGAGTCCAAAAGAAACTGATCGCATCAGCGGCGCAAGGAGCGAGTTGTTTTTTCGCCGCTAACAGTTTATGCTAATTAGCCTACGGTCTTAAGTTTCGTTTCTGTAAAACGTAAACAAATGTGATCACAGCTGAATTATCTGATCAAACGGGCCGATGTGTCTATAGTGTTTATGGTTTATATGTTGTAAAGTTGAGTTTATTTATGCAGAAGATTTTAATGAAGAATCTGCACAGTGGATTGTGGGAGATCTCGTAGCTCCTTAGCTTCTTATGCTAAAGGAGCTCACGGTTTGTATTTTTCCTGGTTTATGAAATTGATATAAGTTAATTTTTGCGCCTGCGCATTTGTAAAATTATGTCAAGAAACCGGGATACTTCATTTGATCATGTATACGTGGATATGAGTATCCAGGTTTCTCAGTGCGCATGTAAACGCAGTAACCCGAATACTGACATAACCGGGATATGGCTAATAACCGGGTTATTGATGTGCATGTATATGCACTCAGTAAGAACATAATTCGAACGGGCCACACCGACAGGGAGGAAGAGGAGAGGCACATCATACAAGCACTCAAACAATGTCAATATCCCAGCTGGGCCATAAACAAAGGCAGACAACAAGTTATCAATAAAACCAACAAACCCCGGAAAAAAACACAACAATCCAACACAGGGCAGCAGGACAAGAACATAGTCACACTACCGAACATCAGAGGTATAACCGAACCCATCCAGAGAGCCACGAAAAAACACAACATAAGCACTGTAGTCAAACCATACACAAAACTCCGCCAACAACTCGTACACCCCAAGGACAAAATCCCACAAGAACAAAAATGCAATGCCATATACAAAATTCAATGCAAATCATGCAATAAATCATACATAGGGGAAACAGGCCGGGCATTTCACATCCGAAAAAAGGAACACCAAAAGGAATGTGAAAAGGAAATGTCAGGGAGACTCACCAGAACACAAAAAGACAAAGCAGAACAGGAAAACCTAAAATCCGCCATATCAGACACTGTAAAAGGAACAACCACATTATGGATCGGGACGGGGCTCGGGTCATTGGATCGGAAAACAACAAGTTCAAACGCTGGATCAAGGAGGACGGTGAAATCAGGAAACGAGGCACGGACAGCATTAACCGAGATGACGCTGCGTTCCTCCTTTCACACACCTGGGACACCCTCCTCCAGAGACACCAGGCGACGGGAAGCGTGGTCAGTCTGAGCGACCTGCAGGTCCATCAGGTCTGACCACGACTACAGGAAGTAACAACAGCTGATATACGACACGTCACCACCAACACCAGGACAGTTCTGAAGATGACTTGCAGCAGCAGCCCAAACATGTCAACAAGGTAAATACACTTTACTGCATTGTCTTTAAAAAGAACCTAAGAAGTTACTGCAACAGATTATTAATTAAAATCTTCTGCATAAATAGAATTTGCATTACTAAACTTTACAAGATATATAGCATAACGACTCAAGAGCCACATCAGCCCGTTTGAGATTATAGTGTTAATTATTTTATTTTATTTTTTGCAGCTTTGCGCAGACTTGTTTATGTTTTACAGAAACGAAACTTAAAAAGCGCACTCCACGTGCCGCTCTTGCGGTTCAACTTCTTTTGGACTAAAGGACACGACTCGGTGGAATGTGAGGATGTGCTGCTGATGGCCTTGTCTGTAAATGGTGGAAAAGTTTCGTGGCGCTAGAGGAGTGAATGAGACACGAGCGAAGAAAATCAGGAAGCGGGGGCGCGCGGGCGGCGACAGAGAAGACAAACAAGCAAAGCGGCGAAATCAAAATTGAATATAAGCATTATATCGATATATACGATATGTCAGAATTCATATCGAGTTTTTAAAAAATCTCGATATATTAAAAATATCGAGGTATCGCCCACCCCTAGGCTCAATTAATTATGAGCGTGCTGAAGAATGCTGTTCTTGATGAAAATAACTTGTGTCTTAGTCTTGAAGAGTTGTTTGCGTCACTGGAGTTAACACAGTCCACATTCGAACAGGTGTACAGCGTTTTAGATGGACACACACACATAGTTTTAAAAAGGGAGGTTAGAGAAGCATTTATAAATAACTACAACGAGAAATTATTAACTTGCTGGAATGCCAATATGGACATTCAGTTCGTTGTAGATGCGTGGGCGTGCGTCGTATATATTATTTCGTATATTTCTAAAGCTGAGAGAGAAATGGGTTTACTTTTAAGTAATGCACAAAAAGAAGCTTCCAGAGATAATGTTAGTTCGAAAGAGGCATTTAAAAAGTTAGGCAGCGTTTATTTTCATAATCATGATGTCTCTGCGCAGGAAGGTGTCTATCGCGTAACAAACATGCACTTAAAGGAGTTTTCGCGTAAAGTTACTTTTGTCCCGACCGGCGACATAGTGCGTATGAGTAGACCAATTGGCGAAATAGATGATGAAATGGGGGATGATATTTGGATGACAAATATTATTGAGCGTTATTTGAGTAGACCAAATGACAGCACATTTAATGACATGTGCATTGCGACATTCGTATCCGAATATCACTTACTTGGTCCGTCTGATAAATGCAAAAACCCAATTCTTTTACAGAATAGATTAGGCGCGATAACCAAAAGAACACGGACCAAGTCCGCAATTGTTAGATATGCGCGATTTTCTGAGACTAACAACACAGAGTTATTTCATCAAAGTATTCTTCAGTTATTCTTTCCGTATCGCGTTGAGGCTGACCTTAAGCCGCCTCCATTTGAAACGTGCGAACACTTCTATAAAAACCGGTGATGTGCGTTTGAGCGACGGGTCGGTTCATTTGGTAAAGTCGATAGTTGATTCAAATAGGCGTCGATTTGAACTTGCAGCTGAGGACCTGGATGAAGTGTATGAGCAGATGGAGTGTGGAGAGATTCAGGAGGATGCGTGGGGCTTGCTCTGCCCAGAACAGGAAGTTGAGAGGTTGGAGTCGAGGGAGGAGTTCAGAGAGATGTTGCAAGGTGTGAGTTCTGAGCAGGAGCAAGAGGCCATTCCAGACTTAGCTGTAAGAAATGAGCAAGTTTGTCATATAGAGAAAAGAAATGTCATGAGTCGTCAAGAGGGTCTTTCACTTGTGAAAACTCTGAATGAGCAACAGTTGTCCATTTTTTACAAAATACGGCAATGGTGCTTAGATAAAGTAGCTGGTAACAACCCAGAGCCATTGCATGTGTTTATTACGGGAGGGGCAGGCACTGGGAAAAGTCACTTGATCAGGGCGATTCAGTATGAGGCGTTGAGATTGTTGTGCTCCTATTTGCCATAGTCCAGATAGTGTTAGCGTTTTACTAACGGCTCCGACAGGGATAGCGGCGTATAACTTACAGGCGGCAACTATCCACACCACGTTTAGTATCGGTACTAATGTTTCCCTCCCCTACAGTCCGCTAGGAGAGGAAAAGATTAATACCTTGCGCGTTAGATACATGGATTTACAAATTGTAATTATTGATGAAATATCCATGGTCGATAAAAAGTTATTTACTTATATTCACGGTCGATTGCGTCAAATTAAACAGACAAGTGACTTTTCTCCATTTGGAAATGTTTCTATTATAGCAGTTGGGGATTTCTTTCAGTTATCGCCGGTCATGGGTCATGCTCTGTACAAAGAAGATGTAGGCGTTAATCTGTTTACAGATTTTTTCAAAATTGCGGAGTTAAAAACTGTAGTTAGACAAAATGATAACACTTTTGCAGAGCTATTGAACCGACTTAGAGTGCGCTCAAGAGAGACACCACTGCTTGATAACGATGTAGATATATTAAAACGATGCGAAACAGGCGAAGATCCCGACGTATTGCATATTTTTTACAAAGAATAGCTTTGTTACAAATTATAATTTAAAGATATTAAATAAAGTATGTCCAGAAAAAATTACAATTAGTGCGCGTGATTTTGGATACGACAAAAACGCTGGGAAGTGAACAGAAATAAAAAGGTCATCTCCGTAAATCCAAACTACCCTGTTTGGAGGAGACATTAGTTTAAGGTGTAAATGTGTGCGTTATGCTTTGTAAAAATGTAGATTTGGCTGATGGTCTAGTAAATGGGGTATGTGGTATAATTACATATATAGTTGAAAATCCAGAGAGAAAATTGCCTCCTTTAGCAATTTATGTTAAATTTTGACGACGATAGAGTAGGCGCACAGAGGAGGAGGCAAAACACGTACCCCTGCAGACCTGACTGGTTCTACCCGCATAGAACCAGAAGAAGAACAAGCGAATAAGCGAGGGGAGAAGCGTCGTCAGTTTCCACTTAAACTTGCGTGGGCGTTGTGGGTTTTTTCGGAAGGTTCCATGCGTGTCCTAGAAAGAAGCACAGGAGATGGAGAATCCGAGAGAACAGGCCACTTTATTCGTCATTTTCCATTGAGAGGATTCAAGTTGATTACCAAGTACAACTGCCACCCCGGAACAATGCCTCAATGACCAACTCAAAATCAGGGGAAGCTTTATACTACATCTTGACAAAACATTAACTTGTTGATTTAGCATATACAGCAAGAAAATGAACAATACTGCTGACCCAGTGCACCTTATCATGGGTGGAACCATGTCACGGGGACCACATATGTCAGTTTTGCTGCTTCATGGCATCTCAAAGTCCAAAAAAACATGTTCTTTATGACACTCCAGTCCAGAAATAACATGTTATATAGACCTACAGATAGTCATACATTTTCCACCCTGTTGTTAGTCCATAATGTTAGGTGAATTAGCATGATCAACACATAATTTCCCACAGCGTGTACGGTTCATAAAGTGCAGGGCGTAACCGTAGATCGAGCAGTGGTGTCCCTTAAACACATTTTTACAGTGGGTCAGGCGTATGTAGCCCTTAGTCGCGTTAGGAGTTTAGATGGTCTTATTATTCAAGACTTTAATGAAAATGCCATTTATTGTAATGATGGTATTAGAGCGGCGATTGAGAACATGCCTCCCTTCATGGTGGCGAGTATGCCCTGGCACTTACAAGAGGCACATGTCTTAACATTCTTTTTTATGAATGTTCATGGTTTAGCACGACATGTGTCAGATTTGGCCTTATGCACACAGCATTGGCAGCCTAACTGTATTGCTGTGGTAGAGACATGGTTAACTGTAGATTGAAATTTTGAAACTAGTCATATTGAAGGTTATAATTTCCATAGTCGTCCCCGTAGTTTATCCTATCAGCAGACTCATCACCCAGTTCTGACTAGTTTACTGGGCCAACAGCACGGTGGTGTTGGCATGTACTGTGAAGAAAACATTAACTATGAAATCACAGTACAGGATTTCAGTTTAGAATGTTTAGTTAATTATTTTGCAGAGCACAAAATTATAGTTGCAGCAGTTTACCGTCCACCGACATACCCCATGTCTCTGTTTAAGTATAATTTGGATAG